>NC_054838.1:45373080-45685163 GCF_018345385.1 Vulpes lagopus
GTTGAGCATAAACTGTGAGACCTGGAAAGAGGCTGGAGTCTGAGCCTTAGCTTCGTAGATGGGAAATCCCAGGTCTTGAGAGATTAAATAACTTCAGGAAGTTTCATAGTGAGTAAGGCAGAGAGGAGAGAACGTGATTCTGAGACAGTTAACGTAATATGATTAAATCTAATGAGAGAACAGAGTAACAATTTACTGTTATCATTCCTAAGAAACTATTTGTAGCCAAACTTTTCCACTTCACCTTGACTTCAGTTTGGGACAGAGGGACATCAAGTTGGTCTGCTCAGTGCAAACATGGAAAATGTATGGCAGCCTGATATCCGCTACTATCATAGGTTAAGATTTTGTAGAATTTTAAGCCAAAAATCAAAGAGGCAGACTTTTCATGATTTCTCATAGGATGGACTGCTTTTTATCATATTACATTGTTTTCTTTGGTCAATTCTCATTGATCCCACATTGTCCTGTAATAACCACATCCTATTGTGAATACAGTCATTTTTAAGAAAGACAAATTTATTTTGCTTTTCTCCTGGGTTCTTGTGTTCTTCTTGTGAGCCTTGGCATCTTATAATCTAACTAAGTTATTTGCTATTAAGAATAGTTTTTAGAAATAATCCTAGGTTGCACAAAAGTATCACAATTATTATTACTCTGCTAAGTCCATATCCGAATCTTTATTCTGCCTGGCTGGTAGAAAAGTTTATAGCCATTTGGGTTTTCCTTTCCTCCTACTTGTACAATTGTGCCAAGGTTTCCTGCTTTCCATCTAGATGTCTTTGGTTGTAGTTGACTGTTGAACAGAATGGATTTGAATTGTACAGGTCCATTTATACATTTAGACATGGATTTTTTATAGTTTAGTACTATAAATGCATTTCCTTTTCCTCATGATTTTCATATCATCTTTCTTAATATTTCCATTTTCATTTTAATATTTTCATGAGATGAAAATACCTTAAAAATACAGCATAAAACACATATAATATACAAAACGTGTTAATCAACTACTAATGTAATGGTAAGGCTTCCAGTCAATATTAAGTTTTGAGGAGTCAAAAGTTAGTTGGAGAGTTCTGATTGTGCAAATTTTTGATATTCCTAACCCCTGTATTGTTCAAGGGTCAACTATAGTTAAATACTTTGTGCCAACCTGCCCTACTGTATCTAATCCTGTAGCTATTCCCTTAGTTTGGATGGGCCATAGTTTCTGTCTGTGAAGAAAGAAAATCTAAAATTGGAAGTAAGGCCAAAAAAAAAATTGATTAGATGACTCATTGTTATGCTGGGGCTTTTTATGAAAAGGGTTTCTGATCATCTAGAATAAAGTATATTTATTTGATTTAGTTACTATTGCATAAGACCTTTTACAACTTCATATGAATAGATTTTATTTTTAAAAATCCAATAAGATAGAACTGTTTTATTGTAAAGAGATACAAATTATTTCCGTTCCATAAAAAAGGTAATTGTAAAGATTGTTTTTCATTGTCCTATAATACAGCATTAACTGGTTTTGTAATTTAGCAATTTTATTCTGGGATTCTCTATTTCTTTTTCATTGATTATGTGTGCAAGAGTTTCTTCTTTATCACTCTTTGAACCAGCTTTGTCATTCTGATGATAACCTAATGAGCTGACAGTTACTCCCCATTTTTTGTGTGTGAGAATTACATTCTTAACATTTAAAAAATTATATTTTGACTTAGCTTACATTGGTGGCATAAAATATTTTATGATATTGAGGTTTTTTCCCTTAAACCTGGCTCCAGTGTATATCACTCAGCTATTCCCTCTGACTTCTATGCCTTTATGAGTGTGTTTTCAAAATCTGGTCCTAAATGGGTCTTTGTTGCTCTTGCATTACTGTCCACAGACTTTCCCTGTCTGTAGTAGTTACTTCTACTTTTTCTCTGTTCCCCTCAAAGCCTTTCCCTCTTCTCCCTTTACACACATACATACACACAGAATTTTATCTAGTCAAAAGACTAAGGACATTTTAAAATGTCCCCCTACAACTTAGGTTCTTAGTGCTTTTCTATTACACTGTATGTCTGAAGCAAAGACTTAAAGTATGAAATAGGGTTGTGGGAGAGTGAGGGAAAAACAATTCTTATTACAACATTTTTTTTTCACCACAGCACTGTAGTTTACAATAATCAATAAAGAAAGAACCATATTTCAAAACCAATCCTTTGATTCCCTCTATTGTTAATGTTTTTCTGTGCTCTTATTTTTATTTTGCTTTTTTTTTTTTCAGAGTGATTTTGTGACAGCAGCTCAGGGCAGATTTCAGACCTTTCTTATACACTATTCTTTATGTTAAAGGCATTATACTATGGCTTGTTGCAAATTCAATTGACTGTGTTAATTTAGAAATGTGTTCACCTTTTTGACAAGGCAGGTTTGGTGGTCATTATATATATCTATATGGTTTTTCCATCTTTCTTGAAGGGAATTATTTAACAATAGTAGTATATCTTAGTGAGCTTGTGTGATGAATTAAAAAATTTTAAGATCTTCGCCTTTAGTATCTGTAAACTAATATTGGTATAGTGAGAGAGCATGCTGAAATATGAATCTTTATGCCTTTCTTTTCCACATTTCTTTCTAAAACACGCTTGCTTTCATCAGGCAGAGGCATATACTGTCTTGAGGAAAATTAGAGAAGTTGTAGGAATTATAAAGATTTTTTTTTACTTCTGAAATACCCATATCTCGAAACATGTATCAAAGGTATATTGTGGGGATGCCTGGGTGGCCCAGCAGTTGGGCATCTGTCTTTGGCTCAGGACATGATCCCGTGGTCCCAGGATCAAGTCCCACGTTGGGCTCTCTACATGGAGCCTGCTTCTCCTCCTTCTTCCTATTTCTCTGCCTCTCTCTGTGTGTCTCTCATGAATAAGTAAACAAAATATTAAAAAAAAAAAACCCAAAAACCAAAGGTATATTTTGAATGCAAGGCTTTTGGTATGCAATCTACCGCCTCTACCCTAGTACTATCCACCTTGTCCTGCTCTATTTTATATTTCATCTGCAGCACTTATCACTATATAATTTACTTATTTGTTATGATAATTGTAGATTTATGAGAGTAGATTTATAATTGTAAATTTATATATATATTTTTTCATTTAAAATTCCAAAATATATAGAATAGTGTCAGGTATACAGATGACAATTAATATGTATTTGTTTAATGAAGGAAAGGGTCTCAACTATCAAAAGTAAAGTCACTAAGATAAGTAGAGCACAGAGATGATGCTATAAATATAGGCAGAAAAAAGAATGTTGGAAGATTCCGATTATTTCACTCTTTGGGAATTTCTGTCCTAGGCTTAGACAGGAAGGCATATTTGGAAGATGGGAAGTTGGCTAGACCTAAGAAGAGGAGACACGGGACACACAGAAATGAGGAAATGAATTTTGAGAAACCATGCCACCATATGTTCCAGATTTAGAGAAGCATATGGAATTGTCTCGGTAACTGAAAACTATTCTTAGCCATTAGAATAAGCTCCTGAAGTTACCTGAATATCTTTTCTTTGCTCTTTGGTGAGACCTTTCCATTAACAGAAACTTGCAGGTTGCTCATGAACCATCCAGTAGAAACTATGTGTGTCCAGGCAATAAAACTTTGATGGGCTCCCTCTAAACTCCCTGTTTCCCTCTTACAGGCACTCTATACTCTTTTTTTTTTTTAAAATGAGAGATAAAGAATATGAGGAGGAGGGGCAGAGCGAGAGAGAGAATTTCAAGCAGACTACTTGCTGAGCATGGAGCCAATACAGGGCTCAGTCTCACAACCCGGAGACCATAACCTGAGCCAAAATCATGAGTTGGATGTTTGTGTGATTGATCCACCCAGGAACCCCATAAACCCTACTTTTTAGTGGCCCTGGATACTATAAGGCCTCTAAACCAGAATTAGGACTTTGACATTCAGAGGGATGTTGATGATTTAGAAGAAAAAGTTGAGCTCTGATACAAGTTAAATCTATTGTTATATTGCTGATGACCATTTTCTCATCTTGCAGTATATTAGAAGCTTTCAATAAGAAAATATAGGCCCTTGCTTTTACATTAAATATTATGTATCAATACTATGGATGGTGTGACATAAGAAAACATTAGATACTTGCCTGAATTAAAATAAATGAGGAAATCTTTGAGGTCACCATAACCTCTGCTACATCTGACTATACCCAAACCAGACCCAACCAGCTGAACAGCACATTAATTTTTGAACCAAAACAATGACAGATAGCTTTTGATTTTAGCCACTATGTTTTGGAATAATGCGTTATGTAGCCATAATAACTAGAAGATGGCAGGGGATAGCCAAGGGTTTTATTCATTCATTTATTCAAAATATGTTACATCAACAATGTGTCTGGTACTGTGCTATTCTTTGTTAATACTAGTATTGATAGGATACAATTCTTGCTCTCAGAAACTATACTCTTAAGAAAATTGTAGTCTAGTCAGTAACATATATCTATTTATAATAAATGAATGCAATCATGGGAATGGAAACACAGATTGTTATGAATCAGCATTTAAGCCTCTTTTGGGTTAAATAAATTGATTCTTTAAACTATTCTTTTGATTTTGGACATATTTTCCTCTGGTAAGACATTGAAAAGAGGAAGAGATAAATTATTCATTTTTTCCTACTATCAGTTATATAATTTAACATATATTTGAAATAACATTATATTATATAGATTCAATACACATTAAACATATTTGTTTAATATACATTAACCACAAAGGCAAATATTTTTTAAATGGAAATGAAAAATTAAAAAATAACAATTGATATTATCATATAAATAATCAGTCATTGGTCTTTTTAAAAATTTATTTTTATTTTTAAATTTTTTTTTAGTCATTGGTCTTAATTTACTTTCATGTTACTAGTAGGTGCTATTACAAAAGATTCTCCAGAAGTTATTTAGTATCTAATATAACTGCAGTTGGTCTTTGTATAAAAGTATAACTGATTTTATCCCAAAAATCTTTTAAAATTAAGGTAAAATTATTATTACTCACAGTCATTAATTTCTAATTTTATGAAATTGGAGGAGAGATACATGCTAATATATAGCGTGTGTCATTACAAATACATTGTATCAGTTAGAGTCCAACTGAGGAAGCAGAACTATTATGAGTTATGTGTTTGCTAAGAGATTTATTATAAAATTTCAGGAGGATCTGAGGAAGTAAAAATTCTACCAGAGACACTAGAAGATCAGAGAGAAGTTACTAACGCACCTCCAAAAGCACTGAAACAGTGAACAGGTAAAGAATGTTCAGGATATCTGATAAGCAGGCTGTTGCCTGCGGACGATGATGGGCACTGCACTGTGAATTGCTGCACCTCCGTACAGTTAACACCTGTGTGAGTGCACAGACCAGCATCTGCTGGTGGGGTAAAGTTATTGTCGGTCAACTTGGCCAATAGTTGGGAAGGAGAAGCTAGAAACAAGTTGGACAAATGGGAGGATAAGCTGGCTCCTAGCCAGGCATCTTTGTGTCTGTCCATTACAATGTGAGACCCTGAAGTCCTTGGGAGAGTGATGGCTCTTGCTACATTTCTGCCTCTTGAATCTGATGTATCTTTCTCAATTGTCCAATTATAGCCTGTTTCCAAATGAGAAGGAAATTCTGGAACACATAGTTATAGCTTTATGAAGTCAATAAGAGAATGATCTGGTACAACCATATCTGCATATTTATTTTATTCTGAGGACCTTATCTACAGCTACAAAACATTTCAATAGTTATACTTTTTAATCTAAAGGATATTTGTGTGTGTATAACTGTCAAGTGTGTAGATATTTCTAATAATGTATTTTACTTTTTCCTGTTCATCATTTATGTTCTCACTGAAACATAATTCAGCATTTTAAAGGGGGGGGGGTCCTTTTAATAAATGATGTTTCTTCTTGATCAGTGCTATAGATGGAGTATTATATCCCCCCTAAATTCATGTTAAAATTCTAACCCTGAAAGTGATGGTATTAAAAGGTGGGGTTTTCAAGCTGTCATGAATAGGATTTGTGCTTTTATAAAAATGGCCTTTCCACAATATGATGACACAGTGAGAAGAATGATTATCTATGAAGTGGAAAGTGGGCCCTTTACCAGATGATGAGTCTCCTGATACCTTGATCTTGGACTTTCTAGCTTCCAGAATTGTGATAAATGAATTTCCAGTTTATGGTATTTTATTATAGCAGCCCAAATTGACTAAAACAGTGTGGTAAAACTGAGAATATTAGGCTGTTTAATGATAACTGGCTATGCCACACACACAGGCCTTGCTACCATTTCATGCCTAGTCTTTTGACTGGCTGGCTAGCTGGAGAGTCTCAGATTCTCTCTCTCCAGAACCAAAACAAGAAAGAAAGAAATAATTTTTTTAGGTGTTCTGATGATGCTCTAGAAAGATTTCTGTAAAAATTGTGAGTTAGAGACTCAATTCTCTTAATTTAACTCATTTCAATTAAGTTCAATGTATTTCAACATTACAGACATTCTTGAAGCATTTATTCTGTACCAGGCACTGTCCCAGGTACTGTGGATAGAGATTATTATACTAATTAATAGGGCCATGAGGATGAAGTGGCTCTAATGTCATGATGACCTACATAAGCAAGCCCAAATCTAAGCCTGTGAATGCTTCAAGGTTATGACATTGAAACCTACAGACAATCAGTCACAAATAGCCAAATAGGCTTTAAGTTCTGGCCAATTAATAATTTCCTTTCTTTGCCTCTGCCATATATATATATATATTTCTTCCTGGGGGTGCCCCTAACCACCACTGCATAATTTGATTAGATTTTTACTCAAACTCTTAAAATTTTAACCATACCTGTTTATCTTGTAACAGTATAGTTATGGTTTCTACCTTCATGTAGCTTTTAGTCTAACAGAAAAGATAGCAACTGATTATGTGTAGTGAGGTGTAATAAACATTCTTCTAGAAAATGCTTTAAAAGATTCCTATTTTACCTAGTTATTCTTGCTAATTGGGTAAAAGTTCAATTTTTAGAAGTTTCTAGTTTTTGTTGGATTACATATATGTATATTATATAATATATATAATATAATATATATAAATATGTATATTTTAAGACTATATATAGTCTTATATATAAGCAAGTTCTATGCCCAGTGCAGAGCCCAATACAGGGCTCAATCTCATGACCCCCAGATCATGACCTGAGCCAAAATGAAGAGTCGGCCATTCAATGAACTGAGCCACCCAGGTACCACTGGAGTGTATATATTGCTAATGTTTTAGTATAATTAGCTAAAAGTATCACATAATCTTTTTTTTAAAAAACGATTTCCTATCTATTTATTTGTGTGTGTGAGAGAGACAGAGAGCAGGGGGAGGAGCAGAGCGAGAGGTACAAGCAGACTCTACACGGAGCATGGAGCCTGACTCGGGGCTCAAACTTAGGGCCCTGAGATCATGACCTGAGCTGCAACCAAGAGTCACATGCTTAACCAACGGAGTCACCCAAGCAAACCACCCAATCTTTTATAATAACCAGTGGTGGCAACCACAGGGATGGTTAGAGGTACATATAGGAATTAGCCTATTAGAATCTCCACAGAAGTCTTATCTGTATTTGTATCTCCTCTCCCTGAAAGCTTTTCTTAACATGCCTGTGTTCAAGATAAATGAAAACATTTTATCAGAAATGTTTCAATATAGTAGTATTTTTCTCATATTCCAGGAAAACGTTAAGAATACAATTGAATATTTTGGATAATTACTCCTCAATAACAGCAATTTTATTAATTATGCCTAAATCAAATATATATTTAATATATATTAAAAATTATTTAATGTATCTGTGAATGTATTTATCCTAAATTTTCCATTCCAGAGGGATCATATGATGCTTCTTCATGATGGAACAACTGGAAATTTCTGTCAGTTTTAGGCCCAAAACAACTTGTCCATTTATTATTGTGTAGAACATGAGTTTTCAATAAAATATTTGTATTTCATTCAATTAAAAATTGTTTTCTGAGAATATTCCATTATTTCTCTAAGTAATAATGAAACTCATCTTCACTGTAATGCCACACTATGGTGATATTCTAAATGGTGAAAATACAAGTCATATTTGTACATATTTATGGGTATTTTTGCTACTTATTCAACTGTCATCTTAAATATCAGCTTTATAATGTATGTGTCTGGTATCTTCTTTCAGTTAGCCACACAACATCACATATGGTCTACTCAAACCTGAGACAGAATTGGTTACATGAATGGTAGAGAAGTTAAGAAGCCAAACAGGAGACTGAGGCAATCCAGAGATTACCAGTTACTTCTATTTTTAGAATAGAAAATAAAGTCCAGGAAAAGAAAGGATATGAGGTTATCAGACCCAGAAGTCAGAGCTCTCAAGTAGGTAGCATCTGCCTATCTGGAGCTGGAATGATGGAGAAAATAGCCAAATAGAGCTGAGGCCATAGAAGGGACAGGACCAAATTTCTATTTATTTTATTTTACTTATTCTATTTATTTTTATTTTAAACATTTTAATTCTAGTGTAATTAACATCCAGTATTCTATGAATTTCAGGGGTACAATACAGTGATTCAACAATTGGATATTACTCAGTGCTCATCAAGATAAGTGTACTCTTAATCTCCTTCACTTATATCACCCATTCCACCCCCCATGTCCCTTTTGGTAACCATCAATTTGTTCTGTATAATTAAGAGTCTGGTTTTTGGTGTGTTTCTTCTTTTTCCTTTGTTCATCTGTTTTGTTTCTTAAATTCCACATATGAGTAAAATCATATGGTATTTGTCTTTCTCTGCCTGACTTATTTGGCTTAGCATTATAATCTCTAGACCCATCTCTGTTGTTGTAAATGGCAAGATTTCATTTTTTTTATGGCTAGGTAATATTCAATTGCATACATATACCACTTCTTTATCCATTCATCTATTGATGAATACTTGGAGTGCTTCCATAATTTGGCTATTGTCAACAATGTGGCCATAAACATAGAAGTGCTTATATCCTTCTGAATTAGAGTCTTTGTATTCTTTGGGTAAATACCCAGTAGTGTGATTACTAAATCATATAGCAATTATACTTTTAATTTTTTGAGGAACCTCCACACTGTCTTCCACAATCCTGCACCAGTTTGCATTCCCACCAAAGTACACCAAGGTTCCTTTTTCTCTATATCCTTGTCAACAATTGTTTCTTATGTTTTTGACTTTAGCTATTCTGACAGGTATGAGGTTATATCTTCCTGTGGTTTTGATTTGCATTTCCCTGATAAGTGATGTTGAGCATTTTACATGTGTCTGTTGGCATCCTGTACATCTTCATTGAAGAAATGTCTGTTCATATCTTCTGCCCACTTTTTAAACTGGATTATTTGGGGTTTTTGGTGGTAAGTTCTTTACAGATTTTGGATACTAACCCTTTATTGGATGGATGTAATTTGCAAATATCCTCTTATTGATGTGATGTATCATGTTGATTGATTTGTGAATATTGAGACATCCTTGCATCCTGGGAATAAATCCTACTTCATTTTGGTGAATGATTTTTTTTTCATGTATTGGACTTGGTTTGCTAATATTTTGTTGATGATTTTTGCATCTATGTTCATCAGAGATATTGGCCTATAGTTCTCTTTTTTTGTGGCATCTTTATCTGGTTTTGGTATCAAGGTAATGCTGGGACAGGGCTAAAATTCTAAATGTAGCTCTAAAAAGAGATGATAAAAGGGAAGGCATGGTCATAGTGATGGTAGAAATGCCCTGGTCTCTCTCCTTATCCTTGTTACTTAATGTCTTACCAGTACTTCCCATTGACTAAATCTATCTGGAAGTCAGATATCACAGAAGTTTGGGAAAAATAGCCTATAGGATCAACCTGTCCTCTCTTCCCACCCTAAAAAAGGCAAGGAGAGCAAGGCAAAGGATCTGTGGGCAAATATCCAAATCTTGTCAGACACCCGATTAAGGCAATCAATATTTGAGACTGTATGTACTGGTTCCCAAGCATGGATACCTAAGTTAGAATTAGGGGTTTTACTATAGCTTCTCAGATTTCAGTTTAGACCAATGAAATCCTTGTTTCTACTAAGCACTCCTGGGTTTTGGGAGCCACTAGAACTAAGGTCATACAAAGGCCTTTAATTCTTCTAAATACATATTGTCTTAGATTTATAAGAAAGTTAGATGGTAATAATTTGCCTGTAATTCTCCAAAGTAAAACATCACATGATTATATTTTAGTGTATGGTGCCTACTTCCTGTCTTCTAGAACACTTCTTTTTTATTGTTTCTTCTTCTTAGTTGTCAAGAACAATTACATTTTTCTTTCTTTCTTGCTTTGGCTGTGAAGAAGATCAGTATGAACTCTTAGTAGGTTTTTTCATGTAACTATTTTCTGTTTCCTGTCTCCCTCTACTCTTGCCTTTTTATTTTTTTACTCAGGTGGTGAACACACGTTTGTATGTCCTTTTCTTTGTTGGAGAGTCTTCTTCCCACTGCAAATGTTTTATTTGAACCATTCAACTATAGTGTTCTGTTCTTATTTGTCACAGGGTGGGTATGTGGCTCAGGTTGAGCTGATTAGTCTTTCACACTTGAGGAGGAGGCTTTATAGAATGTATAACAAACTCAATCAATCAACCCAATTTACAACAGTGTTGTTGTATCTTACAAAGTACATAACAGGCGAAGTGGCAACAAAAGAAGTTTCAAAAGCCAGCAACATGGCAATCTAAGAATTTTTTTTTAAAGATTTACTTTTATTTTATTTTATTTGAGAGAGAGAGAAAGAGCACAAGCTGGAGGAACAGAGATGGAGGGAGAGAGAATCTCAAGAAGACTCTTTCCTAAGCATGGAGGCCATTGTGGGGCTCAATCCCAGTACCCTGAGATCATGACCTGAGCTGAAACCAAGATTCAGAATCTCAATCAACTGTACCATCCAGGCACCCCATCAGTCTAAGAGTTTCTTTAGCCTAATTCAAATCTTGGATTTTTTAAAAGAGATTTTATTCATGAGAGACACAGAGAGAGGCAGAGACACAGGCATAGGGAGAAATAGGCTTCCCACAAGGAACCCAATGTGGGACTTGATCCAAGGACCCTAGGGTCATGACCTGAACCAAAGGCAGATGCTTAACCACCGAGCCACCCAGGTACCCCAAATCTTGGATTTCTGAGAAGGAAGTTTGATGGTTCCAACTTAGATGAGGTACATACTTCAATATCAATGAACTATGTACTTATCTATCATGTGTGTCCTGTTTATTTGATGGTTCTCAATGCAGATACAGTCAAATATAAACTTACTTAATTGTGAAAATTGCATATATGGTTCTGGGTGCTAGGTCCTTAAATTTACTGGGAGCAGAAATTTTAATTTTCTCCCCTATTTTTGATTAAATCTTCATCCATTCCAATAATAGCTACAATGATTCCAGTCATTAAAGTTTCTGTTTCTCTTGAGTGAATGGTAAGATGTTTGATATAATCACTAATCTCTTTCCAATTTCAACATCTTTTTATTTTAATTTTTTTTGAGATTAGTTGACACACAATTTTACATTAGTTTCAGATGTACAACATAGTGATTCAGCTTCTCTATGTCATGCTATACTCACCAGAGGGTAGATACCATCTATCACCATACAATGCTATTATAATATCATTGACTATATACCTATGCTGTAGCTTTTATTCCTGTGACTTATTCATTTCATAACTGGAAATCTGTGTCTCCCACTCCCCTTTACCCATCTCCCACAAGCCCCTCCCCTCTGGCAACCATCAGTTTTTCTATGTTTATAGGTCTGGTTCTGCTTTTTGATTATTATTATTTTTTTAGATTTCATGTATGAATGAAATCATAGTATTTGTATTTCCCAGTCTGACTTATTTTTCTTAGCACAGTATCTCTTAGGTCCATCCATGCTGTCACAAATGGCATGATCTCACCTGTTTGCATAATATTCTATTGTACACATATATTTTCCATTCCATTGTATATATATATCTTCTTTATCCATTCATCTATCAATAGACACTTAGGTTGCTTGTGTCTATTGTAAATAATGCTACTGTAAATAATGCTGCAATAAACTTACAGGTACATATATTTTTTTGAATTAGTGTTTTTGTTGTTTTGGGTAACTACTCAGTAGTGGAATTATTGGATCAGTGGTATGTCTATGTTTAATTTTTTGAGGAACCTTCATACTGTTATCCACAGTGGTTGTACCAATCTACATTCCCACCAACAATGTACAAATGTTCCTTTATATCTACATCTTAACCAACACTTGTTATTTCTTGTCCATAGTACCCAAAGCAATCTATAGATTCAGTGTAAACTCTATCAAAATACCAATAAGACTCTTTATTGAACTAGAACAAATAATGCTAAAATTTGTTATGGAACCACAAAGGATTCTGAATAGCAAAAGCAATCTTGAAAATGAAGAACAAAGTTGGAGGTATCACAATTCCAGAATTCAAGATATAATACAAACATGTAGCAATCAAAACAGCATGGTACTGGCACAAAAATAGACATATAGATCAATAGAACAAATAAAACCTAGAAATAAATGCACAATTATATGGTCAATTAACCCATGACAAAGGCAGCAAGAATATACAATGGGAAAATATAGTCTCTTCAATGAACGGTGCTGGGAAAACTGAATTACTTTTAACAACATACACAATAATAAACTCAAAATGGATTAAGACCTAAACATGAGACCTGAAACTATAAAAATACTGAAAGAGAACACAGGCACTAATTTTTCAGACATTGGCCATAGCAATATTTTTGTTGATATGTCTTCTGAGGCAAGGGAAACCAAAATAAAAATGAACTATTGGGACTACATCAAAATAAAAAGCCTTTGCACCATGAAGGAAACCATTAACAAAACAAAAAGGGGACTTGTTGAATGGGAGAATGTATTTGTATATGATATACCTGATAAGGGGTTAATATCCAAATGACATAAAAACTTAGAGAACTCAACACTAAAAGACAAAAACAAAAAATGCAATTTAAGAAAAATGGGCAGAAGACTTGAATAGACATTTTTCTGAAGAAGACATACAGATGGCCAACAACACATGAAAAGATGCTCAGTAACACTCATCATGAGGGAAATGTAAATCAAACCCACAACGAGATATGAATTCAACACCTGTCAGAATGGGGAAAAAACCCCTCTCTTCTTTCTGCAATTCCTTCTCCATTTCTGCATTTTGAGTTTGCATATTTATGGATGTCACTCTCATCCTGGCTTGTAGGTAGGACAGCAAGGAGAAAAGGAGTGTGTGCTCATGTGATGAGCAGTGGGTAGAGGAAGAAACTATTCTCCTACTCAATTTGATTTGGGATGATGTGTATGGTCTTGGCTTAGGCATTTGTGCATGTTTCTTTTTGGCAGCTTCTCCATAGACATTTTCCTAATAGAAAGATAGAGGAGAGGTGTGTCTCTATTTGGACCCTGCCAGCAACATACCCTAAAACCTCTTCTCTGAGTTGTTCTTTCTCAGCTTGGCTCAGTAGGCACCTGGGAAGTATGATGATTCTATACTACCTCCTACAGAATACTATATTGTCAGCCTTCAGAAAACACTAGCAGGGAAGCAAAGATCCCAATTTCTATATTCAAGTTCACTCCATCCAGCAGGAGACATGTATGTGGTACTGTTTACCCATTCTCCAGGGAGATGGGAAAAAGGCAAGGAAGAACTAGGAGTTACACTCTTAGCTTTCTCTATGCTTTCTTTTCAAAGCCTTTTCTATTCTCCTCCTTTTTATATCTCACAACATTAAAATAGAAATCTATTTTAGCCTCTGTGGAACCCAAAAATATGCTAGGTGTCTCGTAAGAATAAGGGATTGAACTCTATCACTCTGTTCTGGACCGTGTGCTATCCCTGCTCCACACAGTGCACAAACAGTGCAGTCTTTGAAATGCAGGTCATGTGTTTGTGGGAATGGAGTGGGAGGACAGGCTGAGCAAGAAATGATTTTATCTGTGCTTTACAGTTTTTTGTTATGAACAATTTATAAATTGCCTCAATTCTTTTGCAAATAAGAAAGATATTGGCAAATATAAACAAGAACAAGCATTGATTCATGCTCTGTGAAACTTTGCATCTATTTACCTTTTCTTAGGTATATTGCAACTTGAGTTAATTTTTTAAATATCTGAATGAAAGAAAAAATTACTTAGCAATAGTTTTATTTTTCTTTTTTATTTATAGTTAGTATGTGTACATAAATACGTTTGGCTTTATTATGAATTCCATGTTTTTGTGAACTGATATGGAGATATAAGCACTATTTATAATTTTACTTTATGAAAAAGTATATTTTTTTCTCTGTATATTTATTTTGGACATCAGCAATATATGAGAAGAAGACCAACTCATAATAGTTCATCCTAGATTATATTATTTTTTCTTTTTTCCTAGAAAGATCTCTTCACACCTTTTCCTCTCTAAATGCATCTTTCATTTTCATGGCATTTTCCAATCTCACAAGGCCATTTTAATTTTACTCCCATTCTAGATCCTTTCTTAAAAATATTATTCTAGTCATTTATTCACCATGTACCCTGTTTATACTTTAAAGCTGGACCTATTTTTATAATGTGAGTCTATTCTCTAGGGCATTAAAAGTTTAGAGTTAAAATCTGGCATGTTAATCTCAATGTAATTTTTCTTTTATTTGTCCATTAACAATAACAACCCTAATAAAAATGGTAAGTAGAAAAAAGCAGCCTTTGTGAGTTCTGATGTAGAGGGTATTTGTGAAATCTATCCAATTGTATAAAACTCCTTGGCTTATAACTGCTATTATAAATCACAAGGTCATATGGCTAATCTTCTGAGCACTTCAATAAAAACGATCTGACTTTGCAGCCTCCCATGGCTTTCAATTTCAGTCAGATCTGAATCCTACCTATAGACTCAGGGTCAATAAACAGGTTAGAGATAAACAGAAGAGAAATTTTTGATTAAAAATAATATGAAATGCTGAGGAAAGGTTAGCTAATTCAGGAAGAAATAAAGGTCTGAGCATTGTGGATGATTTAGAGGTAGAACATCTATAGATTGGAGAGCTGAGGCTGGGCCACGATATCCATTTGAAATCCTGCATTGAATAGTTGTTGATTGATCTTTGTAACTCAGTCTCCACTTGTAATGAGCACATCAATACAATATATATTGACTTCCTAATGCATTGGTTTTATTAAAGAGGGAGTAGTTTTACAAGTGGAGAGCTTCTGTAACAATTGCTACATTTCGATTCTGAACATTACTTATGAAAGTCCTTTAGAAGTGCTTTCTCAAAACCATTATGTTTTCATTTAATTCTTTATGTGCTATAAATTCTTAAAATGTGTATATTGAAGACATACTACAGTGAGAGGGGCTCTTGGATAGAAATTAAGAACCCAGTGTCTTAGTTTTATTTCTGCTATTAATTAAGCTCTGTGAGTTTAGGCAAAACACTTATTCTCTGTGAACCTAAGTTCCTCATACTTAAAAGAAATGCTAAGAGAGTAGATCAAGCAAACAGACCAAGCACATCCAATTTGTCTTTACAAATTTTTATCTAGGATGAATATATTTTTCTCTCCTCGTCTATCCTTCTAGAATAAACCTACAATGAGGCCAGAAAGAAGAAAAGGTACCGTCAACAGATAAGAAGTTTTTTTTAAGATTTAATTTTACTTTTTTGGGTAATTTCTAAACCCAATGTGTGTGGAGCTCAAACTCACAATCCTGAGATCAAGTCATATGTTCTATTGACTGAGCTAGTCAGGCACCCTGCATCAGAACATTTTTAAAGAAGTTTTAGAAGATACTAGCCAGAATGTTTGGATTGATTAAGTAAACAGTGCACAGATTACAGATTTAGGCAGGAGACATTCTTCTTGGTGAACTTTTAAAAATTATTTCACCTTGAAGACATATGCTATTTATTAGAATACACCTAAGAGGAAAAAAAGTAAGTTGAAAAGAATAATGGAAATGATACACTGGATAGATACTAAGAAGTAATAATAGGATATGAGAAGTACTATTAACATTAGAGAAA
Source organism: Vulpes lagopus (assembly GCF_018345385.1). Classification (NCBI taxonomy): domain Eukaryota; kingdom Metazoa; phylum Chordata; class Mammalia; order Carnivora; family Canidae; genus Vulpes; species Vulpes lagopus. Next base: position 45,389,243 of record NC_054838.1, read on the forward strand.
AATAGAATATTAAGACTAAAACACTACATGGAACAAAGGAGATATTATATAGTAAGTAATAAATTTCAATCTCCAATAGGTAGGGGTCAGTGTCTAGAGTTTCCATATTGTCAACCAGGGTGGGAAAGAAGGGTACAGGTCTTGGTTCAACATCCATAGACTCTCATAATTCTTATCAAGTTTTAGTAGATTTTCTTGAATAATTTTTATTTCATTTGATATATGTCTGTTGTACCATTTCCACAGATTTCAAATAGTTAGGTTTTAAAATAGTTTTCATTCTTTCTTTTTTTTTTTTTTTAAAGATTTGACAATGACTTGTCAAATGCTCCCATCTACCCCTCAAATGTTTGGAGCCTGTAGACATCAGATAATACACTACATTTTTCACTTGAGTCATGTGTAATTTTTCAGTTCTATTTGTGAAAAACTGAAAATTGGGACTAAAAGTTTACATGTAGAATTTTGACCTGAAGCCACAGTCTTCAACTCTACCCTTTGATCTTTCTGGGCCAGACTGAGAAACATAGATTACCCTATTATGGGCCCAAGTGGGATGGACTTTAAGAAGATATGACAATAATTGGTTGATTATTCTAAGGCATCAGTGAGCTGAGGACATGATCAAAACACTTGAAGCAGGATAATCAGGCTCACTTGGAGGAGTACACAAAGCCATGGACACCAACTATTTCCAAGTCAGGAAGAGATGTCTCATAGCCTGTCAGGGTTTATTCCAGAGAGTCAGGAGGCTTCTTTGAAGCCTCATAATTGACTGTTCATTTTACCAGTTTTATTGATGCAGATGAAAAATGAGGTGTTGTAAATCACAGACCTACATTATCTAGGGTTAACTGGGACACAGAATTGAGGCTTGCCAGTTGTGTTTTCAAAATTCAGGTAGCATCATTCATGGTTATAGTAAGGGTCCGGGACAGATCATGGAAAACATTCTCTAACTGAATGATGCTAACAATGGGGATAACTAATGAAACACACCCATGAGCAGAGAGTTGGTAATGCCACATGTCAATTCCCTTAAATAATGGATCTGATGGTTTTAGAGTTCCCACCTGAGTCAGCATATGTTCCACTGAAGGGGTTATTTTGAATACTTGGATATCTCATATTAATGTCTCAAAAGTATGTATTATATTGGTAGGGGGAAGGGAAGAGAAGTGAAGTCCTGTTTTTTGCAAAGAAAATAATATCTCCAGAGGGTGCACAAAGTTTTGAGAGGGTAAAGTCATTACTACTTGGGGGATCAACCAGCTAAAAGTCCCTCCTGGTGGGCAAAAATTTGATTGGAATTGAAGAGTTTGTGTAGGATAGAAGTGAGTGTAGAAGATTGGAGGAGACTGCCATTATCCAGAGCTGAAGAGCCTTGATGGTCTATCCTAGCTCCTTTTCTCATATGTTTCAGTTGCTTCTACCTCTGAGAAGAGCAAGTTGACTATAAGGAGGCATTTTTCTTCTGCAGTCTCAGATTCCAGTTGTGGCAAAGCCTCAGTACAAATTAATAAGGTTGAAGTATCTTAAGTATCAGAAAGATCTGTGGTTAGAGAAATGTCTGCGTATGGTATTCAGTGGCACATCAATCAAATATTTACTTGTGGGCTTAGGCAGTGGATGACATATCCAAAAGTTTGTCACATTCAGGGAGTGACAACTGCCTGGGGGCAGATGTAGCCACAATTTCACCTAGGTAGGAGTCACACAGTTTATTCTGTAGGACAGAAGAAAGGCTATATCCCTTTACTTTGTCTCTCCTGTACCCAGGCTCTACAGTTTGAAGAATCTAAAAAAATTCAAGGAGACCTTGCTCCATTGACCACAGTGTGGGCAATCTTTCCTGTAGCATGGACAAGGAAGGCACTCAATCTTTCCTCTGGGTGATGCACCCAAATTTCCTGGGTTGGATCCTCCTGTGGTTCAATAAATGTTTCTATTCTTTATACTAATATTGATCCCATATGGTATATGAGACAAAGCATGAGGCCCACCTTATGGAAAACATTTAACTAGAGATTTCAAATCGATGGTCATTATTTTTGAAGTCTTTGGTAAAAATCCATCCTCTGCACCTGGGTGGTAAATGGAGGGTGTTACAGTCTCCCACCCCTCATTGTTTAATAGCCATTTAAATCTCCCATTGATTCAAGTGTTCAGGAAGGGATCGAAAGGCTTGGAAGACCTTGCAGGGTATCTTACAGGGACCACACTGTTAATAATTGTAAAAGAAGTACTGTCTGATTACAGGAAGAGGTCAGACAGCCTGGTAAAATATATGATACAAATGACAACGACCCTTCCAGGGAATTGCTGCATTGAGATTGCACAATGATTGTCTAAGATTTGTAGTCCAGGCTGAAATTATCTTTGTCCTGCCTATCAGCTATTTAAGTCCATTTAATTGTCCATTAAAATGCTCAATCACCCTTGTGGCTTGGGAGTGATGCAGAACAAGAAGAATCCATTGTATGCCCTGTGATTGGGCCCATTGATGTGTAACTTGGGCCATAATTTTGGGGTATTATTAAACACATTATTCAGGAAACCTGAAAAAGAGGCAAATATGGTTTTTATGACCTGGATGGTGTGGCCCAAGTCATGGAAAGCATATGATCTAGTGAAAACCTCTGGGTAGCATGAGAGGCCCAATGTAATCTATTTGTCAAGAACTTCCGGCCCATTGGTTTGAAAGGTTTGTCTCTGGTTAGTATTCTTAGCTGTGGCCATGGTCTGGCAGGTAGGACAGATTTTTTCATTCTGTTTTGTCATCTTCAAGCAATAGCAGACATTCATATGTGTAGGTCAGTCTAGGATGGTGTCTGAATTCCATAAAGTGTCCTCTCATCGATCCAGGAGGCACGGGTCACATGTCTCCTTGCTTTCAGAGGACAATTGAGTCCCTGCATTTAGATACAAATGTGATCTTCTCATTGGTTATGTTTCCCTTTGTCAGTGGAAGAGCCTTCTGGTAAGCCTTCTGGTACCAGCCTTCCTGGTAACCTATCTACGCAGGTTACAAAAAGCTTATTAGGAACAGGGCTAGCTCTTATACAAATGTCTCATTCCCACAAAGGCGTGTTTATAAGACATTCTGAGGCTTGCCAGAAGCCTGGCCAAGCAGTTAGGCTATTTGTTACAACCCCATGAGTTAGTGAAAATATAGCACAACTCATTTATTGGGATGGCCAGGATAACCTCCATCGCCGTCTCTCTCAGGTTATACCCTATTCCATCCTGGTAGAAGTTAGCCAGTAAAAGTCATTAGTAAGCCAGAGCCATGTGTGGTCCAGGAGGTTTCTATATCTGAGTTTCTTCTTGGCCCATGAAAGCAGCAATATACTTGAGGGGCAGAGTAATACTTGAGCAGTATACTGGGGAGACAGAGGAATACTCCTGAGAGGAATATTCCTGAGACCTTTTCATGGTGTTGTGAGAACCCATCCTGACCAGATTTCACACACTTTTATATGTGCCATTTCCATTTCATTAGAGAGAATTCCTGAGCTACATTCACCCAGTGTTTTGAGGAATCTGTTCAGATACATGATATAATTTCTGGTTGCATCACTATTTCATGGCTATAAGACATGCACACAGTATCCACCAAAGTACAGACAGACACAGGCCAATAATGGTTTCTCAAAAAATTGTCCCTTTAAGCAGACTTTGGGAGTAAACAGGTCTGAAAGCTCATTAGACATTCTGTCTAATGTGGTAGAGTTCTTCTGTCATAGGCTTCAGTTGGAAAACTGAGGGATTCCTGAAACCTGTAGTTCAAATAGAAAATGTGAATTCGTGGGGCCTGGGCAGTGGGAACAGCTTGGGTGGCCTGTTGGAGGACCTCCAGTGTATTCAATTGTGTAGGGACCTTCTCTTCTTTTTATTTACAAGGGCAGAGAAGGCCAAATGCCTGGTAATTGTCTCCTCCAAAATTAAGCACTGTTCATCTTTCCAGATTATTCAGAATTTCACTTGAGTAACTTGCCTGTATTAATGGCCCAGTTATACTGTTACATGTGGGTCAAGATCCTGATAGTCAGAGTGAGGAGAGGTGCTGAAAAGGGTATTTGTAATATCAGTTGCTGCATACCAAGATTCCTCAATTTGTGCAATATCCTTTGTGACAGTAACCATAATAAGGCTACATGTGTCAAGGGTGGGGCTATGACATTGAGTCAGCAATAATGAAAGGTAAATCTCTAGGTACCTAAACCTGTGCACAGACCAGAGGGTCTATTGAGTGGAGACATATTCTAATAGAGATCTTTGGTTTCTTTAAGTTCGGCAATGAGAATGATTAGTTTTGAGAGGACAATGAGAGTAGGTACCAGTAGTGAGGTAAGTTCAACCGCTTGGTGTGAGAAAAAAAAAAAAGTAGCTCCATTGAAAGATTTACAGAAAATTGTAAATGGCTTGGCTAGTTAATCAGTGGCATGTAGGATTTTCTAATCAGGGTCAAGAATTCTGGTGAAGAGGATTAACCTGTTGGAGAGGGCATTAAGTATGAAAATGTTTGTTAATATTCATCAGAGAACATTCACCATGGAAGAATTCCTAAAAATAGCGATAGAATGATTCAGTCAGTTGGCATCAGCCAACATCTGCCATTGGCCACTCCAGTGTTGACATAATGTGTAAGTGAGTGAAACTTCCATGAGGACACGTATATGCTTGAAAATATGGATTCCCGTTCATCATGGTTGATCAAGCTTTCATCTAAATTCCCAACAAAAGACCTATCCTGAGTACCCAATAGAGCACCATTCCTCAAGAAAATCACTCGATTTCATGTTGGTATCATTGGCTACCTCCTATCCTAGAAGAAGCAGAAATCCATCTTATCTAGAAATAACATAATGTTTTGATCATGAATTTGCCTTTCCTGACTATGGGGCTACAAACAGCACTAATATTTGAGTGTTTATGGAATCTTTGATCCACCAACCTGTGTTCCCCTTTCAGAGCAAAGGAGGCATGTGAGTAAGTATGTGAATGCGCATTCCACTGGTTCAGTCACATACGGTACCATTCAGAAACTACTGGTCTATAGTGTTCTGGTGAAGGTGCAGCTATGGTACCTGTTTGCAGAAGTACCATGAGGATGTGGATATCATGTTCCAGGATGCCTCATATACTCCAAACCAGTGACCAATATATGATCCCATGCCTCCAATAGGTAAAATACATAAGTCCAAAAACAAAGAGGTAGGTAAAATAATGACTCCACTTGCTATCACTTTTAGTGACCCACTTATGAAACAGGTGGTTTCCATCCCCACATTTCTTAGCTCTGGAAGTTTATAAATATTACTTAGAAGTTTAGAGGAGGAATGTTTTTATTAAAGGACTAGGCCTTTTATGCCTCATGGATGAAGCTTCTGGGTCATTCTACCAAGTAAGTCATCTTGGCTAGCTGAGATGATCATCAAAGGTGAGAGGTATCTAGAATAAAGTAGGAGAGGGAGAAAATGAGGATCGTTTGTGGACTTAGGACTGTAGTTCATCCCACTAATTGTATCATTAATTTTCCTGAATAAAAGAGGAGCACTAGATTAGGAGTATCTATAAGAATTTATAAAAGACACATGGATATAATTGACACAAGTGGGTGGATAGTAGTGGATTCTTTGGCTCACTGGCCAGATCCCTACTTTCCCAAGTACTGATGCACTCATTACCTCAACTGCTGAGTGTTAGCAGCTGGCAGATTTCAGTTGGATGCCTTTCTGAAAATTGAAGGGAGCCACATTGCTGAGACTATATTCTTTCCTTGGTGCAAATCAGTACCTGGTTGGGTATAAGCCTATAAAGTCTTGGCTCATTTGCTGCAGTGGTGGAATATCTCTAAAGCATCTATAAGCTCCAGAGCTGAGAGGGTTTGGCTGAAGCCTTTGCTGCAACTTCATTACAATTCATCTTCTTCTGTCACTCACTCATAGGTATTAATCCCTACAGTATCCCCTAATAAATTTCTTACACACAAATCTTTATTTTGGTGCCTGATTTCCAGATTTGCAACAGCAGCCTAACAACATAAAAAGTTTATATATATAAATTATAATAAATTATATATTGTATATAAATTATATGTATATACATATTATATTACATATAATATGCAATTATAACAAATTATATATAATATATAATTTATAATGTATAGTTTTAACAAAAAATTATTCTCAAGAATGTATTTTATAGAAATAGTAAAACATGTTCCCAAGATATATGTCCAAATGTATATTCATTCACACATTCACACATTGCTTTTAATTGGGGATATTTAAATGCCTTATCAGTTTGGGAGGGGTTAAACAGAATATGGGATATTCTTAAAACTTAATGCTATTTAGCTATTAAAAGAAATGAAATCTAAATATCCTAACATAGACAAAAGTATCAAGCATGAAAAAAGCATGAATATAAAATTCTCTAAATTTTCAGAGACTAAAAAAAAAGTCACCTATGAAGCAACCAGAAAGCTATCATTAGACTTTTCACTAACAACAGTGCATTATAACACCATTGAATATCTTCAGTTCTTGAAGAGATTATATTTATCACAGAATTTTACACACAGGCAGTATCTAATGACTGAGGAAATTTCTTATGTAATATTAAATTAGATGTGCAATAGATAGACAATATATACAGCATGAAGAAAACTATGGATAGTTTTATGTATACATACTTAGAAGTTATATTGATTTAATATAGCTATGCTAAGTGATGAGACTATGACTAATCATTTTCTTTTGAAGATGAATTTTGAATTTCTAATCAAATTTTTCTTTTGTATTTACCAAATTTCCTACAGATGTGTATATGCAGAAAAAAAGCAAAAGCAAAACAAAACGAAACCTTATAGGTTTATGTTTCTTCTAGGTCACCAAAGTACTTGCTTTAGAATCACATAAGATGGAGTTTTTGTTGCTGTTGTTTTTAGGATAAATAGAGTATTTGAAGTCCTGTCCCAAGCCCATTTCTCAGGAGCTTTGGAATGAGCTTGGTTTCCTGTGTTTTGAATCAGCACCTTTGGTGCTTTTGTATATTGAAATTGAAGAACCACTCACTGAGGTAGCAAACAGAATTCTAATTACAACTGTCATGTCAGAGATTAGTATTTTCATTGAGTTTTCTTGCTATTTGAAGATTATGTACTACTTTGCAGTGTCTGAAACATGAGCCTGAAGGAGATGACCGATGTTCTTGATCCATTTGTTCAGGGACACCGAAGTTAATTCTGCTCTCCTATATCATTACAACATTCTTACAGGGGATGTTAGGATTCCAGTTACAGAAAGAGAAACTTGGCTTAGTTCACATTTCACAGAAAGTGTCTTTTCTGAAGCTATCGTTTGCTCATTATTTGTCTATTTTTTAAAGTGATTTTTCTCACACAATTTTGTAGACTCGTAGGTCTCATTTGCTCAGGCCATGTTCCCATGCATATAAAAACCAAGAATAATCTATAAGGCCTTGTGCCTTGGGCTAGAAGAAAAAGTAGATAGTGAAATGTGAAAGTAGAAGCTGCAGATGGTTCTCATTACTGTGGTCATCATGGCTGCTGTGTTTCTTTGTTGGGCTGTGCCCACTTGGGGCAGAGGACAGAAGTTAAAAAAGTTCACTTTTCAAGAATGCTTATGTCAGGAAAATGTTTGATATGATTTTCTTTCAATACAAGTTTCCATTTATGAGCTATTAATTTACCATTGTGAGTTAGTTGTAATATGAATTCAGAGATCCAACTATTTAGTCACTTAAAACTTTAAAACCTAATGGGCTGAAACATTTAATGCTGCTGTTTTGCCTAGAGGGGGTGGGGAAAATCACTTAGGATCTTGTGAATAAAAATTATTTTGTTTAATTAAAAGCATATTAATTAAAATAAGGTTTTACTCATTAATGGTGCCTTTAGGATGCATTTATTCATCTTTCTTCTTTAAGGACAAATGAAGCAATTATAAATCCAATATTTCCTTAATGTAAGGTGTGACTAGGAAAATGTATGATTCATAGTCTGAGAGAATAATGGTCAAAATAGCTTTGCATTCAAATCATTAGCATCAATGACACTGAGTGTCTTAAAGCCAGGAGTGATCACAGGCTGAATTGTGAAATAAGCAAATTTAATTTGTGACCCCTTTCTTATCTCCTTTCTGTTGTTTATCCCTCTCTTCTAGTAGGCTCATTCTGATGGGAGAACACAGGGCTAACTTGGGACAAGGCATGAACCTGGGGCAGCACATTGACAAGTCCTTGAAACAGGCAAAAGGACATTCCTCTACAGACTCAACTGCCTGGATGTTCATAACTTTGCTAAGGGCAAAGGCAATATTAGCCTAACCCCCAGGAGCCTGTAAGTCTACTTTAACATGTAAAGATTCCTTTAGAAATTTCTCTTCATCTCTAAACCCCCAAGATATGTGTTGGCAATCATCCTCCAAACATGGCTCACCGATAGACATCTGAAGGGTGTCACAACTCAGGTTTTATTAGATGGTAATAACTTTAGTTAAATAAATATCAGGTGCCTGGCATGTAGTAGGGATATATAAAATAATTAGTTTGGTCCTTTCTGAATTCTAGTTCTACCCCACTGTGTTTCCTTGATGTTTGTCCTTCACCCTTAGCTGTACTGAGGGCTCATATAATCATTCATTTGGATGTGGATAGAAATGCAAAAGATGGGACGCCTGGGTGGCTCAGTGGTTAAGTGTCTGCCTTTGGCTCAGGGTGGATTCTGGAGTCCTGGGATGGAGTCCCACATGGGGCTCCCTGCACGGAGCCTGCTTCTTCCTCTGCCTATGTCTCTGCCTCTCTCTCTCTGTCTTTCATGAATACATAAATAAAATCTTTTTAAAAAAGAAATGCAAAATAATTAATGCTAATCAGTGTGGAACTCAAGGATGGCTTTGTGGTGGGTTCCTAGGACATCCAGAGCTCTTCAAAGCATGCCACCTATAGCTGAGGGCAAAATGTCACTCTTGTAAATTGTAATCTATGCTATTGTCCTTGTAATTGCTTAGCTACCAGAAGGATTTGGCTATTACAATCATGCCTTGGAATGTAGATCCACAAGGTAATACTGAAGAAAAACCTTTCTTGGTGTAATTTTCCTGTCTGCAGCAGGCCATATTTATTTGGAGGTTTGGAGGATTAAGAAACCTTGATCTTCCTATGCAGAGCCTATCTAGATTTAAATCCAGAAATGGCAGCATCTAAACAGCTTCCCCATGTGCTCCTCTCTTCATTTTCCAGAGAAGTACATCCCATTTAATGAGTGACAGAAAATAGGACAGGGATACACAAACCCTGTGTCATACTGTCAATGACTTCATCGTTGAATTAATCTGACCAGTGAGATAAGCTGGCACTCCTTTAAAATGTGGATTTTACTAAATGAATTATTCAACCCCTCTGACCTCTCCTATTTTCACACTGCTATATACTTATTAGCTCTGAATAATTTTCACTCCACAATGTAATAAAAATACCCCATATTTTTTATAGCACCATTTGGTTTTCAAAGTGTTTTCTCATTTCTTATTTCATGTGATCCTGGCAAAAAACTGACAAGATCATATTTTATTCTGATGCTTTACCAAAGGAGAAAGGGAAATTCAGAAAGGTCAAATGACTTGGAACAATTCTTTATATGACCTAAATGTTGGAAACGTTAGAATTGTCTTTTTCTCGATTCCAAGTACCCCAATAGTTTAATTGTGCTTCTTGGTGGGTAAAGGCTGTGTTTTATTATCTATTTTTAAAAATTCTTTCTTTAGAGAGAGAGCGCAAGTACAGGGGGAGGGGAAGAGGGGCAGGGAGACGGAGAATCCTAAGCAAGCTGGACACTGAGCTCAGAGCCTGACACAGGGCTGGATCTCATGACACGAGATCATGACCTGAGCCAAAACTGAGTCAGTTGCTTAACTGACTGAACCACTCAGGTACCTCAAAGGCTGTATTTTAAAGTTATTTCATGCCATGTAACACTAGAATATGCTTAAGTTTGGCTGTTCCACTTGTCAACTCACCTGGATGTTGATGTATTTATATTGCCTTCTGTGCTTATTTTGTTAAGGGTATAGAAACAAGTGATCATTTTCTTTTTCTTTGATACTTAACTAAAAAAAAAAACTCTTAAATTCACCAGAATAATTTTCTTTTTAAAAGCTCTACAAGCATTTTAAAGAACACTAGTGTCTTTCACAGATACCTAATTAACACAAATTCAGTAAGTGTTAAGGATTTACTGCTCCCCATGGATCTGAGCAATGTAAACTTTCCACTACTTAATTATGCAGTATCATTTATTCTGAGGTGATTTGGGTAACTAAAAAAGAAAATTGATCATTTTTGTCTTTCTATATTTAGTTTCAAAATGTCACATTCTGGCTATAATTAGTATACTTTTTATTTCATACATGCTCCTGGTTTGTGAATTTTGATATTTGAGTATGAAATACTATATCTCTCAAGATTTATGGACATCATATGTTATGGAAAAAGTTACATACAGAAACTGAGCTTCAAAAGTTTTAAGTAGTAAATTGATTTAAGTATCTGAAATCATTTACAATTACTTGCACTTTCCTTTGAGAATGTCTTAAAAAAAAAAGAGAGAGAGAATGTCTTATCATAATCATCAAAAACCCTAGACTTCCATGGTAGATGGTCTAGTAGGAGGACCCTAAAGTCACCTCATTCTACAGACATATTCTATGGACACAGACATCAGTGTAAATAACTCAGAAAATGACCTAATGATTGGCAGAACAGACTCTCCACAGCTAAATATGAAGAAGAGGTCACATAGAAGAGGATAGGAAGGGCAAACACATGGTTGGGAGTGAAGGGGATCTGCAGAACTGTCTGTGGGAAGGAGAGATGCCACGGGTAAGGAGAGGGGAGAGAAACAGACTTTTACACCAGGGAGCCTGCATGAAGAAAAAGAATTCCCATAACATTTGGCTTTGAAAATCATAGGGCCAAATTTCATGAGTTTTTACAATTAGCAGAGCTTAAAACCTGGAACTTTAAAAATCAACAAGCTTGTGGGAGAGCCAGGGTGTGAGAGAAAACTGAGTTCCTACTCTAAAGGAGACAGCCCTGCAGAAATATAGCATAGAAGAAGCAATTTGAAAAATACCTGTGGTATACAGGAGGGAGATTTGTTTTCCAACCTTGGAGCCTATGCTGGAGGGGAAGGGATCACTGGGAGACTTCTCTAGGAACGAAGAACCTGACAGGCACCATTTTCCTGCCCTACCTAAGAGCATAAAGACAAAGACAGCTGTGGGAGCCACTGAGGTCTCAACAACAACTGCCTAATTTACTAAGAGTATGCCCCACTCCTATATTCTCCTGCAGGCATGCAGCTTCCAGCCAGGCATTTTCTCCAGCTCTCCTTCCACATCTGACTCTCATAAACCTTGTAACACCTGTGTCAGCACCCCCCCACACACACATGCTTCTGTAGATCTGCCCCCTCCAAACCAGCCTGTCTCTGTCTGGTGGCTGCAGGTTCCTTCCCACCAGTGGACTTTGTGGCACCACATGCTCCACCCCTGCAATTCTCCTGAAGTTTGGTACTACTTCATCTCTGACAAATGCATGATCCAATTCAATTCAAGCCTAAGGTAGCCCCAGGCTGGCCCAATGACAATATAAGGACCAAACCCTGTCCACTAAAAATAAAGAGCCATTGCAGATGACTGGACTGAAGGCAAAAGTAGCTCAGCCACAATAGCAAGGCAAATGCAACACACTTAGGAGACTGTGGCACTAGGTTCTGCCATCTGCAGGGCACAAGACCTCCTCTTCTTCCATTATAAGGCCACTACTTTCAAGAGCAGGAGATGTAGCTGACTTTCCTAATACATAGAAACAGACACAATGATTTAGACAAAATGAGGAGACAGAGGAATATGTCCCAAATGAAAAAACATGACAAAACCACTTAAGAGACTTAAATGAAATGGAGATAAATAATTTGCCTCATAGAGAATTTAAAATAATGGTTGTAAAGATACTCATGTGACTTGAGAAATGAGTGAAGGACTGCTGTGAGACATCAACAAAAAATATAAAAAGCATTAAAAGAACCAAGTAGACATAAAGAACTTAATACTGAAATTAAAATGCACTAAATGAAATAAATAGTAGACTAGAGGAAACACAAGAATGGATCAGTGACCTGGAAGACAGTGTAGTGGAAAGCAATGAAGCTGAATAGGAGAGAGAAAATAAAATATGAAAATAGACTTAGGGAACACAGTGATGCCATCAACTGTGATAACATTCACATTCTCCAAGAAGGAGAAGGGAGAGAAAAGGAGACAGAAAACATATTTGAAGAAATATTAGCTGCAAACTTCTTGAATCTGGAGAGGAAACAGAAATCCAAATCCAGGAGGAAAGAAAGGCCACCAAAAAATCAACCTAAGGATATCCACACCAAGACACATTGTAATTAAAATGGCAAAAAGTAGTGATAAAGAGAAATTTTTAAAAGCACCAAGAGACAAGAATACTGTTACATACAATGGAAACCCCATAAAACTATCCATGGTTATTCAGTAGAAACTTTGCAGAAGAGAATGGCATGATATATTCAAAGTGCTAAAAGGAAAAAAATATGCAGCTAAGAATATTCTATCTAGTCAGGATATTATTGAGAATAGAGGAAGAGATAAAGAGTTTCCCAGGCAAACAAAATTAAAGGAATTCATAACCACTAAATAATCCCTACAAGAATGTTAAAGGGGACTCTGAGTGGAAAGGAAAGACCATAAGTGGGAAAAAGAAAAATAGGAAGTATAAAAGCTTCATAAAAATAAATATATCAAAAAAAATAAATATATCTACAAAATACAGTCAAGAGATTCACAAAATAACTGGATATGAAGTATAACATCATATACCTAAAATGTGAGAGGAGAATGAAGAATGGATTTAAACTTAAGTGACAATCAACTTAGTATATACTGTTATATCCAAAAGATGTTACAAACAAACGTAATGGTAACCACAAATCAAAAATCAGTAAGAGATATGCAAAAAATAAAGAGAAAGGAAATCAAGTATATCACTAAAAAAGTCAACAGACCATGAGAAAACAAAGCAAGAGAAGAAAGAGCATATAACTAAAAATCAACCATAAAACCAAATGGGGCAATAAATACATATTTATCAAGAATTACTTTGAACATAAATGCACTAAACACTCCAATCAAAAGACATAGGGTGAAGGAATAAAAATTTAAAAAATAAAAATAAAAAAGCAAGACTCATCTACATGCTGCCTATAAGAGATTCATTTCAGACAAGATCCATGCAGATTGAAAGTGAAAGGATAGAAAAGCATTTATCATGCAAATGGATGTGAAAAGAAAGCTGTGGTAACAATACTTATCTCAGAGTAAAAAGACTTTAAAACAAACACTGTAACAAATGATAAAAAAAAGATACTTTATAATCATAAAGGGAACAATCCAACAAGAAGATGTAACAAATGTAAATAATTATGTACCCAACATTAGAACACCCAAATGCATAAAGCAACTAATAACAAATATAAAGGAAGTAATCATAAGTAGTACAATAATAGTGGGGGTTCTTAACAACTTATTTACATTCATGGATAGATCATCCAAACAGAAAAACAACAAAGAGACAGTAATTTTGAATGACACATTGGACCAGGTGGATCTAACAGATATATTCAGACCATTCCAACCTAAAATAGCAGAATACGCATGCTTTTCAATCACATAGGACATTAGCCAGAATAAATCACATATTAGGCTACAAAACAAGTCTCAACAAATTCAAAAAAGATCAAAGTCATACCGTGCATCTTTTCTGAACACAATGATATGAAACTAGAAAATCAATCACAAGAACAAATTTGGAAATAACACTAATACATACAGGTAAAATCACGTTACTAAACAGTGAATGGATCAACCATGAAATCAAAGTGAAAATTTAAAAATACATGGAAACAAATGAAAATGAAAATACAACAGTCCAAAATCTTTGGGATATGGCAAAAGCTGTTCTAAGCAGATCAGCTGGCTTCACAGGTGAATTCCACCAAAGATTTAAACACTTAATAACTCTTCTTCTCAAACTATTCCAAAAAATAGAAGAAGAAGGAAAGCTTCCAAGTTCATTATATAAGGCCTGCATTACCCTGATAGTGAAACCAGATAAAAACACTCCAGAAAAAGAACTATAGGCCAATATCTCCGATGAACATAGATACAAAATTCATCAGCAAAATGTTACCAAACTGAATCCAACAATAGGGGAAAAAAACTAAAAGGCAACTGGCGGAACGGGAGAAGATATTGTCAAGTAACCTATCTGATAAAGGATTAGTATCCAAAATCTATGAAGAACTTGTCAAACTCAACATCCTAAAAATAATCCAATTTAAAAATGGGCAGAATACATGAAAAAAACATTTTTCCAAAGAAGACGTACAAATGGCTAAAGACACATGAAAACATGCTCAACATCACTCATCATCAGGGAAACACAAATCAAAACTACAATTAGATACCATATCACACCTGTCAGAATGGCTAAAGTCAACAGTAGGAGGAGCAATAAGTATTGGTGAGGTGGAGAAAAAGGAACCCTTGTGCACTGTTGATGGGAATGCAAACTGCCTCAGCTAGTGTGGAAAACAGTATAGAGTTTCCTTACAATATTAAAATAGAATTACTGTATGACCTAATAATTCCACTGGTATTTACCCAATGAGTATGAAAAGATATATTCACCCTTATGTTTATTGCAGTATTATTTACAGTAGCCAAATTATGGAAGCAGCCCAAATGTTTTTTGATATGTGAATGGATAAAGAAGAGGTGGCATATTCATACAACGGTATATAACTCAGCCATTAAAAAAATGAAATTTTGGCATTTGCAACGATGTGGATGGATCTAGAGAGTATAATGCTACATCGGTCAGAACAAAGACAAATTCCACATGATTTCACTCATATGTGGAATTTAAGAAACACAAAGAATGAATAAAGAAAAAAGAGACAAACCAAAAAAAAAAAAAAAACCAGACTCTTAACTATACAAAACAAACTGATGGTTACCAGAGGAGAGGTGGGGGATGGGGATTAATAAAAGAGGTGATGGAGATTAAAGAGTGCACTTACCATGATGGGTGCAGAGTAGCGTATAGAATTGTTGAATCACTATATTGTATACCAAAACTAATATAACACTGTATAACTATCCTGGAATAAAAATTTATAAAAATATCTTTTTCTGTAACTATATTTATGAGTGGTAGAATTTAGAGTGTATTTAAAAGATTTATTCAAGAGGCATACAAATAATATAAGTAATTTGTATATTATGTATTTAGTTAGAGTTATATAGAAAGTATACTTCCCTAACAGCCTTAGTATTGTGATTTATGTGTCATCTGTCACCTATTTCCTATCTATCATCTATCTATGTATCTAGGTATCTGTCATCCTTCTCTTCTAGCATCAGAAATGTGTTTGTGTATATACACATGCCTCAATTGTCCCCCTGTATTACTAACAGGAAGCTTCATGGTGGTATCTGTTGCTCATCTGAGGGGTGATTTAAACCTTATTTTTTTATTATTTTTTTAAATCTAAATTTAAATCTCAGCTCTATTGTTTTCTAGTTAAGTTCTCTGATTCTCAGCCCTCTCATTTGTGAAATAGAAATAATACTTCATAGTTTTTTAAGGATTAAAGGAGAATATCTTATATATTCATATGTATTCATTCACAAGGTATTCATATATATTCATTCATATGCAGTACAATGCCTTCCACATATAGAAACTAGATTTTTAAAAAAGATTTATTTATTTATTTATGAGAGAGAGAGAGAGAGAGAGAGAGAGAGAGAGAGAGAGGGGCAGAGACACAGGAGGAGGGAGAAGCAGGTTCCATGCAGGGAGCTGGACGTGGGACTCGATCCTGGGACTCCAGAATCGCGCCCTGGGCCAAAGGCAGGCGCTAAACCGCTGAACCACCCAGGGATCCCCTAGAAACTAGTTTTTTTTTAAAAAAATTTAATACATTATTTCTATATGAGAAATTGACAACTATCATTGAAGAGAGAAGAACTAAATCACTGGCTAATCTAGTATTCCAAAACATGCTCTTGAATTCCTAGTACCTCTGTACTTATCAAATAAGTTGTCAACCAGAGTCTTTGAAATAATGAACTTTAGTTAGACATTAAAATTTTTTTTCACCAAATCCACCAGTTTTACAGGGTTAGATAAAGCAACTGGTGGTTTTTTCTTTCTTTCTTTCTTTTTTTTTTTTTTTGGAGTGGACAGAGTTATGACTTCCATCTGAAGTTATTTTTAACTGAATACAGAGATCTAGGAAACATATATGGTGATAACTCAGAGAGGAACCAGAAAATTGTTATTTTACATATAATAACATTACAGATTTGAAGACTGGAAGCACTGTGTTGTAATTCCCTCTACACATAGATGTCAACAACGTTAGGAATCATGGTCATATCATGAAATAAAGACAGTGGGAAAGAGAACAACTTGAATTTTTAGTGTCAGTCAACTATTTTATGTATAATTTCCCAGATTGCATTTTATTTTCCTTATTCTTAAAAATATCTAGGAATGCCTAAGTGGCTCAATCGGTTTAAGCCTCTGACTCTTGATTTCAGGCCAGGTCATGATCTCAGGGTGGTGAGATGGACCGCAGGTCAGGGCTCTGGGCTCAGTGGGGGGTCTTCTTAGGATCCTCTCCCACACCCTGCCTCTGCCCCTCCTCCTGCTCACACTCTCTCTTTTTCAAATTGACAAATAAATAAAAATCTTTAAAATTATATGGGCTTTCTAAAAACATCAGGCTTCCTCTTGTGCCAACTTCAGAGTTTCTCCCCTGCCAATAGTTCTGGTTGAAAAAGCTCCATGTGGTACATTCATTAAGGCAGATGTGAACAATCAGAGTTCTGCCATCTGTTACATTTTTGTATTTTGATTCTGTGAAATATTTCAACTAAGTACTAATGTGTTTCTTATATTTGATAACAGGCTGATAAGTTTGTTCAATTCTATTTATTTTCTCTTCAGATAAGTGACAATAAAGACCACTTAGGCAATGGACTTTAGCAAGAATCTTCATTATATTTTGTTATAGACATGCACAACTTGTTGACATAGATTATTTTTAAAAGGTTGGGGATCCCTGGGTGGCTCAGGGGTTTAGTGCCCACCTTTCGCCCAGGGTGTGATCCTGGAGACCCTGGATCGAGGCCCACATCAGGCTCCCTGCATGGAGCCTGCTTCTCCCTCTGCCTGTGTCTCTGCCTCTCTCTCTCTCTCTCTCTCTCTGTCTCTCATGAATAAATAAATAAAATCTTTTTAAAAATAAAAGAAAAATTATTGTTTTTGAGCTAGAAATGGTAGAGAAACATACTTCTGATTGTGTTCTACTGCTCAGAATTTTCCATTTGCCCACCCACGCCTGCATTTGCTCCTCCTTTTGTTTATATCTATTATCTCTTGGTATTTTTGTTCACAGCAGTCCTGCACCACATGATATAATTCTCCTACCTTACTTTACTATTATATTACCTCTTTAATGGAAATAATGTGTGTCATTCATTTTTTTTTTTGCCCCAGAATCAAGCAGAACAGTGTTCATAAAGCATGTTGCTGAACACATGTTTATTCACTCAATGAATGGTCTGCAACTAGGCAAAAATTCTCCCCTAAGACAGAGGATAACCATGGCACTGGCTATTTCGCTTATATATATATATCTGCCAGCCCTTAGCTTTAAAGTTTCCATTTTCATCAATCAATCCCTCCTCGTTAATCATTTTGAGATGAAAAGATAACTAGAAAAAAGCCTCATACTATTTAGAATCAATATTTACATATATTCTCTGACTTCTTAATTAATATTTTAGATTTCTGTTTGTGGACATGGGCCAGAACTGTCTTTATAGCTTTACTATAGATGACAGATAGATAGATAGATAGATAGATAGATAGATAGATAGATAGATGATAGATACATAGAATTATTATTAAAGAAAATATGATATGAGAAATTGGCTATAATTTTGTCAAGGTTTACATTTTTTTAACATTCAAGGATGAGATTCATCTTATTTTTAATGAAGATTAATAGTCAATGGTTCATTTATTTAGTAAGAGCTAACACAAAATATCTGATTGTCATATCACACTCATATGAATCTGTGCACTTATTCAGTACCAAGGACACAAGTTACAAGCAGCCAAGGCAAAGCTGGAAGAGGTCTTGGATATCCAATGTGGTTTCCCAGGCCCTCTTTTCTTGTATCAGACACTCTTTCTTGCCTACAGAAATAGAAAAGGTCTCTAAGGGAATATTTAACTAATGAAACATCTCTATTTTATACCCATATTATTACAGAGCTTTCATGACATTTTCTAGGAATGTATGCTACAGAGTTTCATAGATTCTAGATTTCTTTGCCATAAGAAATCTAAATTGAAGGGCATCCTGCTAAAAGCATTCCACAGAGAAGCATTCTCCAGGTGGCAAATATTATTACTCTATTATTTTAAGTTGATTTGTTAGCATGTTTGCAAAGAAATTTCCACTGGAATACTTGCTTTTTGTTGTTGTTGGGAATTTTCCTCCATTACTGGCAGATAAACAATTCCCAGGCCAGTTGCTGTAACCCTGTCCACACTTGGACCTCAGCCGATATCTCCTTCCTACATATTTCTCAGGTATTTTTTTCATTATTTGTCCTAATGCATTTTATACAAAATCAAATACAGAAGATTGAGCATACTATTACCCTGAGGCCACCAGAATTTGAGTCATCCAACAGGGATAGGGGTTGCCTCCATAGAGCACCCTAATTATGTACATATTCCTTCTGGGATTTTCTTACATGTTTTTACCCACTTGGTTACCTTTTTGATTTACCATTCACAGTTACTTGAAACCTTTAATATGTGTTGATGTAGAGGCTTAATTTGCCTTTTCTTTTTAAAGATTTTATTTAGGGCAGCTGGGTGGCTTAGCGGTTGAGCAACTGCCTTCAGCCTAGGGCCTTATCCTGGAGTCCTGGGATCGAGTCCTGTGTCGGGCTCCCTGCATGGAGCCTGCTTCTTCCTCTGCCTGTGTTTCTGCCTCTTTCTCTCTCCGTGTGTCTCTATTAAACCACTGAGCCACCAAGGCATCCCTGTAGAGGCTTAATTTGATGTTTAATTTTTAAAATTCATGTCTTTTTGTGGTCAGTATCCATAAGTATTACTCAGTGGAGAGCTTCAAGTCAGTTTCTTTGGCTATTTTACACTGGGAGTCATCATCTACAAAAGTTTGTTTTTTATTTAATTTTATGAATAATTTTACAAACTTTTGTGAACCTATATAGTTAAGGGTGAGATTAAAGTATGTTTTAAATATCAGTTACAATTTGAAGTATCATTCTCCTTTCCCTACCAGCAGAAACAACTTTTCTGATGTGCTCACGGACTAGGATGGTAAAGTGAGTAGATTTTGGATCCCATCAAGTTTGTGAGCATAATCAGATGTCACAGTACAGAGTTTTACATCTATCAGCATCAAAATGTCATTACGTAATACCACTCGCCCCCAGTAGGGACAATATGAGCTATACAAAGTTTACCAAGCAGGTAACTTAGATACGGATATGGAGACAACTCAAAATTATTTTTATTCATTACTCATTCTGAATTTATCTACTTCTTAAAAACATTTAAGTTAAATTTATGGTATTTCAATCCAATTTATACTAACATTTTCTCTTTATATCAAAAATCTTTGATATCTTAACTAATTGTACAAATTTCAATGTCTGTTTGTCAAAGTTCAGCCTTTACGTTAGACAATTACAAACCAGATAGCTCCACCTCCACCTATTTTTAGTTGTTTTGCTTCTGATTGTCATCTGGATTTCTCTTTCCTCGCCATTTAAAAAGCCTTTTCTATGTTTACCACTTATATTTGCCATTTTGCCTTGTTTCATTGACTTTGATAAAAATGTTCATTTCTAATCTTCTGACATTTTGCTGTTTTTTTTTCATGATATGAAGTATATCACATATATATATACTGCATGTAGTGTTATAATATAGATAGTATTTTCTTTTCTGATCACTTCATTTAAAGTTGCATCATAAGCACTAACTTGTATGTATTAAATAGTATGTATTAGTATATATTTTGATTATATAGTATTAATATTTTGGAAAACAAATATTGTAATTTACACAATGATTTTTCTATTGATTAATATGTAATTGTTCTGTATATTTTTCCAATTAAAAATAAATATGTAACCAGCAAGAGAAATGAATGTGCCTGTACACCAAAAGTCATGTACAAAATTGTTTCATAGCAGTTTTTTTCATAACATATGAAGGTTGGAAATAATCTAAAGATTTTTTAGAGAACAGATGAATAAGTTATAGTATACTAATGCAGTGGAATGCCACATGCCCACAAACACACACAGAAACTCCTACTATGTGAAACAGATCTTGCAGATGTTACAGAGGTAATATAGAGTAAAAGAAATGTGCACACAAATATACATATATGTTATTAGATTTGTATGTAGCTGGGGAACACACAAAACTAAAATATGGCACTGGGAATAAGAAAAGTGGTTATCTGGGATAGCTACCTGGGTAGCTAGCAGTGTCTACCTACTGACAGTGAATACAAAGGAGGCTGCTGGGGTCCTGGGAACATTCTATATCTTGATCTGAGTGTGATCACACCAGATACCTAAGAATTCATTGAACTGCATTCTTAAGATACATATCCTTTGTGGTGTATATATTATATTTCATATAAAAATTAACATAATACAATGTTGCAGTAAGCACTTTACTCCATAAATTATTTTACCTCTATTTCTGGGTAATTCCTCAATCCAAGTGAAAATAAATAATTTTGTGTTTTTAAAAATATTTGGGTTTAGACAAATTAATCAAATCTAACACACAGTATTTCTGTTTATTTCACTCATTTCAATACAGATTCTCTCACTGATCTACAATCTTTCTGGGAAAAAAACTATGCTATCAATGGAGGCATGGATTGCTTTTGAGGGGCATGTTCTTAATGGTTTTTGTCTGATAATAAGCTGTTCAAGATATAGACTTCTGGCTCCCTGTTTTCAATTATATATTCTTCTATGTTTTCAAAATATTCCTGATTATCTTCTTTTTTTTTTTTAAGATTTTACTTATTTATTCATGAGAGACACAGAGAGGGGCAGAAAGAGAAGCAGGCTCCATGCAGGGAACCCAATGTGGGACTCGATCCCTGGACTCCAGGATCATGCCCTGAGCCAAAGGCCCATGCTCAACTGCTTAGCCACCCAGGTGCCTCTCCTGATTATCTTCTCACTTACATAGAGATAAAAGGAGAGAGTCAAGTATTTCTAATTTCCTATAAAGCTGACTGAACAGTAAAATCACACAGAAGCAAACAGGAGTCACGTTTCACATGTTCCCACTGATTCTTGACTTAAAGATTTCAAGTCTATACAATTTCCCCTTATTTTTTAATAACACCTTTCTTGGTCTTTTAAAATCCACCTTGTTATTTTAAACCTGTGACTGAGTTTCTTGAAGTATTTCTGTTATTATCATTTGTACTTAATCCCATTGATTTGATTGATATATTACAAGGCAGCAATGATACATGTCATGATTCTCTTTTGTTTTCTTTTGAAGTTTTCTCTCTGCATTAAAAAGACTTTATTTTGAAGTTTTCTAAGTTGAGGAAGCAGTACAATTTTGGAAAAAGTGGTATCTGGGAGCTAAAATATCTGAGTTCTATCAGTGGCTCTCCCATGAGGTTCAAAAGCAGATATTCAGTCATACATTTTCTTTACTACAATGAGAAATTTAAAAAAGAATTGGACCAGGTGGATTTATTTTTTGTTCCAATTTGGAACAGCAAGTAAATAGTCTCCACATTGAGGTTAGTAGAAAATACTATTGTAAATAGAATGATGAAACATGCTGACTATAGCTGCATACTTGGTTTCAGCAAAGATCATGTATAGTGTCACTGATAAGAAATGTTCATATGAGACCCTTCATTCCATGGCCTTAATCTTGACACCCAGATAGGAGTTACAAGGCCATCAATCTCTTCCTGCAACTGCTGGTGCTGTTTCTAATGCTAATGCTGGTTCCATTTATAGGAAATCTCCCTCCTATTTTATCTCTGACAACTTGAACATATCCATTGAAAAGAAAGGTGATAGGAGACAAAGAAGAAGTCATAGTTTAGGAGAAAGGGAAAGACTTTTACTTTATGTTAGAAACAGATCCTCTAAATGCAGTAATTCATTTTTCTAAGATTAAATAAATGGAGTTCAGACTGTCTTGAGCACTTAACCTTTTTCAAGAAAGATATTTTTGACCAAAACATATTTTTGCCTTTTTTCTCCATTTTGAAAACTAATGGAATCATTGTCTATATGCACTGTTTTGAATAAAATGTTTGGTGATCTGGAATTCATGCACAGGAAGCACAGCTGATGTGGGAAAAGCATTGCAAGATGACAGAATTCACTATTCTAAATGCATCCCCCAGAGAATTTAAAGGCGCTAATATTACACATTGCACACCCACTTTGCTAGGTGCCTGCATAATCACAGCATTGAAATTGACATATTTGTCACACACAATCACATTGGAAACTTTGCAAAGCCATAAATAATGGCTAGAGAACCTATAATATTTTCTAGATGCAGAGACAAGGCACTTAATCTTGATGTAATCTGTACAAGGTAGAGCCCAGGGGCATTCAGTGTTCATGCCTGGGTTATTACATGACATCCAGAGCTCCCCAAGTTCAACAAGCCTCTTTGGGTTAGATGAAATCTTACAAGAAAATCTGGTACAGCCTCATTGTCCTAGAGATAAATAGTCCTAGTGAGATGATAATATATACTTTGAAAGGTTTCCTGAGATAACTATTCATGTATTCACAAATATTTACTATTAAGAATTAATACTTTTTAGCCACATACCTTACCTGCTTGACACTGATCCATAAACTGAGCTCATATATGTATACTTGTAATTAGTACTTAAAAGACCTCTGTTAGAGAGAAACTAATTTTTACTCTTATTTTATGGATGAGAAAATTGAGCACAAGAAAGTTAAGGGCTGGTGTTAATATGCTATAAAAGGCAGTGAGTTTTAATGATTAGAGGTGTGGTTTTTGAGGCCTTTTTTTTTAAGAATAAAATCCTATCTCTTCTACTTATTACTTCTGTGATATTAGCAATATATTTAAATTTCCTCTGCATCAGAATCCTCATTGGTAAAATGTGGATAGTAATTATGGTTACCTCCAGGGTTATGAACATTACATGAATTGAGGTTAACCTATTAGAGTAGTATCTGACCCATGATACAAGCTCAATAAGTGTTAATACTTATTACTAATACTTAATACTATTCTGTTTTCTATATGAAGAACCTTTTATATTCAGGCTCTGAATTGAAATGAGAAACTTTTAGTGTCTCTCCCTTATTAGGCCGGGTGCTCCTCAATTAGGGACATAGTTTAAATTCATGCTAAATACCTAGCAAGATAAATGTTACACATAACTTCACTGAATTAATACATGGATAAGGCATGATGTCTCTTTTTAAAGGGTGGCATGATACAGTAGATGAATCAGAATATTGCAGTTACTAGAATACAAAGCAATGTGTGCAATATGATGAAAGCAGAGTTATTCATGCCTATTCCCGGTTCCTATGGTATTTTATAGTACTCATTTTAAATTATAATGTTTCTTTTTACTGCATTTTTTTCCTTCACTGAACTGAGAACTTCTAAACTATTCAGAGATAGCACACCAGTCATTCCATCATCTTTTAAACTGCAGTGCCTGACTTAATAATTGTGTGTATGTCATGAGTTGGTGTGTGTGTGTATGCATGTGTGTGTGCTCACATATGTATAAGTGAGGTGCAATGGTGGCCTCAACACTGTTATAGCAGCTGCATCAGTAAGAGATCTATTTAAAATCCCTATTCTGCCTTTTACTTACTGATTGGCTTTGTGCAAAGCACTTGGCATGAGTTGCTGTGGATTTCAGAGCCACTATGCCCATTATCCCCCTTCTTGGTGACTCCTTGGTAACTATGATCCTTAGTGGGAACAATCATGTGACTCTTACATGGGTTTTCCCAGGACAAATCATAAACTAATTTTTTTAGTTACATAAAATGATGTATCCTGGATTGAAGGGATTGTTAGTATGTCATCAGTAAGGCTTCCAGGTTCAGGAAGCTCTATTTCTGCAAGGAAGAACAAGGGGAATAATTGAATAAATGTTGGGGGTTTTTCTACTAGGTAATCTATTTTGCAACTTCCCTGGTGTCCAAGAACAATGCAAGGTTAGGGCTTTTCATATCTTTTTTTAAAAACAGGCAAACCATCACAGGTTTACATTCACCCAGAACTCTTCTCCATTGCCTCCCCCTACTCTGCTCTTTGCAGACTTGGGTATATAGTATATATTTATTGCTAAAATAAAAGAATAGGTGAAGAAGGCATTAGGGCATGAATTAGCACAATGTGGCAAGAGGATACTGCTATACAGCCTATTTTTGATACAACTTCTCTTTAGCGTGCAATCTGTATTTTGAATATGTTTGTTCACTACTGCAGTGGGTGGAAACCTTCAATCTGAGATCAGTGAGGTTAAAAGGGTTGTCATTTTGACAATTGACAAACTATCTGTTCAGAGGAGCTCAAAGCCTTCTTCATTATTCTATCAAAGGAAAAACTCATTTTCAGAAGAGCTTGCATGTGAGACTATCTTCAAATATAGTGTCTTGTAGTCACCATATATCTGTTAGAACTTAAACATATTTTAAATTGTTCTGTTTTCTAAGACTTCCTAATCAAAGAACAGCCTTTTCACAGGAAGCCAGAATCCCTGGCAATGGAAAACAGCAGAGAAGCCACCAAAATCCATCATATTAACATGTACTCTGAGGATCCCCCGCTCCCCCCAAAAAAGAATTTTACAGAAGGAAAGGTCTCAGATATGTTTTCTTTTTATTCAAGAAAAATTGTGTTAATACTGAAAAGATTCTAGTGAGAGTTTATTTTTCATCTTAGGAGCCTAAACAGTGTTGGTATTTAAGTGGTCAATAAAAGACATAAAAGAAAGGCATGGAGCTTTGATGATTAAAAAAATTCGTAGCTACAGTTCTTGTCTTTGTAGAGTTTAAAGACGGGGGTAAAGATCAGACAAATACATAGAAAGTAAGAAAGCAATTAAAGGGCACCTGGGTGGCTCAGTCTGTTACACATCTACCTTGGGCTCAGGTCATGATCCCAGGACCAATATCAAGTCCTGTAACAGGCTCCCTCCCAGCTCAGTGGGGAGTCTGCTTCTCCCTCTCCTTCTGCTGTATCCCTGCTTGTGTTCTCTCTCTTTCAAAAATAAATACGTAAGTAAGTAAGTAAGTAAGTAAGTAAGTAAATAAATAAAATCTTTAAAAATAAACAATTAAATGGAAAAACCTGAAACATTTAATCTATTCATTAGACTACCTTAGGTTGTCCTGACTCAGGTAGAGGAATTGAGCTATATAGCTTATTATTATAAATACAGCTGTTGTCACACTTCTCATATGACACATTAGTTTTCCCTAGGCTCATTTATCATAGATTTTTACTTATGTCTTTAAAAGTAGGGTCTGTGTCCTCCTCTTTTTCACATTCCTGTGCCTAGCATAGTGTCTACGACATAATAGATGTTTGATACATTTGAATAGAAGTCTATCTATAGAATGAGACAACTACTTATATGTAAGGGTGCTACTTTTTTTCCTGATGGATCTTTTAAGGTAATCATTTTTCATGCTTCCTTGAGAGAAAATCTCTGTAGGACAGATGGATCCTCTTAGAACTTGGCTTTATTTTGCATGAAGTCTCCAAATTTTAGAGTATAAGGCTTCTGTCCCATGCTTTCTTATCTCTCTCTTGTATGCTTATAATTCTTGATTTGGATTGCAAAGCTATTATTCTTTTTTCTGCTTTGGGTTAAAGTTGGTTTATAAATCTATTTCACATTGCATATTATTAAGTTGTTGAAGCCAGACACATATCTTTATTGTGTATCCTCCGTAGCATTTAGCATAGTGCCTCATAGACACGAGAAAGCTTGTTAAATTAAATTACATTGATAGTGATCACAAGATTTGGAAAACAAAATACTTTAGAAAAGATTAAAAGAACACAGATTGTTTATCTCAAACTGAAGATCAAATGCTATTCTAAGAGTCTACAAATCAATAAAGATTTTTATATCCCCAGTGGGGGAAATGGGAGGTAGTAGTAGAGTGGTATGGTTATTGACTTCTCCCAAATCTCTCTTTATGATTTTGGACAGAATGGCCAAGGACATATGTCCCTTCTGTGCTTTCTTCATTGTATGGACTCAGTATTTTTGAAAAATTATACCTCATTGGCTTTCCTAGGCTATAAAGAATTCAATCCCGACTTCCTTCACTTGTATTTATATTTGGAGAGCCATTGTCTTGCAAATAGGATGTCATATTACATATGATTGTTCTTCTTTTCCAGACAGTTAAACTCATATCCTTATGAGTTTAACTTGTTTACTTCCACTGAAACATATGTAATAGTTTATCAGTCTTACCCTAGCCAACATATATTTATTGAGCAGCTACTCTGGATCATGTTATCAACTGTACACCAGACATCTAAAAATGAATAAAGTATAGGCCCTGCCTTTGAAGGGCTAATAATCTGGTACAGGAATATTAAAGTAAAATATGTGATGATAAAGAAATGGGCCATTCAGTTTTGTGGGAACACATAGATGGGAAGGAAATGGTTTGTATATGTCAATACTGTCTAACATAATTATAATGCAAGACACACATGTAATTTAAAATTATCTAGTAGTTATATTGAAAAGTGTAATTGATCCTTGAACAGGACAGGTTTCAACTTCAAAGATCTACTTATCCACAGTACTTTTACAGTACAGCACCATAAATGTATTTTGTCTTTCCTATGATTTCTTTCTTTTTTTTTTTTTGGTAAGATTTTATTTATTTATTCATGAGAGACATAGGCAGAGGGAGAAGCAGGCTGCCTGTAGGAAGACTGATGCAGGACTCAATCCCAGGACCCAGGGATCATGATCTGAACCAAAGGGAGATGCTCAGCCACTAAGCCAGCCAGGTGCCCCTATTATGATTTCTTAAGGATATTTTCTTTTCTCTAGCTTACTTTATTGTAAGAATATACTATGTAACACATGTAGCATACAAATAAGTGTTTATTGACTATATTATCGGTAAGGCTTCTGGTCAATAGTAGGCTATTAGTAGTTAAGTTCTCCTTCTTCTTCTTCTTCTTCTTTTGTTTTTAAACAAGACTTGAAATCCAGGATGCATTGTATAGTTCTAGCACATCTAAATTTGGATTAGCCACATTTCAGGAGCTCAATAACAATATATAGCTAGTGGCTGTCATAATGCACAACACAAATCCTGAATTTAAAGAGGGAATTTTAGAGAATTTGATGATGAGTTGGATCTTGGAATGTGAAGAATTCTCGGATCTAAGAGATGGAATACCTATGAAATGGGAACAACATGCAAAGGCACAGAGCCATCCAGGTGTTTTGTCAGAAGTTCCACATGTGGAGGCATGACAGAAAATTAACTCAGAAGGAGAGGTTGGGGCCAAACCCATTTAATAATCAGCGAAGAAGTACCTGGGTGGCTCAGTTGGTTAAGCATCTGCCTTTGGCTCAAGTCACAATACCTGGGTCCTGGGATCAAGTGCTGCATCCAGCTCCCTGCTCTATGGGGAGCCTGCCTTCCCCTCTGCCTCTGCTTCCCTGCCCCCCGCATCTCTCATGAATAAATAAATAAAGTCTTTAAAAAAATATCATTGAAGATCTAATAAAACTAGGTTTAATAGCTAAGAACTCATTATATTATTATTAGATCTAATAGCTTGTAATATCATTTTGTTGCTGTATGCAAATATGTACAGAGTGTTTAGTGCATGTCAGGTAAGGCTCTAAGCACTTTTTACATAATAGTTGTTTAATCTTTGCAACAACACTGTGAGATATGTATCATTATTACCTACCCTTCTTTTTAGATGAGGAAATTAAAACATTAGGGGACAAATAATTTACCCAATGACATAAAACCAATAAGTGGAACAAACAGAATTTGACTCCAGAATCCGTGTTCTTATTATGCTACATTCCTTTACAAATAACTACCCTCTTTATAATATACAGATTCAGTTCTGACTTTAATGTTCTATATAGATCAGGCTAAATATTTAAGACCTATTAAAATGATAAAATGAGCTAAGGAAGCCAATTTAAAAAATAAAAAATAAAAACTGATTGAAGTCTAAATAAAATTCAGAGTTCTAAAAACAAATATGGTAAATTGTTCATTATGTTTTAGGAATGTGATTCATGTCATGTAAATAGTCCTGATTTTATTTTACTAACAAATATGATGAATAAATTTGAAAAATTCATTTTACTCAAGTAGTTTCTCTCAATTCTGTAGAATATAAAAGAAAAAATACATTCATGTTGCATACAAGCAACATGCCTAAAATAACAGTTTAGAAGTAAGGGATGAAAAAGTTATACCATACAAATACTAACTGATACTAACCAAAGGAAATGTGGTGTTGTAGCAACATTAGAAAAATGTAGACTTTCAAATAAAAATCATTGCTAGAGATAAAAAGGAACACATAATGATCATTAACTAAATTCACCAGGAAGGTATAATATTTCAAAAGCATAGCCTCAAAATATATAAAGCAAAATTTAACACAATTAAAAGAAAGATTGAAAAATCTAAAATCATTATTTCCTTAAAAGTTCTATTTATTTATTTAGTGGGGGAGGGGCAGAGAGCGAAGTAACACAGTCTTAAGCAGACTCTATGTTAAGCCAAAGATAAAAGTCAGTTGCTTAACTGACTATACCACCCAGGTCTCCCTATAGTCTACCTGGGTGAATTTAATGAACCCTCAGGAACCGACTGAAAAACACAGGCCTGGAAACTGTAAGAATATAGGAAATCTGCCCATCGTATTTAACTACCTTGACATAAATAATTGACTTCTATAGGACTTTGTATCCCTGAATTACAGACTACCATTACTTTAAGTAAACACAGAAGTTTAGTAAAGACTGATTGCATCCTGGATTAGAAAGCAAGTCTCAATAAAATGCAAGTGTTTTAAATTATAAGAGTATATTCTTTAACCATAGCAGAGTTAAGCTAGAGCTCAAAGATTTTAAAAGTCTCCTTATAGTTAAAAATAAATACACACATGTTAAAGAGGAAAAAACAATTAAATTTAGAAAACTATTTTGAATTGAATATATCAATAATTCAGTATATCAAAACTTATGGGGGCACCTAGGTGGCTCAGTCAGCTAAGTGTCTGCCTTCAGTTCAAGTCATGATCTCAAGGTCCTGGGATCCAGCCCTGTGTCAGTCTCCTTGCTCAGGCGGGAGCTTGCTTCGCCTTCTCCTCCCAGCTTGTGCTCTCTTTCTCTCTCATATATAAATAAATAAATAAATAAATAAATAAATAAATAAATAAATAAATTCTTTAAAAAATTTTATAGAATGGAGCTAAAATGTACATAGAGTGGAATTTATACCAGCATATGTATATTTTAGAAAACGAAAACTTAAAAACCCATAAACTAAATATCCATTTAGGAAACTAGAACAATAAAAGCAAATTAAACGTAAATAGTAGAAAGCATGAAAATGAAAGTAATGTAATAAAACTGATAAAAATACTAAATAATGCTTATTTGAAAGGTCAATAAAATCAACTTACAACTGTCAAGACAAAAGGTCCTCATGTTACAACTTCATAAATGGCAGAACAATGCTTTAGTCTTTCTCTCTCTCAATCTGTCTCATTTTCTCTCTCTGTCTCTGTAATGGATAGATTACTTTAAAAAAAATTAAGATTAATTTTCAAAGTTGAACTCTCTTTGCATCATAAACATGTAAAAAAAAGAGAGGGGGCTTGAATTGAGCCATGAAAAATAATTAACATTTCTTTTATTCCCTGTTATTAAATAAATGATGCACATATCTGACATAGTGCACATTGCTACTGCTACTGTGTGGCTCCTCCAGTACCCCCCTACTCCTCCACTGGGTAGTGGTAGGCTCTCTAGGGTCTTTATAGTAATATAGTAAAAAGTGGAGAAAAATTGGGTTCAAAGAATCTTAGGAAACTTTACATGCTTCATGCTTCATGCATTACTTTCATTTACATCATGCATGATAGAGAATATCATAAAGCATGATATTCTCTAATATTATGAGAACTTATGACCCAAAACTTCAGATGCAGCCTGAAAAGTAAATAAAGCCCTTTATCAAGAATCAATATTATCATGGTCTTCTTTCAGGTCTGCTCTCTCCAGAGACAAACTAATCTGTATAACCATAATCAGCAATAGAATTGTTTCCAGGAGAGTTTGAACTTCAAGACTGCCAATGTGAGCATCATTCCTAATTTAAGTTGTTTTTTTCTCTTTCTTTTGTTCTTTCTTCTTTCTTTCTTTTTCTCTCTTTCTTCCTTTCAGATTTTATCTATTTATTTGACACAGAGAGAGTGCACAAGTAGGGGGAACATCAACAGGGAAAGGGAGAAGTAGGCTCCCAGATGAGCAAGGAGCCTGATGCGGGGGCTCTATCCCAGGACCCTGGGATTATGATCCAAGCCAAAGGCAGATGCCTAATCAACTGACCCACCCCTGAAGGCACCCCTGAAGTTGTTTTTCCTTAGTAATCCCAAGGAATACCATATTTTTTAAACTTTTTGACATGTTTTGATATATTTAGCTTATTTGTGCTTGAAAACATTCCTATTGGTTCTAAATACTTTAATGCCTGAGAGCAAGGATTTGTTTAGGTCTATGCATAGCCTCTGCCTTGTCATACATCATAGATGACACAGATACATACTTTAAACAAATCCAACTTGACAGATATGAGAATGTTAAAAGAAGGTCTCAGCTGTAAGAGGAAGTTTTAATCAACTCTAGATGTTCTCTAATCACAAAAAGAGACTAAAAATAGATTAAGGTAAAAGGAATGTCATCAGATAGCACAAATCATAGATAAGAAACTGCCGTCTGTTGGAGTTTAAAAGTACTTCTGAGGCAAAGACGTGGAAGAAGAACACAGGCCAAGTCAAGCATAAAAAGTGTCTACCAAAGGGGCAGCCCGGAGGGCTCAGCGGTTTAGCGCCACCTTCAGTCCAGGGCATCATCCTGGAGACCCGGGATTGAGTCCCACGTCAGGCTCCCTGCATGGAGCCTGCTTCCCCCTCTGCCTCCCTCTCTGTCTGTCTCTATGAATAAATAAGTAAAGTCTTTAACAACAACAACAACAACAAAAGTGTCTACCATAGGGTGTTTTATTTATTTTTGCAGTATTATGATAGTGCTAATCCTTAAATTTTTAAAGAAAAGCAAAGAATTGCCAAGACACATCTGACAAAAATCAACAAGGTTAGAAACCTGCTTGCCAAATATCTAGACTTATTTTAAAGCTGAACTCAGACAATTCAAGGATGGATACTGAGTAGATCAGAATAGAGATCCCAGAAGCCTAAATCAGACTTAGACATAACAAGATATCAGGAGAAAGATAATTCTTTGCTAAGTGATATTGGGCAATTGGCTATGTTGAATCATAACAAAAGATATTAACTCCATGAAAATGAAAATTTAAGTACAAATAGCAAGATGTAAATTTTAGAAAATAACAGAATTTTTTTATTTATGTCATGATATGAAGGTATTTTCAATTACCCTCAAACAGCACAAACTGATATATTACATTAAAAAATAATAACACCTGTTTATCAAAATACAGTACTAAAATGTTGTAAGAAAATTTGTAGAAGAGATTTCCAAAATTTGAAGAAGAGCTTTCCAGTGCATATAACCAACAGATGATAATATCTAGAATGCATATACTTGTGTATATAACATTTATATACTTTTTTCTCCAAATGATAAGTAAGGACTGATAACCCCAATAAAAATAAACCAAAATTATGAACAGGCATTTCACTGTCAAATGTTCAGTAAGTATATAAAAATATAAGTATTTTTATCCTAGCTAATAATTGAGGAAATCACAAGGAGACACCATTTTGAACATAGTTTACTGGCAAAAATTAAGTCTACAATTCTAATAATATTGGCAAAAACAGTTGACAAAGTGAGCTTTTTATAATCCTTCCAAACCAGAAAACAATTTGTTATCATCTACTAAAGTGGAAAGTAAGTCTAGCATATGATGCCACGATTCCATTCATAAGCATGTAGTTAATAGAAATTTTTGCACTTATGCACTGAGAAATAGAAAAGAAAGTTCATAATAACCTTGACTGAGAGGTAAAAATATACCATAGGGGGAAAATATCCATTGGCAAGAGATTGGATAAAAAAATTATACAATGGAATATGACCCAGTAGTGAAAATAAATGTAGTGCCGTATGCACCAAGAATGATTTTCCTCAGAAACATAATATCATATAAAATAAAGCTAGTTGCAAAATAACATAGAGGGTAGGGTAAAATTTATAATGTATAAATGAGAAAAATAGCATATTGATTATACCTACATATACATACACATCCGTGTAATTAGTAAGATAATCAAATGAATAAGAAATAACATTTAAGCTAACAGTTTCTTTGAGGAGGAGAAGGGTCTTTTTGGCAGATGTTACACAGTAGTTTTAAAAATTGTTGTTACATTTTTAGTTTCTCACGCTGGTTAGTGAGCTATTAATTTTATTATTATTTGTATTTTACATATACGTTTTATATATTCTTTTTACATGCAACATTTATTTTTAAAGCTTTTTTAAAAAATTAAAAGAGAGAAGTTGTACAGAATTGTCCATTTTAGAGATCTGCAACATTGAGCACACATAGATCATCCTTGTTTAATAAACAAAGCAAAGAAACAAAGTAGTAAAAAACCACGGCAGACAGCATAGTTCCTTTATGCCAATTCTAAGATCATATTCCATCCTCTGGGGGATATAGCATCAAGACTGGATGCAGAGGTTGGCTGAACTCTTGCCACCTTTTGCGTCCTTATCCAAGTACTCTAGAGCAGCTTTAAAGTGCACAATTAGATGTAGTTTTCAGAGTATCATAGCTATATTTTCCATATTTTTTGATGAAGGACATAGGTGATGCACAAGAAAGCAATATATCCTATGTAGATTAACTGTTTAGCAAACAGAGCTTGGGAAACACAGAAGCCTAGCAGATATTAGACAACACCAGCCTGAACCAGTAGTGGACTAGCTTAATCAACATTTAACTGAGGAGAATTTTACTTGACCTCCATATACATGATTTACAGGTCTGTATAAGTTTACAGCTGAGTGCACATTGTTCTTATCCCATAATATTATTTAGTCATTTTTGCTAATCCTTTTTGGACTTTAGATATTTATTTAAAATAATCTTTTTACTTTAGAATAATTTTAGGTTTTGGAAAACACAGTTTAAGAATATAGAAAAATTGCAAAGATCTTATAAAGATCCTACTTACCCCAATCCCAGTTTCACTATTATTGACATCTAATACAGTTAACTTATATAGGGAACCACAAAATGGAGGCCACTCCAGAGGCTCAACCCACATCATAAATCTAACCCTAAGCCAGTCCACACTTATGGGAAACATCTATCAAAGAAATCAAACAAACACCAATTATAATCCTCCAACTCAGCCCTAGCTAGCTTAAAGAAAATAAGATCTGCTAGCCTTAGGAAGTCCCCAACCTTCTAGCAAATCATACCTATTTCCTTGTTGCCCCTTCTAACACTCTATAAAACTTGCTCTTGTTCCAAATATGGTAAATTGTATAGAATTCTTATGGAAGCCAAAATCTAGCTCTGAGGACCTTACACAATTACTTGGATATTTGGTACAATCTATTTCTCTTTGTGATTCAGATGCTGAGAGAAAACTTGCATTTGCAGTTGAAGTTACTGTCAGGTCATACATTTCATATTTACCATCCATAAAATACAAATCTTACACTGTATTCAAAAGGTCTTAATATAATTCCTGATTTCTTACTTCCATCTTAAACTTTGGATACCAAACCAAAAAGAAAAATAAAAGGAAAAGAAAGAGAAAAAAATATTCAGAAAAAAAGTATACCTTTGAGTCTCTGGATAATAATGATGTCAAAGCAAATTGTGTTTAATAAATCATGTTGAGAAAAGATGTTGAGGGGAGAGGGGCAAAATTAGAAATGGCAGAAGGGCCGGTCAAATAGTTACAGACTTTGGTTTTTACTGTTTATATTTTCTGCTCTTCTTGAATGTATGGGCATTAACGTAGTCATTGTGAAGTTGTTGGGTTGCTTTTGTTTTTATATTAATACTCTGAGGACTGAGCTCTTGGTGGTGTCTGACATGTGGTCATAAATAGACCAGGTCACTTCAAGTCTGTGACTCATGGGTGCACTTTTGCTTTCTTTGCAATCTCACAGATTATCTAATTGTTGAATAAAATTATAAATGTTAATACAAGCTTTTTCCAATAAAATAACAAATGTCCCATCAAAAACAACAACAAAAAAACAAACAAAAAACCGACACCCAAACAGGAAAATTGCTCTTTCTCCAAATCTTCTGGAAGAGTACTCTCCTGCTTCTGAGGCACTGTACTACTTCAACCCGTGGATTGTCTTCCCTTGAATAAAGAATATCAAACTCATTAATAAATTGTTTTAATTTTGTCATTTCACAGTTTTGCTGATGAGATGTCATCTGAAGATGGCTGCTGAAGATTCTGCGGACTGCTCCTGGATGCAGGTGAAGTTACCCACAGAGCCCTTTTGTTCTTTTTCTCTTTGGCCACAAAGAAGATCTCTCATAAATTTCTCTCAAGTTGAGTTCTTATTTTACGTTCTGAGCCCTTTAAGTTGTTTCTCCTAATCTTTCTGGGTGGAAAACTGGAATGCAAGAGACTCCAGATTTTTCATGATGAGATTTAGCAGACTGCATTTGAGTTTGTGGCCAATTTCATCTACAAGGCAAGTGCCCTTTGGAAGTCCTAACAGGTCTCAGGTACTGTGCACAGGTAGACAGAAATAGTAAGTCTGATTGAATGTGAAAGGACTGTTCCAACAAGGAAAAATAACAAGAACCTCTCAATCTAAAGACAAGGTAAGTCCACACATAAACCACTGGGAGACTTGGAAGAAATGAAGTAAAACAAATAGACAAAATAAATTGAACTTTTTTTGCCTAATGGTACATCAAAGTTTAAATAAGCACAAGTTCAAAATCTTCTCATGAAAGGAGTAATAGATTTATTATGAACAGGAATCTTAGAAGTCAAAGCTGCAAAATTGGTGGGCATAAGCTAAGCACTTAAAAGCTGTTAGATGCTCACCTCCTTACTCCAAGACTCCCATGCTAAGCTGGTCACAGAACAAGTTATGTTGACACTAGGTTACCTAGTGTAACCATCTCAGGAAAATTTCTGTATATAAGGTACACTGTAGAACACCACAAAATCTCCAACCCAGTATCATATTCCTCCTAGTTATGAATTTGGCTCTAAGAGACCCAAGGCTTAGCTAATGAAATGATATCCTCAAAAATATCCTTGCAAAGAATCAAGAACATTACTTTCTGGCACACCTGCCTTTTTAATGTCTAAGAACTGTCATCCTGGTAACTGAATATGTATAAAAATGGCAAAAATCTAAGTAAACAACCTAGAATTACAATGACCATTATGTACAGTATTTCAACTAAACAAGATTATCTATTTAAAATGTGCACTTGGAAGTGAGGGTTTCCAAATTAAAGAAACAGAACAAGATATCTATTTTGATTGGCATTCAGAAGCCCCCCAAAGTCTTCAAGACTCCAAAATAGCTTCATTAATAGATTCATTGCAAAAGGATTCCTACTTCTCCCGGGCATCCTACTTTATCTGTGTAAACTACTACTAATCCACTACTAATGCACTGTCTGAATTGCCTTTCTACTCTGAACGGACTGCAAGACTGTAAACAAGAGTCGAATCTTCCCATATCAACTCAAATGACTACATATCTACTCTCAAAAGGGTCTCATATGAGCCCTTCCCAGGGCTGATGGTACTCTCAAGGATTCTCTGGTAAACTGCTACCAGTTTTCCTCTTAAACAGCCAAGGGGAAATTAAAATTAGAATGAATGGAAAAACCTTTCCAAATTCTGGTAGATGCTAGAGCTATATTCTTTTCATAAAACCCCAGTCACTCTGGAGCCAGCATATGGAATCCTGGGAAAACTAGCAGAAGCTGGTGAAGAGTGAGACTTCTTTACCAGAGACAGCTCTCCCAGAATTCTGTACTTCCCAGTGGAGAGAAGAAAATAAAATTTCACATTATATTTTTATCTCAAAATTCAGCCTTCTTTGGTTGTTGATACTTTTTTCTCAGAGACCACTGTTTGCCTCCTTGTTTATCTTATATGTCCTGGGAATGTGACTTGGAAACCATCAAGTCGGGAGTCCCCAAAATATGGTCTTGACAGAAACATGTGTTGTACCCCATTTGCAGCTGGTATCCTACAGACAGAGTTCTCCAGCTTTCAGGGCAATTGTCTAAATCTATCTTTTGGATAACTTTGAAAATGGCTCTAGAATTTGCCATTATTTGGGTAATATTATTTGAACCTTCTTTGAGTATACCTCCTTGGTCCATGTGGTTGTTCAGTGCTGCCAGGAATATTTACTGTTTTTACTGGCTGAAAATGGGTAAAATATTTGAAAGAAATTCTTCAAAGTAGCTCAATGGTCAGAAGTTGGTCAAGTTGAAACCTAATATTCTGAACCTGATGAGAACTTCTCTCTCTCTTAAGACATTAAGTTAAATGAAACTGTGTACCCAGGGCCAAAGAAACATATCCCAAAGATAAACAGTTCTAAATTTAGAACAAGGAAACTTTTGATTTTTATTTTAGTTGAAAATATTATCTATGATAAAAAGAGGCAAATTAAAGATAATAGAGTTGAATGGGTGGATCAGCCGTTTAATCAGGTTGCAACCCAATTGTTCTTTTAGTAATTAAAAATTGTCCTTGTCTTATAAATTAAGTCTTTATAGAATATAAATGTGGCTCTAGCAGCAATTCAAAGATCACCTATCCTTTTTTAAAAAAGATTAATTCCAGTAGAGTTAACATACAGTGGAATAATTTCAGTACACAATATAGTGATTCAACAAATGCGTACATCACCCAGTGCTCATCACCCGTGTATGTCTTAGTCCCTATCCCTATTTCATTCACCCCCCACCCCACATATATCCACCGGCTCCTCTCTGGCAACAATCAGTTTGTTCTCCATAGTTAAGAATCTATTTCTCTATTCTTGGTTTGTCTTTTTCCCTCTTTTTTTTTTTTCCTTTGTCCATTTGTTTTGTTTCTTAAATTCCACATATGAGTGAAATCATATGGCACTTGCCTTCCTCTGACTTATTTGTTTGTTTAGGTTAACATTGTACTCTATAGCCCTCCACGGCATTGGAGATGGCAAGATTTCATTTTTTTTTATGGCTGAATAACATTCCATTGTATATATACATCACATCTTCTTTATCTGTTAATCTGTCCATGGCTATTGTAAATAATGCTGCTATAAGCACAGGTGGTGCATGTATCCCTTTGAATTAGTGTTTTTGTATTGGAGGTAAAAACCTGGTAGTGTGATTACTGGATTGTAGGATAGTTCTGTTTTGAAAGTTTTGAAGAATCTCCATACTGTTTTCCACAGTGGCTGCACCAGTTTGCATTCCTTCCAACAATGCTGAAGGGTTCCCCTCTCTCCGCATCCTGGTCAACAGTCGTGGTTTCATGAGTTTTTTATATTAGCCATCTGACAGATGTGAAGTGATATCTCTTTGTGTTTTTTGTATTTCCCTGATGCCGACTGATGTTGAACATCTTTTCATATGTCTGTTGGCCATTTGTATTTCTTCATTGGAGAAATGTCTGTTCATGTCTTCTGCCCAGTTTTGATTGGATTATCTGTTTTTTCGTATCTGTGGAGTTGTGTAAATTTTTTATATATTTTGGATACTAATCTTTCTCAAAGATGTCCTTTGCAAATATCTCCTCCCATTCACTTAGGTTGCCTTTTATTCTCTTGATTGTTTTCTTCCCTCTGCAGAAATGTGTGTGTATGTGTGTGTGTGTGTGTGTGTGTGTGTATTTGATGTTGTCCCAATAGTTTAATTTTGCTTTTATTTCCCTTGCCTCAGGGGACATATTTAGAAAAATGTTGCTTTGGCTGATGTCAGAGACATTACTGCCTGTTCTCTCTTCTAGGATTTTTATTGCTTCAAGTTTCATACTTAGTTCTTTAATCCACTTAGAGTCTCTCTCTCTCTCTCTCTCTCTCTCTCTCTCTCTCTCTGTGTGTGTGTGTGTGTGTGTGTGTGTGTGTTTGGTGTAAGAATGTGATTCATTTTCATTCTTTTGCATATTGCTCTCCAGTTTTCCCAAAATTGTGTGAAGAGACTGTCTTTTTCCTATTGTATATTCTTTCCTCCTTTGTTGAAGATTAATTGACCATATATTTATGGGTTTCCAATTCTGTTCTATTGATATATGGTCTATTTTATGCTAATACCATACTGTTTTGATCACTATAGGTTTGCAATATAACTTGAAGTCCGGAATTGTGATGCCTCCAATTTTGCTTTTCTTTTTCAAGATTGCTTTGGCTATTCAGCATCTTTTGTGGTTCTATACAAATTTTAGGATTACTTGTTCTGGTTCTGTGAAAAATACTGTTGGTATTTTGATATGGATTGCATTAAATCTGTAGATTACTTTGGGTACTATAGACATTTTAACAATATTTGTTCTTCCAATCCATGAGCATGGAATATGTTTCCATTTCTTTGTGTCTTTTTTACTTTCTTTCATCAACATTTTATAATTTTCAGAGTAAAGGTTTTTTACCTATTTTGCTAGGCTTATTTCTAGGCATCTTATTATTTTTTTGTGCAATTGTAAATGAGGTTTTTTTTTTTCCCTTAGTTTCTCTTTCTGATACTTCATATTGGTGTATAGCTATGCAACAGATTTCTGTATATTGATTTTGTATCCTGTGACTTTATTGAATTCATTAATCAGTTCTAGTAGGGTTTTTTTTTTTTCTGGAATCTTTATGGTTTTCTATAGTATCATGCCTTCTGCAAATAGTGGAAGTCTTCTTTCTTATTAATTTGGATGCTTTTTATTTCTTTTTTGTTGTTTGAGTGCTATGACTAGGACTTCCAGTACTATGCTGATTGAAAGTGATGAGAGTGGACACCCTTGTCTTGTTCTTGACCTTAGGGGAAAGCTCTGTTTCTCCCCATTGGATATGATGTTCACTCGTGTGTGTGTGTGTGTGTGTGTGTGTGTGTGTGTGTGTTTAATATATAAGAACTTCATTATGTTGATGTACATTTCTTCTAAACCTACTTTGTTGAGGGTTTTTATCATGAATGAATATTGTGCTCTATCAAATGCCTTTCCTCTATCTATTGAAGTGATTGCATAATTTTTATCCCTTTTCTTATTGTATCATATTGATTGATTTGCAAATGTTGAACCACCCTTGCATCCTGGGAATAAATCCCACCTGATTGTGGTGAATGATTTTTTAAACGTATTGTTGGATTCAGTTTGCTGGTATTGTTTTGAGGACTTTTTCATCTATGTTCATGAGAGATTTGGGCTATAGTTCCCCCCCCCTTTCTGTCAAAGCCAATCTATCCTTTTTACAAATCTCAAACTTTCCTAATTTATCTCAAAAGACTTGTAGCTATTGTCAAAATTTGAATTTAGAAAATAAAAGCCTTTTTTAGAGGAACTTGCAGTTTTTTCCTTGTGTCTTTGAGATTAAATGTTCTACTGGTTTTCTCTAGAAACTCTTACTCTCTTTGAAATTCACACTTCAGGGAAGTAATTATCAGGAAAAAGAAAGATTATTTCAAACCTAGGCAAAATAAATATTGTAAAGGTCTTCTACTCAAATATTAGCAAAATGTTTAAGCCATCTGAGCTAATAACCTTAACTTATTCCATCTCCCAGAAAAAACAATTCGGATCCAACTGTTCTTTTACAAATTAGTGAATTTTGCATTATTGGATGCAAAATTCAAGCTTAAAATTAATTCCAAGCTTAAAAATTTAAAACAAAACCTATAAGATCTGTTTGTATGTTTGTGCGTGCTTACATATGTATGTTATTGATGTATTTTTTTACTTCCAGATAGTATTGCCAAAATTAAATTATGAAGAGCTCAATTTAATTGGCTTAAAGAAAATGAAATATTTATGAAAATCAAGTATACTCTAAGAAATACAGAAACCAACTCATATGTTTTTCAAGTTGACATGATTTAGGATAATCATTGGTAAATAAAAGCTAGTTTGTTAATGGATTTAATTTAATGGGCTTGTCTTGAGAGTTACCAGTATTAAATATAATGCAGACATAAACTTTTATTCTACCTAGGTTTATGAAAAATCACATAAGCTATGCTTTCTCTGTCACAGAGATTGTTAGCAAGAAAGATAACTTAGGATGATGGTTAGCCTCTTAATGTCTTATGAAACTTTCACTAGTAATCTAATCATAATTGTTAAAATCAAGTAAATTAAATAAACGTAAGATTAATGTTTATAGATAAACTTTTCAATTATAATTATGCTTTATGATAATGTCTACTTAAAAATAGTTTCCAAAATCTTTTTGGTAATTTGAAATCTTAAGGTTATGATGAGATAAGTTAAATGATGAATACTCATTGAATATCTAATTTTTTTTTTTTTTATGATAGTCATACAGAGAGAGAGAGAGAGAGAGGGAGGCAGAGACACAGACAGAGGGAGAAGCAGGCTCCATGCACCGGGAGCCTGACATGGGATTCGATCCCGAGTCTCCAGGATCGCGCCCTGGGCCAAAGGCAGGCGCCAAACCGCTGCGCCACCCAGGGATCCCTTCATTGAATATCTAAATCACTTCCAAATAAGATAAAATACTGTGATTTTAATTGCTGAACACAGGTTTAAACACTTGGCTTCCTTTTATAGAGGAACAAAAGATATGTGGGTCAATTGGTAAATATGTTTTGTGTTACATTAAAAGAATTTACTACACTTTATTACACTTCCAGAAATGTCTTTATAATTTTGCCACTTCACAGAATGTTAGTGTAACAGCCCACAATTGTTTACTTTGTTTTCACCAGGAATAAAGAATTCTAAGGGTTAAGAATTTTAACCAATATGTGTAATTAAAAGTACTAAGAAATAATAAGGTGAAAGGAAACAAATATGTATAAAAAGTATATAAAGAAAGTAAAATGACTGGTTGTTCCAGAATGAAAAAAAAAAAAAAGAAAAGAAAAGAAATCTACAGGACAAAATCTGAATGGATGTGAAATATGTCATATCCCTTTCTGGGAAAGGAGCCCTAGGAAAGAAATTTTAGGTGTCATCAGGTGACTAAGATTGGAATGAATTTATGATGAATTTTAATATCAAAAGTATACTGATGCAAAATTAGAATTTGTTGTTCTCTCTGTTAGAAAAACAAAATTTTCTTGAACTGATCTTTATAAGGGATTGTGAAGTTTTCTTTTCTTTTCTTTTTTTCTTTTATACCTTTTGCATGAACTGGATAGGAAGCAAAATTTTTGTTTTTTGCCAAAATAATTTACTGTGCTTCCCATTGTCTTTATCAGTTCTGATAAATAAGGAAACTCCAATTTTATTATTAAAAGATCCAAGTTTGCCCCAACAGCTTGATAACTTTTTTTTGCCTTTAAAATCTTCTATTGTCACTTTAGTTAAATAATTAAATATTATTTCATAATGACCTGTGGTCCTATTTAGTCAAATGTTCAAAGCTTTTGACATTTTGATGACTTTGCAAAAATCCAATTCTAAATGCAATCATTTTGAACTCAGATTAACTTTGAGATTTGCCAAAGTGTCCATAGAAATCTCAAAGGATTTGTCTCTCACCTTATAAAGAGAAAAATTACACAAACTGAGTTTATATGGTATGTTAAATTATGTAGAATGCCTTGTCAAATAAGAAGTGACGATAAACCTTCTTAGGTTATATGTATATGGATACATATTACTAATGTAGGTATCCCAGAGATTGTTTAAAGTTTCTAGAAATCTTTCAATATTATTATTGTCCAATTATTATCCTAAATTATTATATGCCACAGAAATAACTACATTTCCTTATCAAATGAATTTTAATCAGATCTTTACAGGCTTTTAAAAATCTTTTGTCTTTTACAGATAGTTATTGTTTTACTCTGATGCTTTTGCAAAAGTGAGATGAATAGAAAATCTCTTGACCACTGACACAACTACCAAATTACAAGGTCTTGAAACTTGAGTGCATATTTTACACTGAAGAAGGCTCTGCCCAACATCAGGCCTTGTACTTATGCTGGAGACTTGAAAATCAAGCTTACTAGGACAAGAAACTTCTGACATCATGAAGTAGATTGGTTTCACTCAAGATATTAGAACAAAAATCCTAGTCCCTTTCTTTCTCATAAAACACTATCTCCCCTTTGTACCCGCTTCACCATTCTTTTCCCTTTTGCCACATGGAAAAGTAATGTTGTCATCTCTATTTCTGGGGGCCTTGAAAACGGTGAAAACTGATTGTTGGGTTTGCCATAAGAGTCCCCACTTGGCCTGTGATCCTGGAGATCTTGTATTTCTAGTGACAAATTTTTCTTCGAGTTTTAGTTTTTCTGGACCAAACCAAGTCCTCTCTCCATTGTGTCAGACTTTCTTTTTTTGTTTTTAAATTTTTATAGAACTACAAAGACCCTGAATAGCCAAAGCAATCTTTTCTTCATGATAGTCACAGAGAGAGAGAGAGAGAGAGGCAGAGACACAGGCAGAGGGAGAAGCAGGCTCCATGCACCGGGAGCCCGACGTGGGATTCGATCCCGGGTCTCCAGGATCGCGCCCTGGGCCAAAGGCAGGCGCCAAACCGCTGCGCCACCCAGGGATCCCTGTGTCAGACTTTCTAACCCTGACACTGAAAATCAGTATCCTTGCTTTCAGTTAACAACTCCAAAGTCAGGAAACTTTGTACCTTGGCTCTGTAATAGAAACGCAAATCAGAGCAATACTGTCTGTGCGAGGGCAGCCCCGGTGGCTCAGCAGTTAGCGCCGCTTTTAGTGCAAGGCGTGATCCTAGAGACCCTGAATCGAGTCCCACATTGGGCTCCCTGCATGGAGCCTGCTTCTCTCTCCCCCTGTGTCTCTGCGCCTCTCTCTATGTCTCTCATGAATAAATAAATAAAATCTTTAAAAAAAATACTGTCTGTGTGATATACAGATCCTTAGATATTACTGGCATCTAGACTTGTAATTTTTCTAATTTGAAGCTTTGTCTGATCACTCTGAACTCCTATTCCAATAGCTTCCATCATGGGAAGACCTTTTCTGCCAGTACCAGGTATGCTCATCCAGGTTTATCTTTATGTGAGGAGTAGCATCCCCTAATGCATAGCTAGCTCAATGTTTAAATAGATGAAAAATGGGAGGAAGCTATGATCTGAGCTGCCTAGTGTCATCTCTGTCTACTGAGACTTTATGTTGGGTTGTACCCATCAATCTACATTACATTCTCAAATGGGAATTACCAAGTGGCATTCATGATTCAAAATTCACTTCTTTTGGCAGATCTTTCTCCCCTGACTAGGAGTAAGTATAAATAAGATTGTGATCAGGAACTTCTAACTCTTGATGATATTCAGAATCTACTGCTAAAACAGTAGCTGCCCAAAAAAATACCTAGGCTTTCTAGTCAAAGTTGTTCTTGATAATATGATAACCCTTAATTATCTTTTAGCTATGCAAAAAGATGTGTGTGATTTGGCCAATACCACTTGCTGCACTTGGACTAACACTTCTGAGGAAATTAACACTCATCTACATAAAATCAATGAACAAGCCATGGGCTTAGGAAAGTGACTCTTTCCATGGAATCATTCTTTGATCTATTTTATCTACATTGGTTTGGGTCATGGGGACCAAGGTTTCAGAGGTCCCTCCAAATATTGGATATTTTTCTGCTTATTGTCAGTCTAATAATATGGCCAGTCTATGGTCAGACTCCCTGATGTGCTGTGTTCTCTCAAAAACTTTATATGCACATGTGTAGTCACTGACAAAGAGACAAATGATCTCCCTTTGCTGAGGTCCCAAATGGGATGAATGAAATGGCCAAGTAAGGAACCCAGATGTTGATATCCTAACCTATCAATTCCAGTTGGAGATACAACCTCCAACATTAACAAAAAAAAACCATTATCTCAGCGT
Source organism: Vulpes lagopus (assembly GCF_018345385.1). NCBI lineage: Eukaryota > Metazoa > Chordata > Mammalia > Carnivora > Canidae > Vulpes > Vulpes lagopus. The sequence goes on from NC_054838.1 coordinate 45,433,805, forward strand.
GGCACAAATATCTTAAATTTTTATCAATACACTCAATACAACTGAAAGGTTGATCAAAAGGGCAGGTAGTTGATAAAGTTATTTTTTATACCAAGACCCACAAAACAGAGGCTGTCTCAGTGGCTCAGCCCAAATCAAAAATTTAAACCTAAGTCAGGCTTTCCTTGTGGGGAAATACTATGAAGAAAACCTAACAAACACCAATCACAATCCTTCAGTTTAGCTTTAGATGGTTTATTAGTTAGAAATGGAACCTTAGAATTAATCTCTAAACTTCTAGCTGATCATAGTTTGTTTCCATGTTGCCTCTTCTAATGCTCTATTATTTTTTTTTTAATTAACTTTTATTGGTGTTTAATTTACCAACATACAGAAAAACACCCAGTGCTCATCCCGTCAAGTGTCCACCTCAGTGCCCGTCACCCATTCCCCTCCAACACCCGCCCTCCTCCCCTTCCACCACCCCTAGTTCGTTTCCCCGAGTTAGGAGTCTTTATGTTCTGTCTCCCTTCCTGATATTTCCCAACATTTCTTTTCCCTTCCTTTATATTCCCTTTCACTATTATTCATATTCCCCAAATGAATGAGAACATACACTGTTTGTCCTTCTCCGATTGACTTATTTCACTCAGCATAATACCCTCCAGTTCCATCCACGTTGAAGCAAATGGTGGGTATTTGTCGTTTCTAATTGCTGAGTAATATTCCATTGTATACATAAACCACATCTTCTTTATCCATTCATCTTTCGATGGACACCGAGGCTCCTTCCACAGTTTGGCTATTGTGGCCATTGCTGATAGAAACATCGGGGTGCAGGTGTCCCGACGTTTCATTGCATCTGAATCTTTGGGGTAAATCCCCAACAGTGCAATTGCTGGGTCGTAGGGCAGGTCTATTTTTAACTCTTTGAGGAACCTCCACACAGTTTTCCAGAGTGGCTGCACCAGTTCACATTCCCACCAACAGTGTAAGAGGGTTCCCTTTTCTCCGCATCCTCTCCAACATTTGTTGTTTCCTGCCTTGTTAATTTTCCCCATTCTCACTGGTGTGAGGTGGTATCTCATTGTGGTTTTGATTTGTATTTCCCTGATGGCAAGTGATGCAGAGCATTTTCTCATGTGCATGTTGGCCATGTCCATGTCTTCCTCTGTGAGATTTCTCTTCATGTCTTTTGTCCATTTCATGATTGGATTGTTTGTTTCTTTGGTGTTGAGTTTAATAAGTTCTTTATAGATTTTGGAAACTAGCCCTTTATCTGATATGTCATTTGCAAATATCTTCTCCCATTCTGTAGGTTGTCTTTTAGTTTTGTTGACTGTATCCTTTGCTGTGCAAAAGCTTCTTATCTTGATGAAGTCCCAATAGTTCATTTTTGCTTTTGTTTCGTTGCCTTCGTGGATGTATCTTGCAAGAAGTTACTGTGGCCAAGTTCAAAAAGGGTGTTGCCTGTGTTCTCCTCTAGGATTTTGATGGAATCTTGTCTCACATTTAGATCTCTCATCCATTTTGAGTTTATCTTTGTGTATGGTGAAAGAGAGTGGTCCAGTTTCATTCTTCTGCATGTGGATGTCCAATTTTCCCAGCACCATTTATTGAAGAGACTGTCTTTCTTCCAATGGATAGTCTTTCCTCCTTTATCGAATATTAGATGGCCGTACATTTCAGGGTCCACTTCTGGGTTCTCTATTCTGTTCCATTGATCTATGTGTCTGTTTTTGTGCCAGTACCACACTGTCTTGATGACCACAGCTTTGTAATACAACCTGAAATCTGGCATTGTGATGCCCCCAGCTAAGGTTTTCTTTTTTAAAATTCCCCTGGCTATTCGGGGTCTTTTCTGATTCCACACAAATCTTAAAATAATTTGTTCTAACTCTCTGAAGAAAGTCCATGGTATTTTGATAGGGATTGCATTAAACGTATAAATTGCCCTGGGTAACATTGACATTTTTACAATATTAATTCTGCCAATCCATGAGCATGGAATATTTTTCCATCTCTTTGTGTCTTCCTCAATTTCTTTCAGAAGTGTTCTATAGTTTTTAGGGTATAGATCTTTTACCTCTTTGGTTAGGTTTATTCCTAGGTATCTTATGCTTTTGGGTGCAATTGTAAATGGGATTGACTCCTTAATTTCTCTTTCTTCAGTCTCATTGTTAGTGTATAGAAATGCCATTGATTTCTGGGCATTGATTTTGTATCCTGCCACGCTACCAAATTGCTGTATGAGTTCTAGCAATCTGGGGGTGGAGGCTTTTGGGTTTTCTATGTAGAGTATCATGTCATCGGCGAAGAGGGAGAGTTTGACTTCTTCTTTGCCAATTTGAATGCCTTTAATGTCTTTTTGTTGTCTGATTGCTGAGGCGAGGACTTCCAGAACTATGTTGAACAGCAGTGGTGAGAGTGGACATCCCTGTCTTGTTCCTGATCTTAGGGGAAAGGCTCCCAGTGCTTCCCCATTGAGAATGATATTTGCTGTGGGCTTTTCGTAGATGGCTTTTAAGATGTCGAGGAAAGTTCCCTCTATCCCAACACTCTGAAGGGTTTTGATCAGGAATGGATGCTGTATTTTGTCAAATGCTTTCTCTGCATCTAATGAGAGTATCATATGGTTCTTGGTTTTTCTCTTGCTGATATGATGAATCACATTGATGGTTTTACGAGTGTTGAACCAGCCTTGTGTCCCAGGGATAAATCCTACTTGGTCATGGTGAATAATTTTCTTAATGTGTTGTTGGATCCTATTGGCTAGTATCTTGTTGAGAATTTTTGCATCCATGTTCATCAGGGATATTGGTCTGTAATTCTCCTTTTTGGTGGGGTCTTTGTCTGGTTTCGGAATTAAGGTGATGCTGGCCTCATAGAACGAATTTGGAAGTACTCCATCTCTTTCTATCTTTCCAAACAGCTTTAGTAGAATAGGTACGATTTCTTCTTTAAACGTTTGATAGAATTCCCCTGGGAAGCCATCTGGCCCTGGACTCTTGTGTCTTGGGAGGTTTTTGATGACTGCTTCAATTTCCTCCCTGGTTATTGGCCTGTTCAGGTTTTCTATTTCTTCCTGCTCCAGTTTTGGTAGTTTGTGGCTTTCCAGGAATGCGTCCATTTCTTCTAGATTTCCTAATTTATTGGCGTAGAGCTGTTCATAATATGTTTTTAAAATCGTTTGTATTTCCTTGGTGTTGGTAGTGATGTCCCCTTTCTCATTCATGATTTTATTAATTTGAGTCTTCTCTCTCTTCTTTTTAATAAGGTTGGCTAATGGTTTATCTATCTTATTAATTCTTTCAAAGAACCAACTCCTGGTTCTGTTGATCTGTTCCACAGTTCTTTTGGTCTCGATATCATTGAGTTCTGCTCGAATTTTAATTAACTGTCTTCTTCTGCTGGGGGTGGGGTCTATTTGTTGCTTTTTCTCTAGTTCCTTTATGTGTAAGGTGAGCTTTTGAATTTGAGATCTTTCCAGTTTTTGAATGTATGCTTGTATTGCGATGTATTTCCCCCTCAGGACTGCTTTTGCTGCATCCCAAAGATTTTGAACGGTTGTATCTTCATTTTCATTAGTTTCCATGAATCTTTTTAATTCTTCCTTAATTTCCTGGTTGACCTTTTCATCTTTTAGCAGGATGGTCCTTAACCTCCACGTGTTTGTGGTCCTTCCATATTTCTTGTTGTGATTAAGTTCTAATTTCAAGGCATTATGGTCTGAGAATATACAGGGGACTATCCCGATCTTTTGGTAACGGTTCAGACCCGATTTGTGACCCAGTATGTGGTCTATTCTGGAGAAAGTTCCATGTGCACTTGAGAAGAATGTGTATTCAGTTGAGTTTGGATGTAAAGTTCTGTAGATATCTGTGAAATCCATCTGGTCCAGTGTATCATTTAAAGCTCTCGTTTCTTTGGAGATATTGTGCTTAGAAGACCTATCCAGGGTAGAAAGAGCTAGATTGAAGTCACCAAGTATAAGTGTATTATTATCAAGGTATTTCTTGAGTTTGGTTATTAATTGGTTTAAATATTTGGCAGCTCCCACATTCGGGGCATATATATTGAGGAGTGTTAAGTCCTCTTGTTGGATAGATCCTTTGAGTATGAGATAGTGTCCCTCTTCATCTCTCACTATAGTCTTCGGGGTAAATTTTAATTTATCTGATATAAGGATGGCAACCCCTGCTTTCTTTTGAGGACCATTTGAATGGTAAATGGTTCTCCAACCTTTTATTTTCAGGTTGTAGGTGTCCTTCTGTCTAAAATGAGTCTCTTGTAGACAGCAAATAGATGGGTCCTGCTTTTTTATCCAGTCTGAAACCCTGCGCCTTTTGATGGGGTCATTAAGCCCGTTCACATTCAGAGTTACTATTGAAAGATATGAGTTTAGTGTCATCATATCTATTCAGTCCTTGTTTTTGTGGATTGTTCCACTGAACTTCTTCTTAAAGGGGAATTTCAAGAGTCCCCCTTAAAATTTCTTGCAGAGCTGGTTTGGAGGTTACATATTCTTTCAGTTCCTGCCTGTCTTGGAAGCTCTTTATCTCTCCTTCCATTTTGAATGAAAGCCTTGCGGGGTAAAGTATTCTTGGTTGCATGTTCTTTTCATTTAGGACCCTGAATATATCCTGCCAGCCCTTTCTGGCCTGCCAGGTCTCTGTGGAGAGGTCTGCTGTTACCCTAATATTCCTCCCCATAAAAGTCAGGGACTTTTTTTCTCTTGCTGCTTTAAGGATCTTCTCCTTATCTTTGGAATTTGCAAGCTTCACTATTAAATGTCGAGGTGTTGAACGGTTTTTGTTGATTTTAGGGGGGGATCTCTCTATTTCCTGGATCTGAATGCCTGTTTCCCTTCCCAGATTCGGAAAGTTTTCAGCTAGGATCTGTTCAAATACATATTCTGGCCCTCTGTCCCTTTCCGCGCCCTCGGGAACCCCAATTAAACGTAGGTTTTTCTTCCTCAGGCTATCATTTATTTCCCTTAATCTATCCTCATGGTCTTTTAATTGCCTGTCTCTTTTTTCCTCAGTTTCCCTCTTTGCCATCAACTTGTCTTCTATGTCACTCACTCGTTCTTCCACCTCGTCAAGCCTCGTCGTTAGGACTTCTAGCTTGGATTGCATCTCATTTAATTGATTTTTAATTTCTGCCTGATTAGATCTAAATTCTGCAGTCATGAAGTCTCTTGAGTCCTTTATGGTTTTTTCTAGAGCCACCAGTAGCTGTAAAATAGTGCTTCTGAATTGGCTTTCTGACATTGAATTGTAATCCATATTTTGTAACTCTGTGGGAGAGTGGGCTGTTTCTGATTCTTTTTTTTTAGGGGTTTTCCTTCTAGTCATTTTGCTCAGTGCAGAGTGGCCAAAAACAAGTTGTATTGGGAAAAGGAGAAAAAGAGAGAGAAGGAAAGAAAAGAGAAAAAGAAAAAAGAGAAAGAAGAAAAAAATAGGGGAAAAAGAGAAGAAAAAGAAAGAAAGGAGAAAAAAGAAAAAAGGGGGGGTGGGGGAAGCAATCAGAAATCAAGAAGAAAGAGAGAAAAAAAAAAGCACAAAACAAAACAAAACAAAAAAACAAAAACAAAAACAAAAAAACAAAAAACAAAAAAAACCACGGGGGAGTATCTTCCGATTCTGTGTAGTTTAAGTCCCTTGATTTCCCTTGGAACTGGTCCGTCTCGCTGGTCTTCTGGGGGAGGGGCCTGCTGTGCTGATTCTCAGGTGTTAGCACTTGGGGGAGCTGCTCTGCCCCTGCCTGGTGCAGGGCTCGGTGGGGGTTGTTCACCCCGTGAGGCCCCGGGAGGACGCCACAGTGGCGGGGGCAGCTCTGGGACCCTGGAGTCAGCCCCCGCAGTAGCTCCGGGGCTCTCCTTCTGCAGGGCCTGGGGGCTCCGGGGCGGGGCCGCTGATCTGCTCAGTTCCAGGCAGGAGCGTCCTTGCTGTCCTGGGCCCTCCCGGCCTCTGCCTGTCCCGGGGGAGGCCGGATCCTGGGCTGTGTCCCGGCGCCCTGTGCTCCGGGGCCTGCGCTGTTGGATTCGCGCTCCCGGCGGTGCAGCCCCCTCCGCGGAGCCGCCGCCCGAGCCTCTCCGAGCTGCTCCCGGAGCCGCGCAGCCCCCTCCGCGCGGAGCTTCTTCCTCCGCCCGAGCCGCCGCCGCTGAGCTGTTCCCGGAGCCGCGCAGCCCCCTCCGCGGAGCCGCCGCCCGAGCCCCTCCGAGCTGTTCCCGGAGCCGCGCCGCCCCCTCCGCGCGGAGCTTCTTCCTCCGCCCGAGCCGCCGCCGCTGAGCTGTTCCCGGAGCCGCGCAGCCCCCTCCGCGGAGCCGCCGCCCGAGCCCCTCCGAGCTGTTCCCGGAGCCGCGCAGCCCCCTCCGCGCGGAGCTTCTTCCTCCGCCCGAGCCGCCGCCGCTGAGCTGTTCCCGGAGCCCCGCAGCCCCCTCCGCGGAGCCGCCGCCCGAGCCCCTCCGAGCTGTTCCCGGAGCCCCGCAGCCCCCTCCGCGGAGCCCCCGCCCGAGCCCCTCCGAGCTGCTCCGGGTCCCGCCGAGCGCTGCAGCCCTTAGGGAGCTCGGCGCATCTCCCGGGGCGCAGTTCCTCTGTTACTGTCCCAGGGAGCCCGAGGGCATCCCCGCCTTTCTGGGGATCCTGCTCCAATTCCCGGGGAGCCCCTTTCCGCGGGGAAGGTTGGTGCAGCTCCTGCTCCTCCGGGCCGGGGCTCTCCTGTCCTGGGGACACTCGCCCCGGCCTCAGCCCGGCTCCTCGCGGGGCCCCTCCCCCTTGGAGGCCTTTTGTGTCTTTATCTCTTTTTCCCCGTCTTCCTACCTTGATAGAAGCGCGAACTCTTCTCACTGTAGCGTTCCAGCTGGTCTCTCTTTAAATCTCAGGCCGAATTCGTAGGTTTTCAGGATGATTGGATGGTTTTCTAGGTAATTTGCTGAGGACAGGTGACCTGGAGACCCTGCTCTGCCGCCGTCTTGCCCCTCCCCCTCTAATGCTCAATTAAACTCATTCTTGCCCCAAGATCCCTTAGGAGGTAACTCCACTGCTTTTGAGGTGTTGTATTGCCTTAATCCATGGATTGTTTGCTCTTGGATAATGGATATCAAACTTAATATTAACAAATCAATGTTAATAAATTATTAAGTAAGGTCCATACTTTATTCAGATTTCCTTAATTTATACCCAAAGTCTTTGTTCTATTCATGGATCCCATCCAGGGTACCATATTACATTTAGTAGCCATTTCTCCTTAGGTACTGTTGGCTACGACAAATTTCTCAGATTACCTGCCTTAGATTATTGAGAGATTTCAGAAGTACTGTTCAAGTATTTTGTAGAACATGCTTCAGTTGAGACTTGTATGCTGGTTAGAATGGAGTTACATGTTTTTGTGCCATTTTCAACACAGTGGATTGAGGGTACACTATGAACATGACATCACTGTTGATGTTAATCTTGGTCACCTTGTTGAGATAGTAATTGTCATGTTTTTCCACTAAAGTGACTCCATCTCCCCTTTCTCCCCACCCATACTGTACTCTTTGGAAGGAAGTTACAATGTGTAGCTTACACAAAGAATGGAGAATCACAATTCTCCAGATCCTTGAGAGTAGAGGTTCTACATAGATTATTTGGAATTCTTCTAAATTAAAAATTTGTCTATTATTCCTATTTGTTACTGGTTGCATTATCTTTTTATATTAGTATTGGCCCATAGATACTTTTTTAATACTTTGGTTTATAAGCCAAATTACTTTATTTATTATGTTATCCAAATTGTTCTAGCTTTGGTGATTAGAAGCTCTTTCAGTTGTCTTTTTTGTCTCTGACATGCCTCATCATCGTGTTTTTGTGGAGTACATTCTAACTTTCTGGCACTTTAAGAAACCCCGTATCGTTCTATATATTTCTTGCCGCAATTTTAGAATCATCCATTTAATAAGGAGCCCTGACTCCTTTTATTTGAGAAAATTGGGAACCAGTCTATTGGCACAGGTATGTTCCTTGCTGCTGAGGTGTTAAGACTTCTAGCCCTCTCAACTAACAGAAGAAATAAGTTGCATATATTGACTATGTGTATATATATTGACTATGTGTATAAACATACAGTGTATAAACAAATTTATACATAAATATTTCTATATGTATCCTCTATATGTATTAAGATGAACATGAGTTCATCCTGATGGTTCCAACTTTAAAGCAGTATTACAGGGTTCACTTACATATTTTGTCCTTGCTTGTCTATTCCCTCCCCTTCAAATGGTGAGAAATCTGGTTCCTGCCACCTACCAATATTTTTTTTTAAGTATTCAATTTTAGTATCAGTATGTAGAAGTATCAGAATTATTAGTCATACCCCATGGGAAATACTTTTATCAACTAGAGCACAGTACTTATGTCCTGCTCCTTTTGCCTTTAGTTTTCACCTTAGACTCCATCCACTGTTTTCCAACATTACTTAGATCAATACCTTATTCATCATCCCTTTAAGTGACACTGTTTCCTATTTTTGTAACACAGTTAGATTGTTTAGTCATTGTCTGCTTTCCATCTTGACATTTTGTATCCTTCAAAATTATTTTTAATTTGGGTAGATTAAAATTCACTCCTTGTGATGCAAAATTTTATGATTTCTGACAAATGTACAGTACCATGTATTTACAATTTCAGTATCATACAGAATATTTTCTCTTCCCTAAAAATTCCCTGAGCTTCACCTTTTGAACCTGATGCAATAACTACCCCATCTCTATTGTTTTATCTTTCCTAGAATGTATTTTGGACTCTTCCTAACATATAGCCTTTCCATACTAGCTTCTTTCACTTAGTATCTGAGATTTATCTATTTTTTTGTAGTCTTTTATAATCCATTTATTTTTTTTTAAGATTTTATTTATTGATTCATGAGAGTACACAGAGAAGAAGGAGAAGCAGGCTCCATGCAGGGAGCCTGACGTGGGACTCGATCCCAGGTCTCCAGGATCATGCCTTGGGCTGAAGGCAGCGCTAAACCGCTGAGCCACTCGGGCCGCCCTAATCCAGTTCTTTTAATCTTCAAATAATGTCTCACTGTATGGATGTTCCATATTTGTTTATCCATTCACCTATTAAAAGCCAGCTTGCCTTATTTGCTTGAAATTTTGATTTCAAATTTCTAAATAAAAATGTTATAAACATGCAGATTTTTGTGTAGGTATTCTTTATAAAATTGAGGGAGTTACCTTCTCTTTGTAGTTCATTAAGAATTTTTATGGGTGTTGAATTATCTCAAATGCCTTTTATGCATCAGCTGATATAACCATATAACTTTTGTTTTTGGCTTGTTAACTTGATGGATTATGATAGGTTAAATTTCAAATGTTGAATCAGCTTTGTATCACTGAAGTAATTATTGTTTACTTATTTTCAATATCATTGATTTATCTTCATTTTTATTATTTCTTTTTCTTCTACTTATTTGATGCATCTACTTTTCAAAAATCTTGTTTCCTAAAGTAGAAGTTAGATTATTGATTTTAGGTCTTTCTTATTCTCTAATATATACATTTAATGACACAAAATTTTCTCTAAAGACTTATTTCACTGTATCCCACAAATGTTAATGGTTAAAACTATTTTCATTGGTTAAAAATATCTTTAAATTTCTCCGAAGACTTCATCTTTGACCCATGGTTCATTTCGAAGTGTGTCACATACTTCTAAAATATTTAATAATTTTCTGTCAATATTTATATTATTGATTTCCGCTTTAATTCAATTGTGGCCTCAGAAATCTACTTTGTATTATTTCTATTGTTTTAACTTTGTTAATGTGTTATTCAAAGACCAGAGTAATGTCCATCTTGATTTCATGTGAGCTAAAGAACGTGTGTTCTAATGTTATTGCATGAATTATTCTCTAAGTGTCAATTAGATCAAAATGTTTAATGTTATGCAGGTCAATTATATCTTTACTGATTTTCTGCCAGCTTAATATTGATTACTGACAGAAGCATGTTGAAATATCCTAGTTAATTTCTTTTCTCCTCCTTTTCAGTTGTATCATTTTTTTTTCTCATGTACTTTTATGCTCTGCTGTTAGGAGCGTAAATGTTTAGAAATTTTATGTCTCCTTGATGATTGATCTCTTAACCATTGTCTAATGCCACTTTTTATTTACTTTTCCTTGTTCTAATGACTGTTTTTTTCTAAAATTAATACAACTATTCTAGTTTTCTTTCCAATTGGGATTAGTATGGTATATCTTTCTCTGTCTCTTTACTTTTAACCTGTCAAAGATTTTATATTTAAATATTTTTTAGCAACTAATAATTTATTCAAATAATTGATTTAAATATCTATAATTACAATTTGAACTCTACTCTTGGCTCAGTCTTGACGGAAACATTGTGTTTAACAATCTTGGACACATTAATGAGATACTTGTGGATTCTCATGTGGAATTAATCCCAACTCTTAGAGCCTTCAACACAGGTAGTCTTTCTGGTGATTCTCAGAATTTGGTGGGCAACTAAACTGGTCCTTTCAATTTGAGGTTTCTTTCCTTTGTTCTGCTAATCAAGTCAATACATGTTTCCTCTTGAACATTTTTCATAAAATAATAGGAATTGAGCTAAATAGGACTTGAGTTGAAGATACTTTAAAAAATCTGGCCAATGAGTGTGGCTGAGCATCACATTTGCTGTACCTATGGATGCCAATGGCCACAAATCACTCTTGTCCTTGCTTTTGTCTTCCCTCTAGAATTTGATCATCCCTAAATACTCCTCTTCAGTGAAGTTGTTTCTTGAAGTCTTGAAGTTCTTTCAGGTATAATCTGTTGGTGTGATGCTTATGTGATGGAAAGGATACATTATATATCCTTACAATTAAACCTCTGTGTTTTAGTGGGCCTTGTGCCTAGGCTATGACTTTTACAAGTGTTTCTTAGCTTTGTTAGTTTTTTCCTCCCTTAAGTGAAAAAAGGAAGGATAAAATTAGAGAAACGTCCTTCTCCAAGGTGGAATCTTTTTCTCTCAGGAGTATAATTTTGTTATGAAGAATAATATGGCATATCACATAATGATTTCTTTTCTCCTTCCCCTGTCAGCAAAAGGAGATCTTTCTTGGGCCTTCATTATGAGGAGCTTATGGGTTCCTGTAGCTAAAATCTGTAAAAGTGTGAGGCCATCCTAAGACTACATTGCTAGGTTCTCCCTCTCAAGTTTATCCACACTCATTCTCTACCATTTCATCATAATTACCACTTAAATACTTGTTTCCAGCTCCTGGCTCCACAGCTTCTACTCCAACTAACATAATGTTGGTTGTGACTCCAGATTTGCTCATCAGTCCAGATTTCAGTGTTGGTTTGCTTTGCAATCTCAGTTCTCTGGATGGTGAGAAAAAAATGTTTTTTTAGTTTTTTCAGCATTTTCTTATATAAGATTGCACTGGTGACTTCCAAGCTTTTAACATGTCAGAGCTGGAACTGGTTATTTTATAAAGAGTAATGGGTAGATATCTGAACCAAGTACACTGCATTTGAGGCTGATGTTCAGACTTTCATGCCTACTCATCATTTCTTTATTTTTAAATAAACCTCTGAATTCAAGGCTCTGGAGTATATCAAGTCAGCTGCAAACATGTCCCTGCTCCTGTTAAACTTACAATTCTAGTAGAAAGTTATAAAGTTAAAATAAATTGTTTTGGTATTATTTAAATATTGTGCACAAGGGTACATAACAAAGGAAATTGTATTTTCTAGAGTGTCACTTTCTGGACTAGGTGACAATCTAGTTGAGACCTGACAAATGATAAGGTATTTTCCTGTCAAAACTACTTTAAAATAAAATAATAACAAAAAATATTTTGTTTTAATTGAAAAAGACCTAACCTGAAAAATCTAGGCCTAACAATTTCTTAAAATGCTTCAATATAATGACATTAAATGTGTGGTCTTTACTGATTGTTTTTATCTTTAGTGTCATAAACTTCTTGCATCAGAAAGCATGTGAATGCAATTTCTCATCTTTTTCCCCCAAAATCTGAGGTATAGAAGAGGAAGAGTATTAATAAATTCATGTATCATCTTGTGCTTTTCGATTGGTGATATAGGTCACACTCCAGTTACTCCAACCAAAGGAAAAGGTAGCCATTTCTTCTAGAAGTTTAAATTATATATATATATATATATATATATATATATATATATATATATTTATATAATCTTCATTTTTCTTACATGCTTTTGTAATTTGTGAAACTAGAAATTTTGGATACATATACTTAGGAAATTACATTGTATAATTTCTATTCTGGTTTAAGTACTCAAAAAGTCTCTACATATTTTGAGCTTTTTTGAAGTTTCCATCAGCTCCCCATTTAATAAAGCATGTAGGGCAGTTCTGTTAATTAGGAAGTCATTGACAAAATATTCGGAGATTGTTTTCATTTGTAATTTAACAATATGATAGATTATTAGCCTACAATAAATAAAAGATCTCTAACTTATTACCAAATGTACTTGACCCATCATTAACAATATTTATTCTTCTTTATATCATGTATAGATTACTTTTGCTCATAGCTGGGATCTTATATGATTTCCCCAGAGATGTTGCAATAGTTTCTAGAATGTAAACCATTTCTTTCATGAGAAACAAAGGCTCAAACTGTAGTAACTCAGGCCAATATGCTGTATATTCAGTGAAAGATCTATAGCCATACATGTGAAATGAATTGAAGTAATAGATCAACTCTTATAGCCGATTATTCCCTGGGATTTGGGATCTGAAACTTTATTATTCATGTCTTGTTTTCAGAGACTTAAAACTTAGCTCTTCCTGTTTTGAAGGCCTCATGGTGTGATACTTTATAATTTTTAAATCATTTCCATGTACTTTGAATCATTAGCATATTGCTAATGTTAGAAAGAAAGATGTATAAATTAGTTTAGATTTATAACCTAGTTTGCAACCCTGTGACTATGAACCAGAACTCCCAAAATCTATTGGAATTATTCTTATATATTATATGGAAATAAATATTTGGTATGCTTCTAATATCAGTATAGGGAAAATAGTTCACATACTGAATATTTATAATTTCAGCAGGATGAACACTTTATTTTTATTGGTTTATTTTTTAGGATGACACTTTAAATATAAAAGAAAAATTTACCCTCATCATGGGCCAATACCTCAGCTTTTTGTATGTTGGTATAGCCACATCATTATACCGCTACTTGAAATTGATTTTTTTGGTAAAGTTAATTATATTAAGAGAATAATTTTTTTAAAAAAAACCCTAACTAGGTCCTAGGACCAGGGACAAGCCAATATTTTTTAATTTGGAATTGGAAAAAATGAGGCATTTTCTAGGAATTCTGCTAGATTATGAGTTCATGATAGATGATATATATATATATATATTTGTTGAATTTAATGAGTGCTAGGTAAAGAATGAGGCTCTGGAAATACAAAATTGACTAATACTAATTTCTATACTTAAAAAAGTCGAGCTTCTGTCTTGTAGGGAAAGCAAATTCGTACATCACTCATCATGCAGCATTAAAAATACTTTTAAAGAAGCTTGAGAAAAGTGCTAAGGAAGCCCAGAAAAACAGAACTAATTGTGTAGGGGCATTTAGAAAGACTTCCCAGACAGGGCGATATTTGGATTGGAGCTCCCTTGTCCCCTTTCCTTTGAATTTCCTCAGAAAGACAGCTAATTCATACCTAAATGATGTCAAACACCAAAATTTCATTATAATATCCCTTCACTTCGGAACTTTAAAAGGATGTGCATTGCTTGGGAGCATTGCCAAAAGACAAATGACTATAGAGTAGCTCCCTTGGAAAATTTATGGTTGCTTTGGAGTCACGTTTTTTAAGTCTTTTTATCTTGCCAGCTTCTTCCCCATTTTAACAATTTCTATTGTTTAGGAAACTATTTTGGGTACAAAATTGCACTTACTCAGAGCTATTAGTCACTAAACTCTTAAGGCTTACTTTTCTAATTTACTTTCTATTATTAACTAGGCCAGTTATAGTATGGGCATTTTTAGAACCACCTGAAATAGAATATGTCCCCTGAAACAGTGCTCTTCTGAATAAGCAATATCTGATTAGAATGATTTATTTCTTTGAAAAAGTCTGCTAATCTTAGTAGTAGTATAGCACTAATCATAAGATTCCAGTTTTAACATCTCTTTATGTAAATTCTGCTTGAATTATGAGTAGAAAGAACAGAAGAACCAACTTTCATTTTCCATGTGAAGTTAATAATAATGGAAACATAACTGAGTAGGATTTAAAAACAACCAAAATAAATGAACAAAACCCAAGCAAGCAACATTGGTGATTAACTTTGAGTACTGAGGACCTCATGTAAGAAAACAGAGGGTAAAGGATTACATTTTAAATGCCCTACATTGGTCATCTAATTCCCCAGTGTCATGACCCAACTGCAGGAAGGTTCATGATGTCAAGAGAGTTTAATTTTTCCTTCTGAATGTATTGGTTTCCAGTAACTAAATGGAAATGAGGTGAAAAAAAAAAAGTAAATACAGGAACTAAAACCCAATTATTGATTTCAAACTGTGAAATTCCTATAAGCTTCTTTCTTCTTTTCACGGATTGTATAATGGTTCACAAGTTTCCTAAGTGGGACTAGTCATTCTGCTTTGCTCACCTAATTTAAACAGTACCATTTGACATTTTGGGGTTATCTAATAATGGAGTCAGCCAGGCAATCAGCTTCAGTAATTATGCATTTCATGACTGAAAGAAAAAAAAATTAAAAGACAGGCTGGCTTGGTTTAATTTCATTGGATATTAACATTTTTCAAATGCAAAGCAGTATTAGTGATGGAAAGTAGGTTAAAACATGGCTGGTTTGCTAATAAGGAAAAGTATATAGTTTTTTTTCCAAAAATGACAATGCTACTGAATGAAACTTCAATACACTCAAAGTAGCAAAATTCTTGGTCTTTATAAGTCTCTTGATTTCTAGTAACAGATTCATTAAGGGATGAGAGTAGCATAAAAAGATTATGGATACTAAAATAGGTGACTCGTAAAAGGGTAAACAGCAACGGAGTAAAAAGAGGCAAAAGGAGGTGGAATGCATAATCTCTTTGGATAAGGAAAGGGAAGAGAGCAAATGAGTCTCAGCACAGTTTAAATGGGTAATAGGGCATGTTCAGAAGTGCTGTGCAGTGGCATTTAATGAAATTCTAGACTCTACCTCCTCTCATTAAGTTGATTCATGGAGTCAGTAAGAGGGGAATAACTGGCAAACGCGGCCTGCTGTGAAAATGACCACATGTCCCACATCCGTCAGCTTAACCTCTGAAAAAAAGGGATCTAGGAAATGTAGTCTTTTACAGATCTTCCTTATCTCCTTTCATGCTATTATCGCTCCAAGTTTTTCTGTGAGTTCAGTACCTGCTTGCTACCCTTGTTGCCTGAGTATGCACTGCAAAGACATAGACATTCCTCCTGAAAGGGCCAAAATTGTCCTATTACTTTCTTTACATCTTTTTCATAGACTCAAAACTGAATATCAGTTCACAAAGAAAGATATGACACCAGCTTTCCTCTGGTGATAAATTCGTGGCACAAGAAAACTTGTAACTGAGATAATTTTTTCCTATATAATTATTGCTTAAATAATACCTGAAGTAAGAGATTTAGTGAAGCTAATACTTAGCGTCTGAAATTCAAAGTTGTTTTTTTTTTCCTTTACCACCTTTTATTACTAAGCTTAGCTATTTTCATCTAACAGTAGGTAAATGACACTATCCTCAGGAAATTACAAATTTATATGGTCAAGATCTTTTCAGTGAAGTAACCATGAATCCTAATTTCCTCCCCATTTTTTTTTTCCTGGCCTTAGAAAGAGATTAAGTACCCATTCAGTTAACTGATTTATTTCCCCTCTTCAGGGCCGCCAAAAGGAACTCTCTGAAGAAGAAAATGTAATGACCCAAGGTCCCTGTCTAAAAGAACATGGGGATTTATGAGATTGAACAGAAAGGATTTTCCTCTCATCCAATGAGCTGTTCTTATTTTCAATGTCATTTTTTCCCAGAAATAAAGCTTCACATAACTTTTCCTGATTATCTTTACAATAATTTTTGGGAATATGCTTCTGGCATAATTCATAAACAGCAGAATTTCATGGGCATATTTTAATGGGATTTTTAAAAATAAACAATTTGGAAGTATATTAACAGAAAGAATATAACAGTATAGAATTTTAGAGATATAGATTTGTCTGAAGTTGCTGTCTTGAAATGGTCAATACAATGAAGAGGGTGCAAAGCAAAAGTAGTCCCATATCCCATGAGGGATACTCATGCTCACATATATATCTCACATCAGTATGATGTAGGGAGGCAGGCTAAAGTCCAGGACAATATCCCAGAATGGACAGCAGAATGGTTATCCTAACTCAAGCAAAACTTTTATTATATATCAATGACTATATTTTCCCAAACTTTAGTAGCTTAAACAGAATATTTAGTAGCTTAAACTAAATATTTACATCTCATAGTTTCTATGGGTAGGAATTTGGGAGTAGATTAATTTGGTTATTTGAGCTTATAAAATTTCTTATGAAATTATAATCTTCACAATTTCTTATGAAATTATGGTCAAGATGCCAGTTGGGGCTGCAGTCATCTCAAGTCTTGAGTTAGGCTGGAGGATCCACTTTCAAAATGGCTCACTCACACACCTGGCAAGTTAATGCTGGCTGTTTTCAGGATACCATAGTTCTCTGCCATAAGAATACTTCTAGAAGGATAGTTGAATGTCCTGGGGGTATGGCAGCTGGCTTCTTCCAAAACAAGTGATCTAAGAAGAGAGCTAGGCAGATGTCACAATGTCGAAGTCTTGTTTTTGAAGCTGACAACTCATCAGACTGCTGGCTTTATTTAAGAATTGGGACTTGCTTATTGGTGAGGGTAAGAGCAAATCTGTGCCATAGTGAACAAACAAGAGAAAATTCAAATTTTTGCAAACAATTTAGCTTCAATCTAAATATTAAACATGTACTTCCTTTCTTATGTTACCATGTGAACTTACCTCCATATTATCTACTTAAGGGAAAATCAGTGGCACTAGTAATCCAAAATCAATTAAAAATACATTATATATTGGAGGGAGGGCGGGGAGTAATTGCCATTTTAATTATGTCTGGTCAAATTGCAATTAGTTTGTGTTCCCTGAGAACACACCTGTTAAAAAAGATGGCCCAAACGAAGCAGTCAGGATGTTGGAACATGGACTTAATTTTCAAAGTTTCTTTAGAAAAACTACAATGATTTTAATACCTATATAGTAATCAGATTAAATTCTCTCTGATTACAATTAACTTGTAGCCAAAATTTTAATATGCTATATGTGGTTTTACATCTTTATGCTTTTTCTACAATGTTGATGATGTAATTTCAGCACTGGTTAATTTTGAGTGTTAGTGTTTGGAACGTTGAAGAAGAAACTGATAAATTGGATTAGACAAGGGAGATAAAATGAAGGCAAAGTATGACTAAAGATTTTGAAAATGAAACCCCTGGAGAGATAAAGGAAGCTGAGGGAAAGTCAAGATGTCCTTTAGAACTGTAGTCCTGTCTATTAGGAGAGAGAGAGCTGAAGCTTCTAAAAGATCTGCTGATCTGTGCTTTGTTTCAATGTGTGTTTCTGAGAAGCAGTTAGAATCTCTGAGCTCTACCTCAAAAGACCATTTTGCATTTCAATGGAGCCCCCTTCATTAATTTCACTCATTTAGCCAATATTTATGGGACATCTTCTGCGTATCAAATGATTGTTATTATTTTTTATCTCTCACATTCATAATAACTACAACTAATTTATAAAATTATCCTGTTCTTTTTAAAAAAGATGAGATGACAAAAATTAATTGCACATTGCCAATTAGCACTAATTAAGATATATATAATACAAACATCTTGTAACGAGTTGTCTTTACTTTTAGTTTGATGAAAATGAAATGTATTCATAAGATTTTCACATTAATGCTTGTGATCTTGTCCCTCCTATATTCTATTACGTCTTCAATGTGAACTATTTTACACAAAGGTTTTGAGGAGCCAATTACAGGTGGAATAAGGATACCTTTGAGCATGTGATTCCTCTACAGAAATATTCTTTCTTCTTCTAGTACTTTGACAAAGTTATTTTTTCATAGAGGCAAATATTTCCTGAAATCTAAATCAATATACTAGGTATACTCTATGTGAGCCTAAGCTAAGCACTTCCTTCTTGTTCATTGTCAATACAGCTGTATCATTCATACATCTTGAAAAGTAGGAAACAAGTATTCACAAACTGGATAGAGTGTGAAGGTTAGTGTTGAAACACTTATTAATTTCTATAGGAACAAATTCCGCCCCCAAAGATCTCCAAAATGAAAAAAAAGAAATCTCTAGTTTCCTCCTTTTCACCCATCACAAATGCTTGCTTGTGCAGAAGTGACTTGAGAGTCTTATGAGACCAAACTTCCTCTTGCTCTCTCTCTGAATTTTCATAGTATGCCAAAAATAAATGGTCAATTTTACAAATTTAATTAATTTATTTGCCACATCTTCTTTGGTAAGTATAATCAGGAAACCATCTTGAGCATTGGATTTCTGTTGAAGCTACTTCAACGAAGAAACCATTTTAATGATCTAAAGTACTCTAAATTGTTTAAAAAAAAAGCTTGTGCCTTTAGGTCAAATGCTTAAAAACCAATTGCTATACATATGGTCAATATATGATTTGTCTTTAAAGTCTATCGAAAAGGGAGAACTGATTTCTTATTTTGGGGAAGAGAATTGGACTCTTATGAGAAATCTTAGGATAGTTTCATACAAGTTTTATATCATTGGAAGCATATTGTAAATTATGTGGAAGATTGGGGAAAGAAGTGAAGAAAAAGGTATCTAATTTAAAATTAGAAACCAATTTAATATATTTCCAAATTAATTTCTAATTCCTTAGAAGGCCAATGCACTATTGATTTGGGAGGAAAAAAAAATGAAAGTTGTAGAAATAGTCATTCTTTTTACTCCCCAGGATGAATTGAATTTGATGGTAAATCAATACATTTTGTATTGAAAATTATTAGAATGTCTTTCTCTCAAAAATGTTTCATCATAAAGAACAAAAAAATGAACTCACAGATATGAGGCAAAATTTATAACTGTTAAAATTGGTGATAATGTTTCAGATATGTTTACTTCAATTTGAAGTCAAAATATCAAAGATCAAATATGCAGAAAATTGAGCTTATGCATATGGCCCTTCTTGGTTTCTCTGTTATAAAATACACAAACACATTAAAAGTGAAGTAGGATCGAAGTCAAGCTTTCTCTCTATGAGTCATACCCTATTAAAAATTACTGGATTCATTTTTTATTAAGTCATTTGAAGTGTAAATCTATCTCTGTTTTGAAATTTTTCAGAGACCCATTTTATTTTTTGGATATGGGAAGTATGGGAAATTCTGAGTTTAGAAATCATTAGTATTTTTCCTTCCCATTTTGTTTATCCACTCATATGCTTCATTTAAAAACAAAAGGAAAAACTTATGTCACAAGTCCTTTTGTGTGAAAAACAAGTTTTTTTAAAAAAAAAACTGCTACTCTATCTTGTCAAATGGTCAATTACTTATCCTTTCACTTTGGACATCAGAATCTTCCTTTCAGATGTCAGTTGTGTCCATTCTGTTCAAAAATTTTCCTTTCATTGCCTGGAGGGCCCACATCACTGTGCTTCAGCCACACTGGCTTCCTTTCTGTCCCTGATAGGTACCTGGAATATTCCTGCCTCTGGGTCTTTGCACTTGTTATCTCCCCTTGTAACTCTTTTTCAGCAAAAATCCTCTTGGCTAATTCCTCCAGATTCATCAGGTATTTTTATTAACATCACACTATATGTCAGGACTTCCTCAACTTCCCGATTAAGTAATTTTAGCCTCCCCCAGAACTCCTTACTTTTTCTCTCTGCTTTTTCTCCACTTCATTTCTTCCCTTTTATTTTATTTTATTTTATTTTATTTTATTTTATTTAGATTTTATGTATTTACTTGAGAGAGAAAGAGACCTTGTGTTTGTGTGTGTGCACGCAAGAATGGGCAGTGACAAGGCTGGAGGTAGTAGGGAGGGAGAGAGACAAGTGGACTCCAGACTAAGTGCTGAGTGCAGAATCCAACTTGGAGCTCGATTTCGGGATCCTGAGATCATGACCTGTGCCAAAACCAAGAGTTGGGAGCTTACCTGACTGAGCCATCTGGGTGCCCTTTACTATAATGTACCTTATACTTATTCATTTGTGAATTTTCTTTTTTCACAAAAATGTAAGCTTTATTAAGGAATATAAGTTTTGTCTGCTTTGCTCATTGCCTTATTTCCAGGATTTAGAATAGAGTTTATCACATACAGAAGGGTGCCAAAATATGTGCTGAATATTGTTGAATAAATAAATATTGGAATATCTGAACTACGTATTTAATTCTGAACTTTTTAAAAACAATAAATTCATTTTTTGTTTGAACCACTTTATGCAGCAGAAAAATCAGTAGCTTTCTGGTAAGTTAACTTACAAATACACAACAAGTTTACTGAATATGAAACAGTTCCTCCTCCCTGAGGAAATGGAGAAACACAATTTTTAGATGAAAATAAGGAAAATGTATCTTGTCTAGTTTTTAATTTGCTTTTTCTTAAATAGCCTAGGCTCTGCATAGCCTTTTGATGTATATTGATTCAGTCTATGTCACTCACTTTACTTGAGTTGTGCCATATTATTAATTTGTTATTTTTTTTTAATTTTTATTTATTTATGATAGTCACAGGGAGACAGAGAGAGAGGCAGAGACACAGGCAGAGGGAGAAACAGGCTCCATGCAGCGGGAGCCTGATGTGGGACTCGATTCCGGGTCTCCAGGATTGCGCCCTGGGCCACAAGCGCCAAACCACTGCGCCACCCAGGGATCCCTAATTTGTTATTTTTTGATATGTGATGCTAATTGCAGAGAACTCCCCACTAACCCCCAACTCCTCACTTACTTTGGTTACTTTTTAAGAGTCTACCTTGGCCAGACAAAATTGCAACAGTATCTTGATAGAAGGAAATCTCCAGAACCTTCTCCCCCCACAAATTTTCAGGTTTAAATCTTGAAATTCCAGACTTAGTTCAACCACACATTATGTCACAGACCGGTGTTGTCCATCTGTAATGACTCCTCCATCAGCTCACTTTCCATTTGTGCTTTTACCTTCTCACGATTTGTCTCAGCCTCCAGCTTTGGCTCTATCTGGGCTATTGATTCAATTATTTTCCATTTGAAAACTAATCCTCCTCTCCCTTCAAAATATATACATGATTTTCAAAGGAGAACCTCCCAGCCAGATCCAGGTCCCAGGAAAAGTGCTCCAGGAGCATCTTCTCTTGTTTGGAATATTCAGTCCTTACTGGGGAGAATGAAATATTCTTTTTCTGAAGCTCTTTGAAGTTCAGATTTAAATACAAATCTGAGTTGATTTTATTCATGCAGTTTCTGTTATGGCAGTTTTAATTGCATGTGACTTAATCAGCAACCCACAAAACCATCTGCAGGTCCTCAGTGCCTAGAAAGATCAGTCTAAGCCATTGCACTCCTTTTGATATGTCTGTGCACTTCTCTGATATCTAAAACCTTCATATGCAACTTTCTATTTACCCTTTATGGACTTTTTATTGTTCAGCTGCCTTGAGGCATAGGACAGTGACAAGAGGTTTTCTAAGCCTCTAGCTTTCTGATGAGGAGAGAGCTGATTCCATGCTGTCCATTATTTGTTACGAGAGTGTTTGAATTCTGTGATTCTTTAACCATCACACATGCTTTCTGCCTCTGGCTCCTCAGATTTCTGATTTAACCTTTTAATATTCACTGCTTTGAAGACCATTTACCGAGTCATTTTGCATGCATTATTTACTACCTAATCACTT
Organism: Vulpes lagopus; assembly: GCF_018345385.1. Taxonomy (NCBI): domain Eukaryota; kingdom Metazoa; phylum Chordata; class Mammalia; order Carnivora; family Canidae; genus Vulpes; species Vulpes lagopus. The sequence goes on from NC_054838.1 coordinate 45,455,769, forward strand.
TACCTCATTCTGGAACATTTGTATGCCTAGACATGCCATTCAAGTTAAAGACTTCAGTCTGATTTTGAATAAATTATACAGGTCTCCTCATCAGCTTTTGCACTTCTAAAATTGTTAATTGTTAAGGAGAATAAACTTGTTTGCTGTATGAGAGATGTCTGTGAATTGTAGTTTTCTCAACTTGATTTTAAACAAATTCTATTTTAAAACTAATGTCAAGGGATGCTGGGGTAGCTTAGCAGTTAAGCATCTGCCTTGGGCTCAGGGTGTGATCCTGGAGTCCCAGGGATCGAGTCCCACATTGGGCTCCTGCATGGGGCCTGCTTCTCCCACTGCCTATGTCTCTGCCTCTCTCTCTCTCTCTCTGGGTCTCTTATAAATAAATAAAATCTTTAAAAAATAAATAAAATTAACTACAATTTAACTTATGACAACTCAGGTAAAATATTTTGAGTAAATTGGCTTTGAGATAGAACCAAAACATTCAAGGAAAATTGAGTTATTGAAAAACATTTGAAGTCATAATCAAATTGCTATTATATTAGCTTAACTTTAAAGCATAGAAGCTAAAAATTACAATGTACTAGATAAGGGTCAAATAGGACAAGCATAGCTAGCATACAGTACAAATGAGAATAGACATTTCTTTATGATTCTTGTAAGATTTCACAAATTGTGCTTGTATCATGAAAGTAGGTAACTCATTTTAAATTTCGATGCCAATACAAAGAAAAATGAATCATATATGTTTTGTGTGGCACATAATTATTGATGTATTCTTTTTGTTCCAGTTTTAAGCATTTAAAATTCATCCTTAGGATTACCCATTTGTCATTTTTTTCCACTTTCCAGGTTTAGTAAAAAGAGAAAGAAAGAAAGAGAGGGAGAGAAGGAGGGAGGAAGGAAGAGAGAGAGAGAGAGAGAGAAAGAAAAAAAAAGAAGAGAGAAAGAAAGAAAGAAAGAAAGAAAGAAAGAAAGAAAGAAAGAAAGAAAGAAAAGAGAAAGAAAGGCTATCTCCTGTGTTTTAAGATGTAACTTGGAAAATGTTTAATTTCTTGTAGGATTCTTAAAACCCAGTTCATGCAAACACCTGGAGTAAAGGTAACTGGAATTAGGCATAGAATTCTGTAAATGCAAAGAGAACTGAAAATCTTGAACTTTGATAAATATAGATGATATACAGCTAATTTTCAGTGTACTCATATTCGTTCTTCAATGCAACATTCTCATTGTTGAGAGATCGAATTGAATCTTTTGTCATCTTGAGCCAAAGATACAGCAGAATTAGACTAAGACAAATAACAAATAATCAAAGTGGTTTGATTATTTATTTATTTATCTATTTATAAAAGATTTTATTTATTTATTCATGAGAGACACAGAGAGAGAGAGGCAGAGACACAAGCAGAGGGAGAAGCAGGCCCCATGCAGGGAGCCTGAGGTGGGACTCGATCCCGAGTCTCCAGGATCAGGCCCTGGGCTGAAGACAGTGCTAAATCACTGAGCCATCCAGGCTGCCCTGGTTTGATATTTATACTCTTATCTTATTCTTCCCTTTTGCTCATGAGTTCCCATGCTTATCCCATGATGCAAATAGATTTTGCTTCAGCCAATCTTCTGTCTTCTACAAAATAAAGTCTCATTCTTTTATAATGCAAAGACAAAATTTATCTTGCCAAGAGGGTTGGATATGTTCTAATTTGGGCTACTTCTTTTAGGTGTGTCTATAAATAGCTCTATCATTTGTGAAAGATTTGACTAGTCTCTAAAGTCATTGAACAATTAAATCAAATTAGTTCAAGCTATAAATGTAGTGGTATTATGAAAAGAAAATGTTCTTTGTTAATCAGTAATTTTAGATTAGAATTCAGACTCTGCTCCTTGATGGTTTTATTGCTTTGGCCAAATTACTTAAACTCGCTGAGCTACAGTTTCATCATGTATAAAAAGAGAATTATAATACTTAACAGCTGTGTTAAGAGTACAAAATGAGATAAAATATGTGAGAAGGGTCTATGAAATGTTAGATACTTATTATATATTAAACAGATGTTAATTTTTTAAAAGACTTTATTTATTTATTCATGAGAGACGCAGAGAGAGAGAGAGAGGGGCAGAGACACAGGCAGGGGGAGAAGCAGGCTCCATGCAGGGAGCCTGATGCGGGACTCAATTCCGGGACTCCAGGATCACGCCCTGGGTGGAAGGCAGGTGCTAAACCACTGAGTCACCCAGGGATCCCCAAACAGATGTTAATTTTCTTTTTGCTTTATGCTAGGACCCATTCTCCAACACACACATCTACACACACACACACACACACACACACAGACACAGGAGCTAGCTGTTTGATTCAAATTCCATTTAATTAATTTGTTTGTTAAGTAAGTTAAAATGGTTAAACTAATTGTGAATGTGAATACGCTCAGTAATTTTCCTCTGTGTGGACATTACTTAATTCTACTGATATCAAATGCATTTAATATTGTTTAATGTAAACTTATTTAATGAGAGCAAATGCAATTAATACTATATGTTGCATCATTATATTACACCCTCCTGTGAACTCCTACTTTAAAAATAACTCTTATCAGTTCAATTCAGAAACGTTCTTTTCTAAAGGAAGTCTTTACAAAAATTCTGGGCAACATTTTTACTTTGTATCTTGGAAAATCTTTCTATAAATTCCAATAAATCCAAAAGTTTTCATAAATCTCTGAATAGTAGCAAACCCACAATAAAAGATGTGAGCAAAACCTGCCCATGATGAGTCCTTCCTATTTTGTTTTTTCTTGTTAGCTTTCAGGGGGATGTTCTTAATTTTTCAATAATAAAAAATTTTGTATTTAGATAATAAGGTCATAAAAAACCCATGAAGTATAATATAACAATATATCAAAAATATAAATGCCCATCCAAATGGTAACCATTACCAACATTTCTGTGAACAGCATTTTAGCCCTTGTTGATAATAATGGTAATAGGACACAGTATTACTTAAAAAGCCTTTGTGGGCAGCCCAGGTGGCTCAGTGGTTTAGCACCGCCTTCAGCCCAGGACATGATCCTGGAGACTCGGGATCAAGTCTCACGTCAGGCTCCCTGCATGGAGCCTGCTTCTCCCTTTGCCTGTGTCTGTGTCTCTGCCTCTCTCTGTGTGTCTCTCATAAATAAATAAAATCTTTTAAAAAAAGCCTTTGTAAATGTTCCTTTGTTTGAATTTTGCTTGGATCAAGATATTTCTTAACATGCAGGATATTGTTGACGCAGATTGTGGCTGAGAGAATATCCTGAGATTGCGAATGTCAATAATCTCTGCTGCTATTTAATTTTCATTGTTCCCACAGCCAATGGAAACTGCAGAGACTGGTAGGATATGTTCTCTTAGTCATAAAAGCATAAAGTAAATAAACCTTTAAAAATAATAAAAAGTCCTATATATCTGTGATTTTTCTCTTGGATCCTGACTGACTTTATGCATTTATGTTTTTCCTTTTTCCCTTATTAAAATAACTTTTGATTTATCTTTCTTATTTATATATTTTCTTAGTCAAGGAATTTGTTCTTGATTTTATTTATCAGTTTTACTAATTTTCTTTTTATTGATACATGAATTCCAGATTTTATTAGCAGTAACATTTTTAACTTATAGGTATTGTTCAGTTTAGCTATGGCTTAGGGGTTTAAATTTGTAACATTTTCATCACTATTTTGCAGTTATTTCTGTGATTTTTAAATGGCTTTTCTCTTAATCTAATAGTCCCTATATTTATAATTAATTTTTGTTGTTAGCATTTTGTTATTTATTTATCTTTTTAAATCCCCATTTCCTATTTCCTTCAGCTCCCTACCCATCTTCCCTTTGGTAACCATCATAAGGTTTTCTATAGTTAGGGTCTCTTTCTTGGTTTGTGAGTGTGTATGTCTCTCTTTTTTACCTTTGCTCATTTGTTTTGTTTCTTAAATTTCACTTGTGATTGAGATCATGTGGTATTTTTCTCTGACTGACTTATTTCACTTAGTATTATACTCTCTAGATCCATCCATGCTCATGCAAATGGCAAGGTTTCATTCTTTTTTATGATCGAATAATATTCCATTGTATATACTACATCTTCTTTATCCATTCATCTGTTGATGAACACTTGGGCTGCTTCTATAGTTGGGCTAGTGTAAATAATGCTTTTATAAACACAGGGGTGCATGTATCCCTTTGAATTAGCGTTTTAGTATTTTTGTGGGAAAATACCAGTAATGTAATTCCTGGATTGTAGGGTAGTTCTTTTTTTAATTTTTGGAGTAAACTCTACAGTTTTCCACAGAGACTGCACCAATTTGCATTCCCACCAACAGTACATGAGGGTTCCTTTTTCTCCACATCCTCACCAACACTTATTGTTTCTTGTTTTGTTGACTTTAGCCATTCTGATAGATATGAGGTGATATCTCACTGTAGCTTTTATTTGCATTTCTCTGGTGATGAGTGTTGAGCCTCTTTTCATGTTTTTGTTGGCCATCTGTATTTCCTCTTTGGAGAAATATCTGTTTATGTCTTCTGCTTATTTTTAATTGGATTATTTGTTTGATCAATTGACCAGTTTATTACTATATGTTTAGTAAAATCTATGTGTTGTTTCCAGAACTCAATATTTTTGAGAACTTTTTTGGAGGCTAATATGTTTGCAATTTAAAAAATATTTTGGGGACTATTGAAAATAGAACAGGGGCACCTGGGTGATTCAGTGTTTGAGTATCTGCTTTTGGCTCAGGTCATGATCCTGGGGTTTTAGGATAGAGTCCCACATCAGGCTTTCCACAGGGAGCCTGCTTCTCCCTCTGCCTATGTCTCAGCCTCTCTCTCTTTTATAAAAAATAAATAAAATATTAAAAAAACTAAAAAATTATAAAACATTCTACTTGCAGAATAAGGCATATTAAGTCTCCCAATACTGTTGCAATGCTGTGATTTTCATGTTTGCAAATTTTCTATATTTTTTACTCTAAATGTTTAAAGAGTATATTATTTATCAGCAAACATTTACATTTCATATATTATATGGCAGGCATTTTTGTAGGTGCATCACAAACACCTATCAAATAGACATCACCGTTATATTCATTTTATAAAAGAGGAAAGTGAGGTGCATAGACATTAAATAATGTGCCAAAGTTAGGATGAAGGGAAATCTGTATTTGGATCTTGGTCATGGTTATCAAACTGTATAATTTGTTCACTTAAAAACATTATTGTAGGTTATACCTTTCATCATTATAGTATCTCATTCTTTATTTAACTAAATGTTTACATTAGGTTAAATGTCATCTGTTATTAATCCTGCAGCTATTTCCCATTTACTTCATATACTTTTATGTAATACTCCATTGATAAGCTTTCTGGGTTTCTTTCCTTTAATTCAATCTGGGTTCTTAGATTTCATGAATGAAGGACTTGGTTTGTTTTGTAGGCTGCTGTAACCCAGGATGTACATCAGTGCTTAATCTCTTAGTCTCAATATATAAATGTTGACACAAATATAATCTAAATGCTATTCACATACTTGAGCTTATTTCTTTAATGACATAATTTTTCTTTTTTTTTCTTTTTTTTTCCATTTGTTGAGTTTTGTCTTCTATTCATTTTTGTTTTTTAAAAAGATTTTATTTATTTATTTGAGAGAGAGACAGAGGGAAAGCCCAATAGGGGGAGCGGCAGAGGGAGAGGGAGATGCTGGCTCCCTGCTGTGCAGGGAGCCAGATGTAGGGCTGGATCCCCAGGACTCTGGGACCATGACCTGAGCTGAAGGCAGATGCTTAACCAACTGAGCCACCCAGGTGTCCTAACCTCTATTCATTTTTAAGTCCTCTGCCCTTCCTACTCTTGTCCCAAATAAATTAGAGAGCATGCAATTTAATTTTATTTATATTTGTAGAAATATTAATATTAATAACACTAATAACATTTTCCTTCCATTGATACTTTTTGCATCCTATGAGAGGTTTGAAAATTAGCCTAAGTAAACTTTCTTGACTCTCTTTTTCTGTCTCTCTAGATTATGGCTGGCATATGATAATAGTAATAATACTGATTATTATGACAATGTTGATACTGATGTTGAATGTCATTTTTCCTTGGACTTTCCTCTGTTTTGATGGTATTGGACATACCAGTTGAGAGTTTGGGTGATATGAAGACCTTTAGCTTTCATCATTCTGCCTATGAATCAGTAGCTCATTTGGTTCCTCAAATTCTTTTTTTTTTTTTAAGATCGTATTTATTTATACGTGTGTGTATGTGTGTGTGTGAGAGAGAGGAGAGAGAGAGAGAGAGAGAGAGAGAGAGAAAGAGAACATGAGCAAGGGGGAGGAGCAGAGGGAGAGGGAGAAGCAGACTCCCACTGAGCAAAAAGTACAATTTGGGGCTCCTTCTTAGGATGCCAGGATTTTCAGATGCTTAACTGTCTGAGCCACTCAGGTGCCCCAGTTCCCCAAGTTTTAAGTTTCTCATCTCATTAAGGCTCATCTCCAGGTCTTTCCTTTTTCAGGTTAGAAGCTATAGCAGAAAAATGGAAAATCTTTGGGTTCATTCAGACATTTTAGTCCATAGAGCCCCAACCAAGTAAAGGATTTGCTAAGTGTTCTTGTTTTGACCTGTATTTTGAGTCATCATGCTCCTAAACAGAATCTCATTATCTTTGGTTTGTTTGAGGTATGAACGGGCCATTTTGAATTTCTTCCTCTTAATTTCTACCCATGATCCCATAATCTCAATGAAAAGAAATATATACTACTTTCTAGTATTCTCACTTAATTTGACACTATCTGCTACAGTTTGTTTAAGTATGATTATAAATGGTAGTTATCCATGGATTTGGAGCAATAAGTTTGGAAATATTTCATGGTTTCTTTTTTTTTTTAAGATTTTATTTATTCATGAGAGAGAGAGAGAGAGAGAGAGAGAGGTGGAGACACAGGCAGAGGGAGAAGCAGGCTCCATGCAGGGAGCCTGACGTGGGACTTGATTCCGGGTCTCCAGGATCAGGCTCTGGATTGAAGGCGGCGCTAAACCGCTGAGCCACCTGGGCTGCCCTAGTTTCTTATTTTTTACTGTTTATTTTTCTTCATCTCAAAAAAGCTTCAGAGAGGGGAATGATACAAATTATTTACCCTGAGATATTTTGTGCAACCCCCTTGCCTATTTTATGTTACATTTCATGTTAGTATTTGAAAATAACTTTAAAATTTAGGTGGTCATGTTATCAAGTATGAAATCAACTATGGTAATTATTAATTTTTAAAGACCTCAAACATCAAAAAGTAGAAGAGCCTTACAAAATGGAAACAATTTATAATTCATCAAGTTGTTGATTCATTAGGCTAGCCATTAGTTGACATTAGGAATGCATATATGGCAAGGATCTAATTATTCCTTATACCACAAAGAGAAGCAGCACAGAAAGATTATTACAAAATATTATATTTAATAAAATTGTTGGAGAGTGGGGGCAGTGGCATATCCTCAATTTTGCTTATCAGCAGAATAGAACAAAAAGCATTTTTTAAAAAGTCCCAACTCATTTTGTCTGTCAGGTCTTGCTTAAGAGCAACTAATTAGCAGAAATACTTATATCAAACATGTGTAACTAAACAATATATTAAGGAATGTAGGGATTATAAAGAGGACAAAAATATTTCTGCTCACAGTAACCATACAACTTTATAAAAAACAAAAATACACATTTCACTAAAATACAATTCAGAGGAAAAATATAAGAAACCTATCTCATTAAGTGATCTACATCTTGAGGTTGCTTTGAAATTTAGTAAGTAATTAATTATAATGAGAGTGTTCAAAGAACAGGGAGTTTATTTTAGATCTGTCACTCACTAACTATAGAACCTTAGTTAAGTTATTTTCTGTGCCTTATTTTGTGTAATTTTAATGTGTAAATAATCATGATAATTGCCTAATGGGTTATGAAAGGTATAATATAAAATCTATAAAGATGTTGCTTCAGCACTCCCCCCTCCCACAATTTCAGCTAGAACCCAGAATCCATGGAGATATTGGGTATATGCAACACATAGGTTATACTCCTTATATGTACAAAAATTCTTTTTGTGAATTCATAGTTATGTCCATAAGTTCAAAGTGTTTGAATCAATATCAACTCTTTAAAAACAAATGCAATATCAACAAATATTTGAATTGATTATTCTGTTGTCTTATTTCCCCTAAATTGAAAGTTTGAGTTGCAGTTATTAACTTCTTGAATAGTTGGGATAATAGTACTAGCAGCAGCAAGAATAACTAACATTTATGAAATGCACCATGTGGTAAGCATTGTATATGGCTTCCATGTGCTTTACTGTATCATGTCAGTAAGTATTCACAGATACCTTGAGAAAGAGAGATACTATTAATTATATTACTTCTATATGCAATCCTTTATTTTTTTCATTAAAAATGATCTTTTTTGAAGTTCATCCATATAGATACCTGTAGCCATAGGACATTCATTTGTAATGTCAAATTGTTTTCCAAACTGTTTTTTGCCAGTTGCATTTTCACTACTAATAGATGAGATCCAAGGGCACCTGGGTAGATTAGTTATTTAAGCATCTGACTCTTGGTTTGGCTTGGGTCATGATCTCAGGGTCTCGGGGTCAAGCCCACTTCAGGCTCCAAGCTCAGCAGGGAATCTGCCTGAGGATTCCCTCCCTCTCCTTTTTCCCTAGCTCAGGTTCATGCTTGCTCTTTCTAAAATAAATAGATCCCTAAAAATATAAAAATATAAAAGAGATATCTTTGCTCCATATGCTTGTGGTATTTGTGTTGTTAGACTTTTACATTTTTGCCAATTTAGAGGTTGTAAAATATTTATTTATTTATTTATTTATTTATTTATTTTTTTGGGTTGTAAAATATTTAATGGTGGTTTTAGTTTTTTTTTTAAATTTTCATAACTAATGAAATTGAGCACATTTAAAAAACGTTATTTGACCATTAATATTTTCTCTTCTACAAAATGTCCATTCTTTACGTCTTAATTAATATTCTTTTAATATTTGGGATTTTATATATTCTACATAATACCAGCTATCATTGAAAATACCTAATCTGGTTTATGGATTGACTTTCACTTTTTAAGGAGCCCTTTGAATAGACAATTTTTTAAATGTGGATGAACTTATATTTTCCCCAGTTGATACTTTTTATGTCTTTTTAATGGCATTCTTAACTCATTGAGGCCATAGAGATGTTTCCCTATCTTTGACTCAACATTTTTTGTTTTCTTCATGTACGTTAATTCCAGTGAAACTAAACCTGAAATTAATGTTTGTGAATGTTGTCAAGTAAGAAAACAATTTAATTCTTTTCCTATATAAAACCATTTTCCCAGTAATATTTAATAACCATACTTGGCCCACATATTTCCAATGCCACCTTTCCAGATATCAAGTTGTCATATATGCCTGGTTCTGTTTCTGCTCTCTCTTTTCTGTATGCTTATTTATATTTGTGCCTTTTTATCTATAACCTAATTTCTATAGGCTTATGAAAATTTTTGAAGGCTTATAATTCCTTATGATATTATTCTTTAAATCTTTCTTGGCCTTTCGTTCTTCTGTATAAAATTTAAATCAGCCTATCAGTTTTCCAAAGAAAATTTGAAAATTATTTTCAGTAATAGCATTGAATCTATGGGATACTGTGGAGATAATCAAGAATTTTATAAAACTGTGGTTTCCTTGCAATGATCACAATACATCTTTCCATTTAATTAGGTTAGCTTATTGCCTTTCAGTAAAGTTTAAATTGTTCTCTGTAAAGTTTGTGTCCATATTTTACTAGATTCATTACTAAATATCATATATATGCATAAAAATACACACATATATAAAAGCAATGTGTTTTTCTCTAATATTATACTGTATTAATGTTTATTGCCTCTGTATGAAAATTCATTTCTTGATTACTTTTTTACTTAGCCACTTTATTAAAATCTTACATTAACTGGAATAATGAGATAGTATATTCTTTTTCTGTATTTCTCTCCCTACATATTATAGACAGATGATACATAGATACATAAAGATATATATAAATATAATTTTATAATCTTAACATATTTATTAACCTTTCTCAAGTGGTAAAACTTTTCAATAAAATGTTGAAAGATAGTGGGCATCTTTGTCTTTTTCCTTCTTTTAAGTAAAATAATATATTATTGTACCACTATTATGATTTTTGGTGAAAGATTTTTTTAATCTACCTTTTATAAGGTAAAATACTAACCTTTGCTAGATAATTTTTTGTTACATAATTTTTATCTTATATTTTCCTTCTGTATGGGTTATACAAATTTATTTTTCACATCCATATAAATGCAGCCCTATGATTATAAATTTTCAGAGGTGATTTATTATTATTATTATTATCATTATTATTTATTTTCCCTTACTGGACCTGAAGTAAAGCTAGGATGCCCTGTGGTTTCACTTGGCTGACTGACATTATTCTTTCTAGTTCACTCTGCCTTTGAAGTTGTAGTCCTTCCAGAAATCTCACTTTTTTTGTGGGGGTTTCAAATCTAGCCCTCCAATTGTGTGTAGGCTCATGGCCTAAAGCTTCAGGCCTCCGCTGGCTTCTCAAATTCTATTTACAGTCATATGTTGTTTCCCCCAGCCCTACCTTTTGTATACAGTTGCTTTAACATTTTGATTTAAGCTCATGGTGGCTAAAATTTTTAGACTGTGCTGATTTTTTCCCCTATTTTCTTTTTTTAAACATTTTTTATCTTTGGAGAGAGTGTGTGTGCACACAGGTGGATGGGGAGTAGCAGAGGGAGAGGGAGAGAAGCGGACTCCCCACTGAGCTCAGAACTTAGTTCTATCTCATGATCATGAGCCGAACCCAAATCAAGAGATGGACACTTAACCAAACTGAGTCCCCCTGTCCCCCTGATTTTCTCTATATTTGTAAAATTTCAATAATGTGTTTACAAATTTATTTTATTTATTTATTTATTTATTTATTTACTGGACTTTTAGTAGTTTGTTGCCTAAAAGTGGTGAGAGTGGAGTCTTGTTCCTGTCCTTAGAGGGAACGTTCTTAGTTTTCCCCATTGAGTCTAATGTTTGCTGTGGGTAAAATGGTTTGTGGTTTTTTTTTTTCCCCCAAAATTTATTCAACACTTTGTGTGGGCGACCACGGACTAGCTGGAGTAACTGAACCAAACCAGGCCCGGACTTGCATCTCTCACTCACTCAAAAGGCTCAGGAGCCTAAAGGGTGAAATAGTTGGTAGACGCTTGAGAAAGGGCTTGAGCAATGGTTCTCAGGGCTCGCTTGTACGTTATCGCACACGTAACACAATAGATACAACTTATTCTGACCTGGTCATAAATAAAAATAAGAGTCTGTCTGTCCTTGCTGTTCTGTTTTCCATACTTAATATTCCTTTGAAGTATGCACATCTGGAGCAACAAGCTTATCTATTTACCAAGGTCTTCTGGCACCTGTGAGTCTGTCTTGCATACTGAGAAAGGGGAACCTTGGAGGGTTTCACAAACCTGCTAAAAATAAACACCTTCTTAGCTTTGTTTTGCTCATGCTATAAAATGTTGTAAAACCTTGAATAAAGCTGGCACATCATCCGCTGTGTCCCTCCTGTCCCCATCTCTTTATTTTTCTTTTATTTTCCTCATCGCCTTATCCTCAGGACCCTGATTGTGTTGCCGCAGCGCGCGCAACAACTTTGTTTTTTTGTTTTGAGTGGAATAACTTTTCAGATTAATTATTGGTCTTCTGGAAACAGGAATAATCTCAGTACTTTAATGACATTTTCCACTCTATCCTTTCACTCATTTTGAGCACTTGATATGCCATCTATTAATTTTTTTTACAAATTACACATTAAAATTGCACGTTATCATATTTCTTATCTACCATGGCCTAATTTATATTTCCTGCTTCAAACCTACTCATTGTTGTGCAAGTCATCCAGCAATTAACCATGTGTATCTTTATGACATCTCATCTGCTGTTTCCTTAACTATAATTATACTTCTCTGTCATTTAACTACAAGGACAGTTAATCTGTGTTATGATTATATTTAGACTTTGTAAATACTAATGTGATGTTTTGTGCATCTTATTTATACCCTAGTTAAGATATGTGACGTGTGAATTACAGTTAAACTTCCTTGAACAGATATGTTCATTTCAAGTTCTTTCCTATGTATTTTTCCAATCTTCATTACCTTGCCTTTCATTTTCCTTTTGGTTTTCTTTTTTTTTTTTCTGCTTTTTTTTTTATTTTGATTTTTTTAAATTAATTTTTATTGGTGTTCAATTTACCAACATACAGAAAAACACCCAGTGCTCACCCCGTCAAGTGTCCACCTCAGTGCCCGTCACCCATTCCCCTCCAACACCCGCCCTCCTCCCCCCTTCCACCACCCCTAGTTCGTTTCCCCGAGTTAGGAGTCTTTATGTTCTGTCTCCCTTCCTGATATTTCCCAACATTTCTTCTCCCTTCCTTTATATTCCCTTTCACTATTATTTATATTCCCCAAATGAATGAGAACATACACTGCTTGTCCTTCTCCGATTGACTTATTTCACTCAGCATAATACCCTCCAGTTCCATCCACGTTGAAGCAAATGGTGGGTATTTGTCGTTTCTAATTGCTGAGTAATATTCCATTGTATACATAAACCACATCTTCTTTATCCATTCATCTTTCGATGGACACCGAGGCTCCTTCCACAGTTTGGCTATTGTGGCCATTGCTGATAGAAACATCGGGGTGCAGGTGTCACGGCGTTTCATTGCATCTGAATCTTTGGGGTAAATCCCCAACAGTGCAATTGCTGGGTCGTAGGGCAGGTCTATTTTTAACTCTTTGAGGAACCTCCACACAGTTTTCCAGAGTGGCTGTACCAGTTCACATTCCCACCAACAGTGTAAGAGGGTTCCCTTTTCTCCGCATCCTCTCCAACATTTGTTGTTTCCTGCCTTGTTAATTTTCCCCATTCTCGCTGGTGTGAGGTGGTATCTCATTGTGGTTTTGATTTGTATTTCCCTGATGGCAAGTGATGCAGAGCATTTTCTCATGTGCATGTTGGCCATGTCCATGTCATCCTCTGTGAGATTTCTCTTCATGTCTTTTGCCCATTTCATGATTGGATTGTTTGTTTCTTTGGTGTTGAGTTTAATAAGTTCTTTATAGATTTTGGAAACTAGCCCTTTATCTGATATGTCGTTTGCAAATATCTTCTCCCATTCTGTAGGTTGTCTTTTAGTTTTGTTGACTGTATCCTTTGCTGTGCAAAAGCTTCTTATCTTGATGAAGTCCCAATAGTTCATTTTTGCTTTTGTTTCTTTTGCCTTTGTGGATGTATCTTGCAAGAAGTTACTGTGGCCGAGTTCAAAAAGGGTGTTGCCTGTGTTCTCCTCTAGGATTTTGATGGACTCTTGTCTCACATTTAGATCTCTCATCCATTTTGAGTTTATCTTTGTGTATGGTGAAAGAGAGTGGTCCTTTTGGTTTTCCACGTGCGTATCAAAATTATTACCTAATATTGAATATATTGAACTCAATGAAACACAAGAAATAACTTTATTTTTTCCTATAATAAAACTTGACAAATTTTCATGTTATCAGCACTTTTAGTCATAACAATAGACTCATTTAATATTATTGTTATATAACAATGATCTAATCATATGGAAAATTATGATGCAATTTCATATGCACAAGACAATTCTATTTACAATTTCAGTTTTATGTCTAATTCAAATTATTTTTCCTCTTTTTAGCCCTACTTTGACTTATAGTTCAGGAACTTATAACATGGAAAGAAAGTTGTGATCTTTTCTTTAAGTCTTCCTTGATATCTATCCTGTTTTGCTTCCTTTTTGTCCTCTAGATATGACATAGGGTCAAAAAGATTAGATAAAGACAATATTTAAGTAGGTGATATTGGTATAATCTAGCTATAACTGCCTACTGTTATGGCCCACTTTCAGATCCTTGCTCTTTCATGGGTAGCATGTGACTTTTGAAATTCCTATGTTGACTAATGCTCTCTCTGGCAAGTGCCTTGCGGTGATGGCCTCTTATAACTCTTCTTTAGTGGCCCATTCATAGACATCTATTATTGTGATCATCTTACCATAGTACATGACCCTTTTGGCTTCAAGATTATATGAGCCAGGCTACCTTCCCATGATAATTTCTTGTACTCTTGTTCTGAGAGAAAGAAAGGGGTATAATTTACCTGACTACTAATTTGTTTCTAGTCACATAGATTCATTATGAAGATTCTTCATCTTCAACGACCTTTTGGTCTTTAGACTTATCTAGACTAGAAGTAGGCATCAGGTTCTTAATTCATATGCTCATCTAATTCCCTAGGGAAATAGTTTCTCCCAAGAAAACTCTAATGGTGCTCTACCATTGCCAGTAACATAATTTTTAGTTTTATTCAACCAACAAGTATTTACTGAGTGCTTACTTTATATCAGTTATTGTTTCAGCCCTGGAAGGAATAGATGTGGCTGTCAGATTTGCCAGATTTAGCAAACATAAATACAGATGCTCAGTTGAATTTGCATTTCAGATAAAACCAAATAATTTATTAGCAGAAATATGAGATATTGGGAACATATTTACATTAAAAATTGACATCATTTGAATTTTAATTTTAACTAAATGTCCTATACTTTATCTGGCAATCTTAGAAATAAGAGTATATGAAACAGATATAACCCTGTCTTCATGGAGTTATATTCTAATTGGGAAGATTAATCAATCAATCAATCATATAGTAATAAAGGCAAAGAAAAAAAATAAGAAGGATAGAGTATCAGAGGCCTATTGTTGTTATTTTATATATATTGACAATGGCCCTAGTACCAAAGAGACTTGTGAGACTTTCTTCCAGAAACAGGAAGAAAGTGAAAGAAAAGTGAGAGAGAGAGAGATAATCCAGGCATAAGAACAAGCAAATGCAAAGGAACTGAGGTGGAAGCAATTTGAGGCACATACATTTAGGCACACAAGCAAAGGAAGAAAATCACCTAAAAACACATCATAAATAAATTGCCTAAAGTCAGGATAAAGAGAAAATATGTAAAGCATACAGATGTGAAAGATACATTACATGCTGAGATATAAACATAATTACAGCATACTTTTTGCTTGAAACATTGAAAGCCAGAAGGCAACAGTGCAATATCTTTCAAGTCCTGAGAGAGGAAAAGAAAAGTCAATCTAAAATTCTAAACCCTGAAAAAAAATATTTCAAGACTAAAGAGAAATATAACTTTTCAGAGACACAAAAGATAATTCATTAACTTCAGTTCCTTCACTACAAGAATTATCAGAAATCCTCCAAGCAGAAGGAAAATAATATCAGATGAAAATCTGGATCAGTAAAGGTATAAATAGCTCTAGAAATTGTAACAAACTGGATACAAAAAAATGTTTTTCTTACTTTAATTTATTCAAATCAGAATTGACTGGTTAAATGGAAAATAATATGCTCTTATTAGAAGTATAGTATATATAGAATCACTATATATGATAAAATTAGGGTAAACTATCAAGAGAGGAGACATGTACTCTTGTTAGGTTTTGTATTATATCTAAAGTAGTGTTTAGAGGAGAAGAAATGGTAGCAGAGTAGGTGGATCTTAGCCTTGTCTTGTCCCATAAACACAACTAGATACCTATCAAATCATCCTGATCCCAGAAATTGACCTAATGACCAACAGAACAAACTCCAAAGCCAAAGGGAGAGATGAAGTCACATCAAAACATGCAGGAAATGTGCATAAATGGTTTAGGGCAGATCCAGAGTGCTGCAGAAAGGAGGCAGACATGCTTGCAGAGAAGGGCAAGAGAAAGAGGAGCACACACGGGATTCACAAGGAAAATACTTCTCTTTAGGCACTCACTTGGAAAACAAGAGGAGTTGAATTTCATGAGTTCTTACAGCAGTGAGGAACTTAAAGCCTGGAATTTCAATGGTCAGTAGGCTCAGCTGGGGGGCACTATGTTTCTCTAGGAGTGAAGGCAGGCAAACAACCCAGGGGCACACAGCATGGAAATAGGATTTGAAAAATGGTTGGATTACACTGATGAGAGATTATTCACCTGTCTCAGAGCACTTCTCTGAAAGGCAGTGTTCACAGACACCTCTCTGGGAACAAAGGGGGTGGCCAGTGCCATTTCCTCTCCCTACTCTTAGCATAAACAGAGCCACCTAGGGGAAGCAGCACAGCACCAACACTGGCTGCCTAACCTCCTTTCATCAAGCACCCCCCCACCCCGCACTCCAGGGAAATTGCCCTGCTCATGCTAGCTTGCCACATTCCCAGAGGAACAGTCCGCTTCCCCAGAGGACCAGCACAAACCCTGGCCCACATTACATCTACCAATCAAAGTTCTACAGAGCCTCAGGTCTAGTGCAATTGGTTTCAGGTATCATTTCTCAAGCGTACAACAGCCCACTTAGATAAAACTCACCACATTCAAGCCATGGAAAAAACACTGCCCACAGCAGGCAAGTGGTCTGAAGGATAGAGCAGATAGAACAGCAGAGCACACACTTGAGAAACTTCCTGAATCACCAGGCCCTGGGCACTACACGGCCTCTTCTTCATAAGGCCATTACTTTCCGGAGCAGGAGACATAACTGTTTTTTCTAATGCACAGAAGGCAGAGACAGATAAAATACCAAGATAGAGGGATTTATCCCAAATGAAAGAACAAGATAAGGCCACAGACAGAGATCTAAGTGAAACAAATATAAGTGATATGTCTAATGGAGAATTTAAAGCAACAATCATAAGGACACTCACTGAACTTGAGAAAGGGATAGAAGGCACCAGAGAGACTCTTACCACAGAGATAAAAGAGTTAAAAAAGAAAAAATCAGAGATGAAGAATGCAATATATGAGATTGGATACAGACTTGATGCAATGAAAGCAGGCTGGAAGAAACAAGACAGAAAAAAAAGGAAAATAATGAAGCTGAACAAAAAAGAGAGAAATAAGATTTATGCAACATGAGAACAGACTTAGAGAACTCAGTGACTCCATCAAACATAATAACATTCATATTATAGGAATCTTGGAAGAAGAGAAAGAAAAGTTGCAGAAAATTTATTTCAAGAAGTAATAGCAGAAAACTTCCCTAATCTGGGGAAGGAAACAGATACCCAGTTCCAGAATACACCAAGAACTCCCATCAAAATCAACAAAAGCAAAAAAAAAAAAAAAAAAAAAATCAACAAAAGCAGGCCAAAAACCAAAACATATTGTAATTAAATTTGCAAAATATAGTGATAAAGAAAAACATCTTAAAAGTAGCAAGATAAAATAAGTTTTTAACTTGCAAGGAAATACCCATATGGCTAGCTGGAGATTTCTCAACAGACACTTGGCAAGCCAGAGGGAGTGGCATGAAGGATTCAGTGTGCTGAATGGGAAAAATCTGCAACCAAGAATACTCTATCGAGCAAGCTTACCATTCAGAATAGATGGAAAGGTAAAGAGTTTTTCAGACAAAGAAAAACTAAAATAATTCATGATCCCTAAACTAGCCCTGCAAGAAATATTAAAGGGGACTCAGCAAAAAAGAAGCCCAAACTGACAAAGACAAGAAAGAGTAAGAGAAAATCTCCAGAAACTATGACAAAACAAGTAACAAATTGGCACTAAATAAATATCTATCAATAGTTACTTTGAATGTGAATGGACCAAGTGCTCTAATCAAAAGACATAGGGTGTCACAATGGATAAAAAAGTAAGACCCATCTGTCTGCTGCCTACAGGAAACCCATTTTAGATCTAAAGCCCTCTGCAGATTGAAAGTGAGTGGATGGAGAAACATTTTTCATGCAAATGGATGTCAAAAGAGCTGGAATAGAAATACTTATATCAGACAAACTAGATTTTAAAACAGGGATGCCTGAGTGACTCAATGGTTGAGCATCTGCCTTCAGCTCAGGTCATGATCCTTGGGCCTGGGATCGAGTCCCACATCGGACTCCCTGCATGGAGCCTGCTTCTCCCTCTGCTGTGTCTCTGCCTCTTTCTCTGTGTCTCCCATAAATAAATAAAACCTTAAAAAAAGTTTTAAAACAAATACTGTAAAAAGAGACTGGTAACCAGCAAAGAAATTGAATCAGAAAAAAAAAAAAAAAAGAAGGAAAGAAAGAAATTGAATCAGTACCAAAAAATTTGCAACAAACAAAAGTCCAGGGCCAGATGGCTTCACCAGTGAATTCTACCAAATATTTAAAGAAGAATTCTTACTGATTCTTCTCAAATTATTCCAAAATATAGAAAAGAAGGAAAATTTTCAAATTCATACTATAGGGCCAGCATTACCTTGATATCAAAACCAGATAAAGACTCCATTAAAAAAGATAACCATAGGCCAATATACCTGATGAACATGGATGCAAAAATTCTCAATAAAATACATTAAAAGAATTATTCACCATAATCAAATGAATTTTATTCCTGGGATGCATGGGTGGTATAATATTCCCAAATCAAGCAACATGATACATTACATCAATGAGAAAGGATAAAAAGCATAGGATCATTTCAATAGACATAGAAAAAGCATTTGACAAAGTACAACATCCTTTCATGATAAAAAAATAATTCCTCAACAAAGTAGGGTTAGAGTGAATATACCTCAACATAATAAAAGCCATATATGAAAAACTTACAGCTAATATTATCTTCAATGGGGAAAAACAGAGCTTTTCTCTTACCATCAGGAAGAAGACAGATGTGTTTACTCTCAACACTTATTTAAATTAGTACTAGAAGTCTTGGCCACAGAAACCAGACAACAAAAAGAAAAAGCATCCAAATCAGCATGGAAAAAGCCAAACTTTCACTATTTTCAGATCACATGATACTCCATGTAGAAAACCTGAAAGACTGCCAAAATTTGCTGGAACTATTGAGCAATATCAGTAAAGTCACAGGTTATAAAATCAATTTACAGAAATCTACTGCATTTCCATATACCAATAATGAGAAATGAAGAGAAATGAAGAAATCAATCCCATTTACAACTGTACCAAAAAAGGTAAGATATATAGGAATAAACCTAACTAAAGAGGTGAAAGACGTGTACTCTGAAAACTATAAAACACTGATAAAAATGATTGAAGATTACACATAGAAATGGAAAGACATCTATGCTTATGGGTTAGAAGAACAAAAATTGTAAAAATGTCTATACTATTAAAAGCAATCTACAAAAAAAAAAAAGCAATCTACAGATTTAATGCAGTTCCTATCAAAATACCACCAGAATTTTCCACAGTGCTAGAACAAACAATCCAAAAATTTGCATGGAACAACAAAAGACCCTAAATAGTTGAAGAAATCTTGAAAAAGAAAAGCAAATCTGAAGGCATCACAATTCTAGACTTCAAGTTGTATTACAAAGTTGTAGTCATCAAAATGGTATGGTACTGGCACACACACACACACACACACACACACACACAGACAAGACACATAATTCAATAGAACAGAGAACAAAACCCAGAATGTGCCCACAACTATCCGTTCGATTAATCTTTGGCAAAGCAGGAAAGAATATCCAATTGGAAAAGACAGTTTCTTTAACAAATGGTATTGGGAAAACTGGGCAGCAGTACGCAGAAGAATTAAACTGGAGCATTTTCTTAAACCATATACAAAAAATAAATAAATAAATTCAAAATGGATTAAAGACCTAAATGCAAGCCTTGAAACCGTAAAAATCCTAGAAGACAACACAAGCAGTATGTTCTTCGATATTGGCCATAAAAATTTCTTACTAGATATGCTTCCTGAGGTAAGGGAAACAAAAGCAAAAATAAACCAGTGCGACCTCATTAAAGTAACAAGCTTCTGAATAGTGAAGGAAATAATCAACAAAATTAAAAGGCAATGCATGGAATGGGAGAATATATTTACAAATGACACATCCAATAAAAGGTTAGTATCCAAAATATATAAGAACTTACAAAACTCAACAGCCAAAAATAAAATAATCGTATTTAAAAATGGGCAGAAGACATGAATAGACTTTTTTTTCAAGATGACATACAAATGGCCAATAGACACATGCAAAGATGCTCAACATCACTCAACATCAGAGAAATACAAATCAAAACTACAATGAGATACCACCTCACATGTGTCAGAATAGCAAAATTCAACGACAAAAGAAATAACAGGTGTTGGCAAGGCTGTGAGCAAGAGGAACCCTCTTGCACTATTGGTGGGAATGCAAACTGCTGCAGTCTCTCTGGAAACCATATTGAGGTTCCTCAGGAAGTTAAAAATAGAACTACCTTATGATCCAGCAATGGCAATACTAGTATTTACCCAAGAAATACAAAAATACTAATTCAAAGGGGTACATGTATCCCAATGTTTATAGCAGCATTACTATATATATATATATATATATATATATATATATACACACACACACACACACACAAAACAAATGAGTAAAGGGGGAAAAGGGAGCTTTAGGGAGGCCGACCAAGAATCAGACTCCTAACCATAGAGGTCACACCAATGGTTACCAGAGGAGAGGTGGGTGAAGGGATGGGTAAAATAATTGATGAATATTAAGGAGTACATGTGCTATGATGAGTACAGAGTGATATATGGAAGCGTTGAATCTCCATATTGTACACCTGAAACTAATATAACACTGTGTGTTAACTATAGTTTAAATAAAATGTTAAAAAGAAAAAAGTAGTGTTATTTCTTTTTATGGTATCACTTTACAAGTTAAAGATGTGAAGCGTAAATCCTAAAATAATTACTAAAATCACACAACAGAGAGTTATAGCATATAAGGCAATGAAGGGGATAAAATAGAATCATAAGACATCACCATATTTAGTACAAAAGAGACAGAAAAAGTCGAATGAGAGGGAAGAAATAGCAAATGATATGAAGAAAATAAATAGCAAGATAGTAGCTGAATCAAACATAACTAAAACCACATTAGGTCTAGATGCTCTAAATATTCCTATTTAAAGACATAAGTGCTAAGTAAATTTAAAAAATTCTTTAAATATCGGAAAGTAGGATCCACTTTGAACTGAATGAAAATGGACTGTGTATAAAAATTATGCGATGTTGCTAAATTAGTGCAGAGAACAAGAGTTATAGCAGGTATTGCTAATATTAGAAAAGAAGGAAGACCTTAAAATAATGCCCATATTTCCAATTTAAGAAAACAGAAGAGAAAATCCCCACAAAATAAATGCAAAGAAACTAAAATTTGATTCATGGGGGAGATAAAATTGATAAATGTTACTCAGACTGATTAGAGAAAAAAAAGAGAAGACACAAATTACAAATAGGAGGAAAGTAAAGATATTTAATATACATATATATTAAAACAATAATAGGGAAATATGATGAAAAGCTTAATGCCAAAATGTTGACAATTTAGTTGAAATAAATGAAGAAATTCCTTGAAAGACACAACATATCAAAACTCACTCAAGATGAAATAGTCTAAAGATTTCTATATCTATTATAGACATTTTATTTGTAGTTTAAAATCTTCCTTCCTGATTCCCACCAGAAAAGCCAGATGCAAAAGACTACACTGGTAATTTCTATGAAAAATATACTATCATTTTTATACAAATTCTTCTAGAAAACAAAGATGGGGGAAATAGTTCACAAATCAATCTATGAGGCAAGTGTTATTCTGATAACAACCAGACCAAAATATTACAAAAAGAGAAATCTGCAGAGAAAGATCCTTCTTGACTATGGATACAAAAAAATATTTAAAATATTTATCAAAAATTTAATCCAGGGATCCCTGGGTGGCGCAGTGGTTTGGCGCTTGCCTTTGGCCCAGGGCGCGATCCTGGAGACCTGGGATCGAATCCCACATCAGGCTCCCGGTGCATGGAGCCTGCTTCTCCCTCTGCCTATGTCTCTGCCTCTCTCTCTCTCTCTCTGTGACTATCATAAATAAATTAAAAAAATTAAAAAAAAAAATTTAATCCAATAATATGTAAAAATAGTAACACCTCATACCCAAGGGAGGTTTATCCCAAAGAAGCAAGGTTGACTTAATATATAAAAATAAATCAATATAATCCAGCTTTTTAACAGATTAAAAAAGCAAACAAATCCTTTCATCATCTGAATAGATGAAGAAAAAAGCATCTGACAAAATCCAATGTCCACTTCTGATGAAAACTTTCAGCAAACCGGCAATAGAATAAAACATCCTTGAAATAATAAAGATTTAGGGGATCCCTGGGTGGCTCAGCAGTTTAGCACCTGCCTTCGCCCCAGGGCGTGATCCTAGAGCCCCGGGATCGAGTCCCATGTTGGGCTCCTTGAATGGGGCCTGCTTCTCCCTCTGCCTGTGTCTCTGCCTCTTTCTCTATCTCTGTGTCTCTCATAAATAAATAAATAAAATCTTTAAAAAAATAAAGATTTATGAAAACCTTTCAACAAACATTATATTTAGTGGTAAAAATAAATAAATGCTTTTGCCTTTAGATCAGGAATAGAGAAAGGATGTTATCACTTCTTTCAGTATCTGATTGTTTACTGCTAGTTTACACCACAAACAAGTGACTTTTATATATTGCTTTTCATCCTGCAATCTTGCTAAACTCATTTAGTCAGATGTATTTTTACAAATATTTTAAATATTTCCATGAAGGAGATTATGTCATTGCAAATAGTTTTATTTCAGTAATAAGGAGTCAGACTCCATTTTCTGATGTTTGACTGCTGACAGCTTTTAAACCTCTTTTCTTCCCACTTCTCTTTGTGTCCTGCATTTGGGCAAACTGATAAGAAACCATGGTCCTGGGACGCCTAGGTTGTTCAGTGGTTGAGCATCTGCCTTTGGCTCAGGGCCTGATCCCGGAGTCCCAGGATCAAGTCCCCCAGCAGGCTCCCCACAGAGAGCCTGCTTCTCCCTCTGCCTGTGTCTCTGCCTCTCTATCTCTCTGTGTCTGTCATGAATAAATAAATAAAATCTTTAAAAAAAAGAAAAAGAAACATTGGTCCCATGTGATTTCACCCATAGGTGGAATCCAAAAAAACAAAAACAAAAAGCAGAATCAGACCTGTAAATACAGACAACAAATTGATGGTTGACAGAGGGGAAAGGGGTAGGGAATTGCAAAATGGGTGAAGTGGGAGATACAGGCTCCAGTTTGGGAATGAATAAGTCACAGAAGTAAAAGGCACAGCACAGGGAATATAGTCAATAGTATTAGAATAGTGTTGTGTGGTGACAGATGGGAACTACACTTGAGGTGAGCATAGAATAACATACAGAGAAGTTGAGTCACTACATTGTACTTCTGAAACGAATATAACATTGTTTGTCAACCACACTCAAATAAAATATGAAAAATTAAAAAAATATGAAAAATCAAAATGTGAAAGAAAGAAAGCTTCATTCCATAGTCTTAGAGAATGTTCAATAGATGCAAGTGGGAAGACAGAAGCCAAACAGTCGCCTGCCCTTCTACATCGACATTCACCATGGCTCTGTACTCCTATCACAATCAAAACCCTGAGCTAAACTCTTTTCCTTTCTCTCTAGTCTTCTCAGACTTGCTTTGAGAGGCCTTCTCTGCTCTACCCAGAGGCTTCAGTTACGTAGGTAATAATCTTTCCCACATTCTGGTATTTTGGATGTGTGGAATCACCAATGTCAACATCTAAAACAAATTTTGGATATGGATCTCTCTTGCTATTGCAAAGTGTTTATGACAACTTCTTCCTTTTTAGTCTTACTGCATTTTATTTCTTCTTCTTGCCAAAGTTCACTGAATAGAGGGTCCAGTGCAAATCCAAAGGAAAGGGGAAATATACTCCACTTTCTGATAGTAATGTCACATTGCCTGGGAAACTGAGATAAAAAGTAATGCTGCTGTCATTTTTTTTATTTTTTATTTTTATTTTTTTTTAAAATTTATTTATGATAGTCACAGAGAGAGAGAGAGAGGCAGAGTCACAGGCAGAGGGAGAAGCAGACTCCATGCACCGGGAGCCCGACGTGGGATTCGATCCCGAGTCTCTAGGATCGCGCCCTGGGCCAAAGGCAGGCGCCAAACCGCTGCGCCACCCAGGGATCCCGCTGCTGTCATTTTTGTAAAGAAAAATCTGCTGCATCATTTCTATTCTGCAGGCTTCTGAGATAGAAAAGAAGGAAACCTGTTACTTGTAAGAAGCCTCTGGGTATGCATTTGTATGAAAGGGAAGAATGCATAGTTTTCCTAAGATATTCTGATTTTGTATCAAAGGTAAAGGATGAAAGAATGGGAAATAACACCAGTTATGTCTTTGCCTTATTATCTACATACCATTAAATAAATTTTAGTTTTCCTCTTAAGGGTATTTGCATTAAACCATAGTCTAAAGCTAATTGATAAATCCATCTTTAATCTTTTTCACTGATTAAAAAATTTTTGAGTGAAAAATGATTGTTAGGAAATTCTAGTCTAATTAACTCATGCAAAGCCCAAATTTCCTCTGAAATATTCCTTTCAGTTATCTGTGGGGTGAGAAAACTCAGCATTCCCTACATGGCACATTCCTGTTTATATTTTTTTCTCACATTGAAAATGAAAATTTTCCTTCTATCTTTGCCACTAACTTCTAACTTTTCTTAATGATATGATATCTGATTCTCTTCAAGTATTCATGCTTTTAGATAGATGAAGAATTATGTGCCCTTCCATCTCTTCCCTGAACTTTAATCTAGACTTCTTTCCACCATTTCGCACAAGCTTTGTTTCCTTTCTTCACCATCCTGGAATTCTCTGCTGAATATTTTAGTTTCCTCACTGAATGTTTTTCAGGATTGAAAACACGAGTCTACATATCATAATAAAGACCATCTAGGAGCACATCATACCTTTACAGTTATTAGCTTCTTAGGATCACAACAAACTTTCAACAGATAATGTGCTAAATGACACTTTAAATATCCACATCTTTTGACAAATTCTATTACTGCCATGACTTGCCATAGTATCTAATTCAAAGTTGGAATCTTTAAAAAAAAAAAAAAAAGAAAAAGAAAAGAGAGAGAGAGAGAGAAAGTATTTCAGGACCTTTAAAAATATTATTGGATTTCAACTTGCAAGTTTATTTTTTTCAACTTGCAAGTTTAAATATGTTTCAAACATGTCAAGATATGAGATATTCAATTTGTCATTTCAAATTTGTTCTCCAAGTGAACTTTGTGCAATTCCACTAGTAACTTCTCTTCAGATTAGTGCAATCCACCTGTTAATATGTTTCGAGTTTAATTGTTGAATTAATTGGGAATTGACGTAAGTTTTATTTATTCCTATCTGTATTTCATCATCTTGCTTTCAAGGATTTTATGTAAGACCTTGTCAATCTTTTTTAAATAGAGACAATTTGGATCTACCAAACTTTCCTGGTTTACAAGGAACTTTGTCAAAAAATCATGTTTTAGTCCCACTGAAGCCCCAACATGTAAAAAGCCTAGAAGTTGTCACTCCCATTTTTATGATAGGAAAAAGCTAAACAAATAGACAATTAATGAATTTTCTTGGACCCAACAGAGAAATGAGTTTGCAAGTCACGTTGCCACCTCGAAGTCTAAAGCAATAGACAAATCCAGAGTCACAGATGATTTCTGCTTATCTGGAGCAAAAGCTGCTAGAGTCATTTAATTGGTATCAATATTTATATAATAATTTGGACAAATTTATGGAAACTGAGTGTGGACTAGCTTGGTGGTCACAGACTGAGGGGCCCTCACAGTTTTGTGGGGTTTACTTCCAGGAGTCCTATGATTTCTCATGATGAAAATCAAAGAAAAAATTCCTTGTGGCTATGACAGGGAGAGGAAAGCAGTAACCTCTCTGAAATATTCCTGGAGACTTTTCCAGAACAAAGGTCTACTCTGAGGGGAAAGGAAAAGGGATCAATTAAACCAAAGCCTGGTTCTTTAAAAATATAAATAAAATTGACAAACCTCTAAGCAGGTTAGTGAAGAAAATATAGATAAGACACAAATTACTAACATCAGAAATGAAAGACTTATTATTACCTTATCCTATGAACATTAAAGTAGTAATAAATGAATACTATGAACAACTACATGCTCACAACTTTGATAATTTAGATGAACTGGATCAATTCATTGAGATACACACTCTCAAAGGAGAAATAGATAACATAAATGTCCTTACTATTAAACAATTGAATTGATAACTTCATAAAAAAGACACCATTAATTTTGCTAGACAGTTATACTAGCAATTATTTTTTAATATTTTATTTATTTATTTGAGAGAGAGAGCAAAAGTATAAGTGGGGAGAAGAGAATGAGCAGGGTATATGACTCAGGGCTTAATCCCAGGACCTCAGAATCATGACCTGAGTCGAAAGCAGACATTTAACTGACTGAACTACCCAACTGCTCCTTACAGTGGTGATTCTACCCAACATTTAGTGAAAAAAAAATGATAGCAATTCATTACAATCTTTTCCAAAATATGAGAGAAAACACTTTATAATTTATTTAAGAGGACAGCATTATCCCAATACCAAAGCTGGATTAAGGACATCATAATAAAGGAAAACTGAAGATCAATATCTCTCACAAAATTGTGCACAAAACCCCTCAACTAAATGTTAGGAAGTCAAATCCAAAATTTTATTTAAAAAATTTACAGTATGACCATTTCATTTCAGATATGCAAAGCTGATTCAACAAGCAAATATTAATGGATATAATTAATCGTGTCAATAGACTAAAGATGAAAAATCAAATGATAATATCAATTGATACAGAGAAAAACATCTGACAGAATCCAATACTCACTCATGACAAAAATCTCTCAACATACTAGGTATAGAAACAAACTTTCTAAATTTGATAAAGAACCTATAAATAAAACCTGCAGTAAACAATATACAGATGGGTAAACAACTGGACACTTCCCCTTAAAATTTGAAAATAAAGCATTATTTTCTTTCTTCATCAGTTACTTGCAATATCATATTGGAAGTTATGACTAGTGAAAAAAAGACAGAAAGGAAATAAAAGGAATTCCGTTAGAAAGACAAAACTGTCTCCATTCCTAGATGTCAGAATTGTCTAGGTTGAATATACCAAAGAACCACCACCATTAATACTACCACTAACAAACACTTGTGGAACTAACAAGCAAGTGTATCAAGGTTACAAGACCTAAGGTAAATATAGAAAAATTAATTCCTTTTTATGTATTGACAATGAATGACAAGAATTTGGAATGAAAAATAGTATTGGTCATAACACAATAATGAAATACTTAGGAATAGATATTGAAGATAAACACAGGGCCTATATGCCAAAAAATAATATACATTAATGAAAAATCAGAGATCTAAATAAATGAAGCAATATTTCATGTTCATGGACTGAAAAAATATGATTAAGATGACAATTCTTCTCAATCTTGTCTATACATTCAATACAATCTCAATCAAAATCCAAGCAAGCAGTTTTGTAGTTATTAACAAACTGATTCTAAAGCTTACATAAAAAGACAAAAGACCCAGAATACTCAACACAATTCTAAAGAATAAATTTAGAGAACTCACCTTATCCAATTCCAAGAATTACTGTAAGACTACAATAATCAAAATAATATGAAATTGGCAAGAGAATAGAAAAATAAAATAATGGAACAAATCAGAAAGCCTATGAATAAGCAACTAATCTGTTACAAAGAAAAAATAAGTAAAAGGAGTAGGGATGGTATTTTCAAGAAATGGTATTAGAACTATTGGACATCCAAGTGGGGGAGTTAAAAAAAAAAAAGGACCTAGAAGTGACCTTGTACAGAAAATCTAAGTCAAAATAGATAATAGATCTAAATGGAAAATGGAAAACATAAAACTTCTAGGAGAAAATATGGGAAATAATAAGTAGCAATTAATTTTAAAATACAACATACATGGTATCCATGAAAAATAAATAACTTGGATTTTATTTTTTATTATTTTTTTGATAATTTGGATTTTAATAAATTAAAAACTTTTCTGCTAAAAGTACAGTTAAGAGAATTAAAAGACAACTATAACTGAGAGAAAATATTTGCAAAATACATATTTGGTGGATAATTGTGCCCCTAATATGCAAAGAATGCTTAAACTAAATTCGAGAGGTCTGAACAAACACCTCACCAAAGAATATATCCAGATGTTAATTAAATAAATACATTAGATGTTTGATATAATTTGTCATCAGAGAATAGCAAATTGCAACAACAGTGAAAATACTTTTATACATCTATTAGAATGGCTAATATCCAAAACTTTGATAATACCAATTTCTGGCAAGTATGTAGAGTATGGTGTTAACCATTTGATTCAGGAATAATGCTTTTAGTTACTTAGTAAACTGATTTGAAAATGTCCATGCAAAAACCTGAATTTTTTTTTTTTAAGATTTTTATTTATTTATTCATGAGAGACACAGGCAGAGGGAGAAGCAGATTCCATTCAGGAAGCCCAACGTGAGACTCGATCCCGGGTCTCCAGGATCACACCCTGGGCTGCAGGCGGCACTAAACCACTGCACCACCAGGGCTGCCCGCAAAAACCTGAATTTGAATATTTATGGTACTCTTATTCTTAATCACAAACCTGGGAGCAACCAAGATAATGAATATTATCTCAAGCAACCAAGGTGAATGAATAAATCAATTATAATACATTTGTAAAATGAAATACTAATCATCTAGAAATAGACATGAGCTATCCAAACACATAAGGACATGAATATTTATTTATTTATTTATTTATTTATTTATTTATTTATATTCAATTTGCCAACATATAGAATAACACCCAGTGCTCATCCCATCAAGTGCCCCCCTCAGTGCCCGTCACCCAGTTCCCCCACCTCCTGCACCCACCTCCCTTTCTACCACCCCTAGTTCGTTTTCCAGAGTTAGGAGTCTCTCATGTTCTGTCTCCCTTTCTGATATTTCCCACTCATTTTTTTTCCTCCTTTCTTCTTTATTCCCTTCACTATTTTTTTATATTCCCCAAATGAATGAGACCATATAATGTTTGTCCTCCGATTGACTTATTTCACTCAGGATAATACCCTCCAGTTCCATCCACGTTGAAGCAAATAGTGGGTATTCGTCCTTTCTAATGGCTGAGTAATATTCCATTGTATACATAAACCACATCTTCTTTATCCATTTATCTTTCGATGGACACCGAGGCTCCTTCCACAGTTTGGCTATTGTGGACTTTGCTGCTAGAAACATCAGGGTGCAGGTGTCCCGGCGTTTCATTGCATCTGTATCTTTGGGGTAAATCCCCAGCAGTGCAATTGCTGGGTTGTAGGGCAGGTCTATTTTTAAGTCTTTGAGGAACCTCCACACAATTTTCCAGAGTGGCTGCACCAGTTCACATTCCCACCAACAGTGTAAGAGGGTTCCCCTTTCTCCACATCCTCTACAACATTTGTTTTTTTCCTGCCTTGTTAATGTTCCCCATACTCACTGGTGTGAGGTGGTATCTCATTGTGGTTTTGATTTGTATTTCCCTGATGGCAAGTGATGCAGAGCATTTTCTCATGTGCTTGTTGGCCATGTCCTTGTCTTCCTCTGTGAAATTTCTGTTCATGTCTTTTGCCCATTTCATGATTGGATTGTTTGTTTCTTTGCTGTTGAGTTTAATAAGTTCTTTATACATCTTGGATACTAGCCGACATGAATAATTCTTAAATGCATGTTGCTAAGTGAAAAAAATCCTGTCTTAAAAATCTACATTGTATATGATTTCAACTATATAATATTTTTAGAAAAGATTTAACAATAGTGATAAGAAATTATAATATCATTTATTGCCAGTGATGTGGGATAACAAGGTGGTTTAATACATGGATCACATGGATTTCTTTAGGGCAGTCAATATATTCTATATGATCACATAATTTGTGAATACAAACGGTAAGCATTTGTCACAAATCAGAGAGCTTTATATCACAAAGAGTAATTTTAATGCATGCTAATTTAGAAAAATCATTTAGGAGTAAGGTGATGTCAGGAGGAAATGCAGAATGTCATAAAACAATCTAAGTATATGGAGCACCTGGATAGCTCAGCTGGTTAAGCTTCTGACTTGATTTCAGGTCAGGTCATGATCTTAGGGTCATTAGATCAAGCCCCCTGTTGGGTTTCCAGACTCAGCCCAGAGTCTGCTTGAGATTCTCTCTCCCTTCTCCTCTGACCCTCTCTCCTCCGCTTCTCAAGCATATAAATAAATAAAATATTTTAAAAATAATTTAGGTGTATTGTAAATATATGAAAAAAAACCAAAGAGAGCAGAGGAATAAGGTGGTGACCAAAGTAACTGTAAATACATAAAATATGTAAAACTAAAGGCAGAGAGAAGTGTACATAAACATTGTCCTCTAGCTGATAAAATTGCTTCCCAATGAGTATAGGGTAATGATTCTGAAACCACTATGCATATATACTAGAGTTAAACTATCAGTTGAATTGATGGCATATGATGGAAGCCAGGTTTCTCACTGATGAGGTTAAAGGGTACAGACAAGCAAGAAGAGACTAGACTGGCCACTATGATAATTGATTGTCATTGGAGGCATCAGTTTTAACTCAAGTTTAGCTTAATATAGTTACACATGGTTACACATAGAAATATTTAGAAATATGTTTATATACATGGGTTAGTATAGTCACAGTGCCTCTTTGCTCTATTAGCTAAAAGAGTATAGAAGCAATGACATGCAGTAACAACGAGCACACCTAACACCCAACTCTTTATTTTCTAATACTATTTTCCAATAAAAGAAACAAGGGCTCCTAGGAGAAATGGCTAATTACATGATTGGGGAGTAAATGCACATGATAAACCTGGAGTCTTGTAGTACTAAAAAAGTAAGTAAGCACTTAAGAAAACACACACAATGATGGGGGGGTATATCAAAGTAATACTGGTATGAGAGCCAGTTGAAAGAACTCCCAATGACTAAAGCTGGAATGATGTAAGCAACACAATAAAGAAGTATTATGTTACAAAATGAAGTACAAAATAAATAACCATGGGACCATACTGATATATATCATCAAATAAACAAATAAAGGGAAGAATAGGCAAGTCTTCCACACAAAGAAATTTAAATAATTCATGTTGATAACACACCTTTAAGGGCATGAAACATAACTTCCTACTCATTAAGTGTGGGCTGTGTATTGTGACTTTCTTCCAAAGAGATGAGTATGGAAACAGAGCAAAAAAGAAACAAATAATTGTATGGTGTATAAACCTGACAAACACCACATTTAACTTCAACAGTGGTAGGACCAGGGGGAAGTTATTTTCTTTTCATTGTGATTCAGCTTCATCACCTGGAAAATGAAAAAAAAAAAAGTAACAATATTTTTCTCAAAGGGTTGTTTTGAGAATGAAATATGATAATATATGTAAAATGCTTAAAACAAAATCCAGCCTAAAACAGTATATTTTCCATTATTATTATTATTAAAGTTACAGTTGTGTATGCAAGGCCAATTTCAGAGATTTTTGTTAAGCAAGCTAAGACCTAAGCAGGAGAAATAAAAGTTATATTCCAAGGAGTATACTGTTTATCAGAAATCTAATAGCATATGCAGTTCGGCAATGTTGAAAAGTGCTCTGCTTTTCCCATTGTCTCAAAGTAATATCCAGACAAACCTGGGTTATTACAATTGTAGTGTTGCTTACATAAACTTGTCCATGTCAGGCACTGTTCTAGATGCTTTACACATATTAACTTATGTAATGTTTTCAACAAACCTATTGGATATATTGATAAATAGCTCTCTGTGGTTCTCTCACATTTCTGGTGGCAGCTTTTGTACCGGACTATATTTTCATGCATGTTAGTATAGAAAACAGCCTTGAGAAATAGAGATAAGGTTTCTTTCACAAGCAGAGAGTAGATTTGTTTGCTGTCCAGAATAATAAAAATAATTTCTTCAGTTCAGTAAAACTCAAATGATCAGGTTTGCTAGCAACCCTTTTTAAGATGGATTTCCTCAGTTATGACACAGACTTCTGGTACATAGCATTTACCCGAACCCATTCTTGCGTTGTTCCAAGGTAAATCCACAGGAACATGCAGTTCATACTGCTTCTTGTGTCCTGAGAGATAGAGTCCTCTGTGTCTGACTCGAGAGTTTCATGTCTTCTGGCAGCACCTGTGAAATGTGGTACTTTTCTTATGTGGAAATGTAGAATTTATCTTAATTCTCAATTATCTGCATCGGATCCATTGTTCCAGTTGAGGAAACCAATTCACTGAATGTGAACTTGTCCAAGTTCACACAGAAAGAAGAGTTATATTTTGATCTCAAACATTCTGGTTTCTGGGAATTGCACACACAACCATTATGCTATATTCTTACCTAAAATTTTTTAAATATACATGAAATTGGCTGCACAAATTGGAAATAATATTACACAACTATTTGTTGTGTGAAACTGTAAAATTGTCAATTTTTATCAATATAAAAAATAAAATGAAAAATATCTCTGTCCTTTCAAAGAAAGGTCTACCAATACCATGCCCAAGTTTTGTAAATCCTTCTCTTTCTACCCACCAAGATCTCTCTGCCCCCTGTATCCCTGCCAGGAATCTTAATTAATGTTCCAAAAGACAAAAATATGTGATCATTTCAAGGGCAGTCTGATTAATTTAGCTCAATAGAGTGTCTTTCTAGCCAAAGGTTATTTTTTAATGAGCAGTCATACATGCTGTAAGTCTTGCTCTGTTGAATCTTAGTGGCAATGACAAGAAAATAGAATGGGCCAGCATGTTTGAATACATTTACTAAATCTGGAAGTCTCTTAGTGTATTTTAACCCATCTTATGTTTCTTTTCCTCTGGCCAAAAGCAGTTTATTCTTGCCTTTCCACTCTGGAGACTTTTCTCTTTGAGACAGAAGCAAGAGTTTACCTTCCCTGTGTCAGTATTCAATAACCTGTCCCCATCATCAGGTTTCACCATTCTTTGATCTTTCTCAGACTCTAAGTACAAACAAACAATTCCCTATTGGCCACTTTTAGAATTTTGTTTTAATCAACTCATTCATTTTAATTTTTATTCTACTGTAAAACTTGTTATTTACACTGAACTTTGTTATGTCCTTGATTTCATTACTTTGTACGTTTTTTAAAAAACATTCTAAGATCTTTGGAATATCACTTGAAAACATATTTTCTGGGTATGAACTTATGTTGTTTCTTCCTCAAAGAACACTCTTTCCCCAGCCTTTGTCTAATTGCTACTCATTCTTCAAACCCTCATATAAACTTCATTTACCAAGGATATTTTCCCTTTAAATCCAGGTAAGGTAGCTCATGCACATACCATGTTATTATTAACCTTCCCCCGCATAGTGTTTGTGACACTATTATTTTACTGTCTGTGTTTTCTGTATTCTGGCTTAGATCATAAACTCTATGAGGAGAGGTACTATGTCAATAGTACTAAACACAGTGTTTGTCGTATGGCAGTCACTTAATTCATTCCTTAATGAATGAAGGGAGCATGGTGTTTGTTCACATTCCCCAATGCCTCTTTGATATAATTTGTAGTGTATAAATAACCACATAGTCAGTGTTGTTGTTATAAGAGCTTTCTAACGTAAATCTATCTTCTCCTCAGAACTCTGTAATAAAAAAACGTATCTTTCTTTTATATGAATTCATAAGACAAACTTTCCAACATACAAAGGAACATATATGACTTTATCTAAACTTTTGTTCCCTATCACAATTTCTAAAAAGGAAATGGTCATTTTTGTTTAATGTTCTTAACAGTTCGACTTTGACCGTCGCTTTTTCCCTGATGGTAGGATAAGTATCAGAAGAGCAGTGAAGTTCCTTGTTTTGGAAATTTCCAAAGTTTTGGAAATGATACTATTAGCAAAGAAATTTCCCCAGTTTTGGAAATAATACTATTAGCAAAGAAATTGAAGTTTTATTATATGAATGACCTTGTTTTCAGATACTTCAAATTCCTTTTCACCTCTCTCCAGTCAGTTCTCTGTGTTAATATTTATTAATAGGCATATGTATTAACATAGTCATGTAATAAATATAACACATGTATGCTTACATGCCTTATATACACATATACATACGTTTATGAATTTATTTCATTACTCTTATTACTGATACCACTTATTAAAAGTCATTATGAATTAACTGTGCAATCAGAAGATGGAGAAAGGGCATGAAAGTGTCATCGTCCAGAGCATTTCCATACCTAGAATATAATGCAGTACTTTCTTAATTAATGTAACAAATATTTATTGAATAACTACTATACACTAACACTGTATTTGGTGTTGGTAATTCAACAAAGGCCAATAAATATTCAGCTTTCATGGATCTTACATCTTAGCAGAGAAAGTAGAAAAACAAATACAAAATATTATTTCAATAAATTATGAAATTTCTGAAAATCAGAAATATAAGAAAGATAGAGCCAAATTGGATAAGACAGTGGTACCTATTTTAGAAATATTAAGGATGACATTCCTGGGTGGCTCAGCGGTTTAGTGCCTGCCTTTGGCCCAGGGCGCGATCCTGGAGTCCTGGGATGCAGTCCCATGTCGGGCTCCCAGCATGGAGCCTGCTTCCCCCTCCTCCTGTGTCTCTGCCTCTCTCTCTCTCTCTCTCTCTCTCTCTCTGTCTACCATAAATACATAAATAAATAAAATCTTTTAAAAAATAGAAATATTAAGGAAAGTTTCTCTAAGAAGTTAAATTTAAGTGGATTCCTAAATGCTATGGAGGAGCCAATCATGTAAATACTCTTACATCCACAATAGTATCTTTTATATCAATCTATTTTATTCTCTGCAGCCATAGCCTTCTTGTAATAATACACTTGAACTGATGAATGAATAAAGAAGACGTGGTATGTACACACACACACACACACACACACAATGGAATATTACTCAGCA
Organism: Vulpes lagopus; assembly: GCF_018345385.1. Taxonomy (NCBI): domain Eukaryota; kingdom Metazoa; phylum Chordata; class Mammalia; order Carnivora; family Canidae; genus Vulpes; species Vulpes lagopus. The sequence continues at coordinate 45,490,848 of NC_054838.1, forward strand.
ATTAAAATATTACTTGGTGATCAAAAAGAATGAAACCTTGCCATTTGCAGCAATGTGTATGTAACTAGAATGTATTATACTAAGTGAAACAAGTCAGAAAAAGATGAATATCATATGATTTCACTTATATGTGGAATTTAAGAAACAAAACAGATGAAGACAGGGGAAAGGCAGGAAAAATAAAGATAAAAACAGAGAGGGAGGCAAACCATAAAAGACTTTTAAATATAGAGAACAAAGGTTTTCTGGAGGGGAGGTGGTTGGGGTGATGAGACAAATGAGTATTAAGGAAGGCACTTGTTGGGATGAGCACTGGCGGTTATATACTGATGAACCACTAAATTCTATTCCTGAAACTAATACTACATTATATGTTAGCCAACTTGAATTTAAATTTTAAAAAATGACACATTGACCTGATTACAGTACTTCCTTGCTTTAGCCTTGTCAATATCTTTTTGGCAAAAAGCCCAAACTCTTTAATATGATATATATGATTCTCCTTGTGTCTTTCCCAACTCACTATATTCTGTTTCTCATATTTTCTCTGCCTAAAATACTTACTATCTTATCTTTCTACTTACCCATTTTAGTGTTCATGAGCACTCAAATTGCTTCTAGAGTTTGACAGTTATTAAATGAAAATATGATTAAACTTTCTGTTGTAAGATAAATAAAAGGCTATAATAATCACTATGTGAATATTTCCTCACATCTTCCAGGACTCTTTAAAATTTCTTCTTTCCCCTAGTTTTATTTATCTCCAAACTTTCATTTAAATTCCAGTTAGTCAACATACAGTGTAATATTAGTTCCAGATGTAGAATTTAGTGATTCATCACTTACATTCAACACCCAGTGCTCACCACAAGTGCCCCCCTTAATACCTATCACCTATTTAACCCATCCCCCCAACCTGCCCTCCAATAACCATCAGTTTGTTCTCTATAGTTGAGTCTTTATAATTTCTACACAGTTGTTTCTGCATGTTTTAGTATTTAGATTTTAATGGAACACTATCAATGTGTGAAGACATGGAGTCAAAGAGACAAGATAGTATTCGGGCAATAGAAGAATGATTGATCAGTGTTCAACTTGATAAAGACCTTGACTGAGACGCCTGGGGGGCTCAGCGGTTTAGGGCTTGCCTTCAGCCCAGTGTGTGATCCTGGAGTCTCGGGATCGAGTCCCACATCAGGCTCCCTGCAGGGAGCCTGCTTCTCTGCCTGTGTCTCTCTCTCTGCGTCTCTTAAATAAATAAATAAAATATTTAAAAAAAAAAGACTTTGACTTTGATCGAGGTTATTATGAGGGAACAATGGAGGATCTTTCTACTTTAGTTCAAAATGCGTATCATAATATTGGCACCTGGTTCACCATGAGCTTTTTTCCAGATTCCATTTTAAGTGAGATACCAACTTTTACATTAATTTAAATAAAATAAATTAATCAACAAAAATGATCATGTGTAACAAAAAGAATTGTGCATTTTCCCTCATGCCTGCAACTTGAAACAATAATGAAAGATATTTAAAGCTACAAATTTCCTTCCAAGACAAAATTTTTTATTTATTCAATTTTTATTCTTATCCCAGCCATTTCTGTTTCTTCCCTAGACCAGAAATTTTCTGTTATTAAAATAGGTTCCTGACCATCAGTTTTCTAACAGGTCTTTTGATAAAAGCATTTTCTATACTCCTTCAGAGCAGCCATAAATTCTCCTGAACAAAATAGCCACAGTGTCCATGATACTGTGTTAATGACAGAATTTTTATTGCTATCCAAGTGGCTCCATTCACCTCCTGCCAGATAGCACTCTTCAACTTCCCTTTGGCAATGTTTAGTCAATTAAAGGCAAATTGGCTTATGTGGGAAGAGAACTGTAAAAATTTAAAAGGAAATTATTGTGCACCATTCATCTCTGTATATCTAGCTTCTAGCAGTGTCTGTCATAAACTGAGCACTCAGTAATGCTTGAAACAAAATAAATTTTAGAAATTGGAAAAGAACATTGAAGAAACAGAATTCTCTCTTATTTCAGTTTCTCTGCTCAGCAAGTTTGGGATAAGAAAGATCCAGTTGAATAATTTAGTGACACATGCCCTTTTTAATGTTATGAAAGCTTTATAATAATAAAGAAGTTTAGAAATATCTCATCATGGATCATGTAAAAATAACCAGGTTTAGGCAATTCTAGGTATGTGTCTCCTTAGAAGCAAATTGTTCTTTGATTTGAAAACATGATAAATATCAGGAAAAATCCAAATGTTTAGGAAACAACTCAAACCATAAGTTTTATACACTCACTTCTGTATTCCATAATGATTCTTATAAAAAGAAAATCATATTTTGGCATGATTTGATACAAATAACAATAATAGGCAAAATATTGCATGAGTGTTTAATAATATAACTCTCTGGGTAATAAAAGGGGGTGACAGCTTTAAAGCTCTCAATAGCTTGTCAGTAGTACAGTCAGTTGGAAATAAAAATCTCAGTTAAAATTGACAATTTCGGGGCAGCCCAGGTGGCTCAGCGGTTTAGTGCCACCTTCAGCCCAGGGCCTGATCCTGGAGGCCCATGTCAGGCTCCCTGCATGGAGCCTGCTCTCCCTCTGCCTGTGTCTCTGCCTTTCTCTCTGTGTGTGTGTGTGTCTCATGAATAAATAAATAGAATCTTTAAGAAGAACAAAATAAAATTGACAGTTTACATATAAAACAAAATTTCACCATATATTTATGTTTAAAGAAAGGAACAGCAAAAACTTTATTTTTTTATTTTTTTAAGATTTATTTATTTATTCATGAGAGACAGAGAGAGAGAGTGGGCTGTGGAGATATAGGCAGAGGGAGAAGCTCAGGAATTGTAGAAGGATAACCATCTTCTTTGAAGATGTGAAAACTTTTAAACATTTTTTTCTAAATGTAGAGATAAAACTTGGTTAAGGAGAATGTTAATTTGTCAGGTGAACAGGGTGACTTCCTGCTATTAAAAAGGCATTAAGGCTAAAGGTGCTGTACATGAGCTAATTTTGTACAAGCCATGAAAGATACTAGACTCCTTCATTTTACTCCATGTCATCAAAACAGGGATTTAATTGGTTAACAATGTACTTCAATTGAGCCAATAAAAAGTATCATTGATTATAATCTCAATAGAACTATAATGGCAACCATTTTTTACTGTATTGGCAGGCAAAATTGCATTTTCTCTTCGTCTCAGGTCACTTACCACCCAAATGAGCAATTGTTAATGGAACCAGATCATTAGCTTCTGCTGTACTGATTTCCGTGTCACTGTCAGAGTGCACATTTCAATGGACAAAGAATATTCCAGGATGGTTTCTTCTTGTACGCGAGCAGGAAATTTGGTAAGTTTTGATAAATGGCTCCATTTATAGCATGAAGAATTACCTAACTGAAAATGCTGACCACTGAGTTGGGAAGATGAATGACTGAGAGTAAGAATGCTGGTTCCTCCCTACCAAAGAAATAGAAAAAATCTAAATTATTCAAAATAAGGCAAATAATAATAGTAACAATAATTATATAATAATAATCCACATTATTATTATAGGTGATTGAGAACCTACTCTGTTTTAAGCAGCACATTAAATGATTTTACATATATTAACTTTATTAACTTTTCAACATTCATAGGTAAATACATAATTTCAAGTTTAAGGATGAAAGAAACTAAGCCCTAGAGATAATAACACACTCAACCAGAGATTACAAATGAATAGCACAAAGCTCAAACTTTTGATTGGCCAAGAGGCCACACTACTGTTGACTAAGAATGCCCCATAATATTTTTCCTCTGTTATTGTATGTGTATGTAATTCTTTGTTTGATGTTATTAATTATACAAGCAATTCTGTTTGTTGCCAGTGTCTTTTGGCTGGATTGCAAAACATTTAAAAATTAATTAGGTTATGGTAGGGAGTTAATTTTTTTTCAGGAAATGGCTGAATAAATGAATGAATGATTGGCCTATAGTTTTCAGCAAGAACATAAACATTGTCTGACATTGCTAGGATCTTAAAGAAATCATACAGAGCCAATGGAAATATTACATGCTCTGATTTTTTTCTCCCTCATTACCTCCTAAAGATCCATATATCATGTGTTAATTTAAACGTTGAAGGTTGGGGCACTTTGAGCATCCACCTTTGGCTCAGAGCATGATCCTGGGATCTTGGGGTGGAGTTCCACACCAGGCTCCCCGCAGGGAGCCTGCTTCTCCCTCTACCTACATCTCTTCCTCTCTTTCTGTGTCTCTCATGAATAAATACATAAATAAAATATTTTTAAAAATAAAATAAAGATTGAAAGTTTGTGGCCACCAAGTGTTGAGCAACTCTATCAGCACAATTTTTCCAATAGCATTTGTTCACTTCAGTTCATCTCTGTGTCACATTTTGGAATTTCTCACAATATTTCAATTATTTGTTATGGTGATCTGTGATCAGTGATCTTTGATGTTACTATCATACTGTTGTTTTCACGCCTGTTAACACATCTATTCTGTAGCCTATGGATCAAGAAGAATTTTTGACTTTCAAAAGAAATGCATTTTGAAAGGCTATGGCTGTCAGAGATAGTGATTCATCTGATGGATCTAGGCAAAGTAAATTGAAAACTTCTGGAAAGGACTTACCATTCTAGAGGCCTTAAAGAACACGTGTGATTCATGGGAAGATATCAAAACTCAATATTAACAGGAGTTTGTAAGAAGTTGATCCCAACCCTCATGGATGACTTTGAGGAGTTCAGGACTCCAGTGGAGGAAGGAACTGCAGATGTGGAGGAAATAGCAAGAGAACTAGAATTAGAAGTAGAGCCTGAAGCTGTGACTGAATTGCAGCATTTTTATGATAAAACTTTAACAGATGAGGAATTGCTTCTTATGGATGGGCAGAAAAAATGGTTTCTTGAGATGGAATCCATTCCTGCTGAAAATGCTATAAAGATTTTTGAACTAACAACCAAGGACTTAGAATATTATATAAATTTAGTTGGTAAAATGGCTGCCAGGTTTGAGTGGATTGACAGCAATTCTGACAAAAAATTTTACTGTGGACAAAATGATGTCAAATAATGTTCTGTACTACAGAGAAATAATTCATGAAAGTCAGTTGATGCAGCAAACTTCATTTTTATCTTATTTTTAAAAATTGCCACAGGCACTCCAACCTTCAACAACCACCACTCTGATCTGTCAGCAGCCATTGTGGCAAAATCCTCTACCAACAAAAAGATTATGACTTGCTGGAAGCACAGATGATGGTTAACAGTTTTTAGCAATAAAGTATTTTTAATTAAGGTATATAGAGTGTATTTTTTAGACATAACACTATTGCACACTAAGCCTACATAATAGTACAAACGTAGTTTTTATATACCAAAAATTTTATTTGACTCTTTTTATTATGATACTTTATTGTGCTGGTGTGGAATGCAACCTGCAATATTTCCAAGGTATGCTTGTATCTTTTGTGTAGTTTAGATTTTTGCTTTTAGTGAACTACAATTGCTTTTCATAGCTGTCAAATCTTGAGTTTAACTTACTGAGCTATTTAAGAGCAATAAATGCATTTTATTCCATTGTTTGTTTAATGTTGTGCAGGATATTTGGCAAATAGATGCAATTAATAAATCACTTTGGAATTAAAATCGGTTGTTCTATTTAACAAATATTTATTGAGTGTCTTCATGATAGGACTATGAATGTGCTAAAGGTAAAAACTGGAAAATAATACAATTTCTGCTTTCAAAGAATTTTTTTTATTGGAGTTCAATTTGACAACATATAGCATAACACCCAGTGCTCATAGTAAGTCAATGCCCCCCTCAGTGCCCATCACCCAGTCACCCCAACCCCCTGCCCACCTTCCTTCCACCACCCCTTGTTCGTTTCCAGAGTTAGGTGTATCCCATGTTCTGTCCCCCTTACTGATATTTCCCACTCATTTACTCTCCTTTCCCCTTTATTCTCTTTCACTATTTTTTATATTTCCCAAATGCATGAGACCATATAATGTTTGTCCTTCTCCGATTGACTTATTTCACTCAGCATAATACCCTCCAGTTCCATCCACATTGGAGCAAATGGTGGGTATTTGTCGTTTCTAATGGCTGAGTAATATTCCATTGTATACATAAACCACATCTTCTTTATCCATTCATCTTTCGATGGACACCGAGGCTCCTTCCACAGTTTGGCTATTGTGGACATTGCTGCTAGAAACATCGGGGTGCAGGTGTCCAGGCATTTCATTGCATCTGTATCTTTCGGGTAAATCCCCAGTAGTGCAATTGCTGGATCTAGGCCAGGTCTATTTTTAACTCTTTGAGGAACCTCCACACAGTTTTCCAGAGTGGCTGCACCAGTTCACATTCCCACCAACAGTGCAAGAGGGCTCCCTTTTCTCCACATCCTCTCCAACATTTGTTGTTTCCTGCCTTGTTAATTTTCCCCATTCTCACTGGTGTGAGGTGGGATCTCATTGTGGTTTTGATTTGTATTTCCCTGATGGCAAGTGATGCGGAGCATTTTCTCATGTGCGTGTTGGCCATGTCTATGTCTTCCTCTGTGAGATTTCTCTTCATGTCTTTTGCCCATTTCATGATTAGATTGTTTGTTTCTTTGGTGTTGAGTTTGGTAAGTTCTTTATAGACCTTGGATACTAGCCCTTTATCTGATATGTCATTTGCAAATATCTTCTCCCATTCTGTAGGTTGTCTTCTAGTTTTGTTGACTATTTCTTTTGCTGTGCAGAAGCTTTTTATCGTGATGAAGTCCCAATAGTTCATTTTTGCTTTTGTTTCTTTTGTCTTCATAAATGTATCTTGCAAGAAGTGGCTCTGGCCAGTTCCAAAAGGATGTTGCCTGTGTTCTCTTCTAGGATTTTGATGGAATCTTGTCTCACATTCAGATCTTTCATCCATCTTGAGTTTATCTTAGTGTGTGGTGTAAGAGAATGGTCTAGTTTCGTTCTTCTGCATGTGGCTATCCAATTCTCCCAGCATTTATTGAAGAGACTGTCCTTTTTCCAGTGGATAGTCTTTCCTGCCTTGTTGAATATTAGTTGACCATAGAGTTGAGGGCACATTTCTGGATTTTCTATTCTATTCCATTAATCTACGTGTCTGTTCTTGTGCCAGTACCACACTGTCTTGATGACCACAGCTTTGTAGTACAACCTGAAATCTAGCATTGTGATGCCCCCAGCTATGGTGTTTTGTATTTTTTTTTTTTAATATTCTCCTGGCTATTCAGGGTCTTTCTGATTCCACACAAATCTTAAGATAATTTGTTACAACTCTCTGAAGAAAACCCATGGTATTTTGATAGAGATTGCATTAAATGTGTAAATTGCCTTGGGTAGCATTGACATTTTCACAATATTAATTCTTCCAATCCATGAGCATGGAGTATTTTTCCATCTCTTTGTGTCTTACTCTATTTCTTTCAGAAGTGTTCTGTCATTTTTAGGGGATAGATCCTTTATCTCTTTGGTTAGGTTTATTCCTAGGTATCTTATGCTTTTGGGGGAATTGTAAATGGGATTGACTCCCCAATTTATCTTTCTTCAGTCTTATTGTTAGTGTATAGAAATGCCACTGATTTCTGGGCATTGATTTTGTATCCTGCCACGCTACCAAATTGCTGTATGAGTTCTAGCAATCTTGGGGTAGAGTCTTTTGGGTTTTCTGTGTACAGTATCATGTCATCTGCAAAGAGGGTGAGTTTGACTTCTTCTTTGCCAATTTGAATGCCTTTTATTTCTTTTTGTTGCCTGTTTGCTGAGGCGAGGACTTCTAGTACTATTGAAGAGTAGTGGTGAGAGTGAACATCCCTGTCACGTTCCTGATCTTAGGGAAAAGGTTCCCAGTGTTTCTCCAGTGAGAATGATATTTACTGTGGGCTTTTCGTAGATTGCTTTAAAGATGCTGAGGAATGTTCTCTGTATCCCTACACTCTGAAGAGTTTTGATCAGGAATGGATGCTGTATTTTGTCAAATTATTTCTCTGCAACTATTGAGAGGATCATATGGTTCTTGTTTTTTCTCTTGTTGACATGATCTATTATGTTGATTGCATTAAGAGTGTTGAACCAGATGCGTCCCAGGGATAAATCCCACTTGGTCATGGTGAATAGTCTTCTTAATGTACTGTTTGATCTTATTTGCTAGTATCTTGTTGAGAATTTTTGCATCCATGTTCTTCAATGATATTGGTCGATAATTCTCCTTTTTGGTAGGGTCCTTGTCTGGTTTTGGAATTAAGGTGATGCTGGCCTCATAGAATGAGTTTGGAAGTACTCCATCACTTAGAATCTTTCAGAACAGCTTTAGTAGAATAGGTATTGTTTTTTCTTTAAACGTTTGATAGAATTCCCCTGGGAAGCCATCTGGCTTTAGAGTTTTGTGTCTTAGGAGGTTTTTGATGACTGCTTCAATTTCCTCCCTGGTTATTGGCTTATTCAGGTTTTATATTTTTTCCTGTTCCAGTTTTGGTGGTTTGTGGTTTTGCAGAAATGCGTCCATTTCTTCTAGATTGCCTAATTTATTGGCGTATAGCTGTTCATAATATGTTTTTAAAATCATTTGGATTTCCTTGGTATTGGTGGTAATCTTTTCTTTTTCATTTGAGATTTTATTAATTAGAGTCTTTTCTCTTTTGTTTTTAATAAAGCTATCTAATGGTTTATCTATCTTATTAATTCTTTCAAAGAACCAACTCCTGGTTTTGTTGATCTGTTCTACAGTTCTTCTGGTCTCTATTTCATTGAGTTCTGCTCGAATCTTTATTAACTCTCTTCTTCTGCTGGGTGTAGGTTTTATTTGCTGCTCTTTCTCCAGTTCATTTAGGTTTGAGGTTAGCTTATGTATTTGAGTTTTTTCCAGTCTTTTCAGGGATGCTTGTATTGCAATGTATTTCCCTCTCTGGACTTATTTTGCTGCATCCCAAAGATTTTTCATGGTTGTATCTTTGTTCTCATTAGTTTCCACGAATCTTTTCAATTCTTCTCTAATTTCCTGGTTGACCCTTTCATCTTTTAGCAGGATGGTCTTTAACCTCACATATTTGAATTTCTTCCAAATTTCTTCCTGTGATTTAGTTCAAGTTTCAAGGCATTATGGTCTGAAAATATGCAGGGGACAATCCCAATCTTTTGGTATCAGTTAAGACCTGATTTGTGAGCCAGTATGTAGTCTATTCTGGAGAAAGTTCCATGTGCACTTGAGAAGAATGTGTATTCAGTTGCATTTGGATGGAAAGTTCTGTAAATATCTGTGAAACCATCTGGTCCAGTGTATCATTTAAAGCTCTCGTTTCTTTGGAGATGTTGTGCTTAGAATATCTGCCATTTGCAGAAATTGCCGTGTTGAAGTCTCCCAGTATAAGTGTATTATTATCTAAGTATGTCTTTACTTCGGTTATTAATTGATTGATATACTTGGCAGCTCCCACATTAGGGGCATAAATATTCATTATTGTTAGGTCCTCTTGTCGGACAGATCCTTTAAGTATGATATAGTGTCCCTCTTCATCTCTTACCACAGTCCTTGGGATAAACTTTAATTTATCTGATAGGAGGTTTGCTACACCTGCTTTTGTTTGAGGACCATTTGAATGGTATATGGTTCTCCAACCTTTCATTTTCATGCTGTAGGTGTCCTTAGGTCTAAAATGAGTCTTTTGTAGACAACAAATAGATGGGTCTTGCTTTTTTATACAGTCTGAAACCCTGCATCTTTGATAGGATCATTAAGCCCATTCACATGCAGAGTTACTATTGAAAGATAAGAATTTAGTGTCATCATAGTATCTATTCAGTCCCTGTTTTTGTAGATTGTTTCTTTGGACTTCCTCTTTCTTTTATAGAGCCCCCCTTAATATTTCTTGCAGAGCTGCTTTGGTGGTCACATATTTTCAGTTTCTGCCTATCTTGGAAGCTCTTTATCTCTCCTTCTATTTTGAATGAAAGCCTTGCTGGAGAAAGTATTCTTGGCTGCATGTTCTTCTCATTTAGGACCCTGAATATATCCTGTCAGCCCTTTCTGGCCTGCCAGGTCTCTATGGAGAGGTCTGCTGTTACCCTAATACTTCTCCCCATAAAAGTTAGAGATCTCTTGTCTCTTGCTGCTTTAAGGATCTTCTCTTTATCTTTGGAATTTGCAAGCTTAACTATTAAATGTCCCGGTGTTGAATGGTTTTTTATTGATTTTAGGGGGATCTCTCTATCTCCTGGATCTGAATGCCTGTTTCCCTCTCCAAGTTAGGAAGGTTCTCATCTATGATTTGTTCAAATATGCTTTCTGGTCCTCTGTCCCTTTCGGTGCCCTCTGGAACCCCAATTAAACATATATATTTTTTTCCTTCTGAGGCTGTAATTTCTTTCCCTTAACCTTTCCTCATGGTATTTTAATTGTTTTTCTCTTTTTTCCTCAGCTTCCTTCCTTGCCATCAGCTTGTCTTCTATGTCACTCACTCTTTTACCTCATTAACTCTCATCATTAGGACCTCCAGTTTGGATTGCATTTCATTTAATTGATTTTTAATTTCGGCCTGATTAGATCTAAATTCTACACTCATGAAGTCTCTTGAATCTTTTATGTTTTCCAGAACCACCAGTAGCTTTATAACTGTGCTTCTGAATTGGCTTTCTAACCTTGAATTTTAATCCAGATTCTGAAACTTGTGTGAGAGAGTACTGTTTCTGATTCTTTCTTTTGTGGTGAGTTCTTTCTAATCATTTTGCTTAGTGCAGAGTGGCTAAAAATGAGTTGTAGTGGCAAAAGGAAGAAAAAAAGAAAAAAGAAACAAACAAACAAACAAAAACAAACACACAAAAAAACAAAAACAAGGAGCGGTATCCTCTGGTTCTATATATTGTAAATCCCTCAACTTCCCCTGTTGCTTTCCAGCGCCTCTGGGTCAAGAACTTGCTCTTCCCCTGTCCTTCCAGCTGGTCTTCTGGGGGAGGGGCCCTCTGTGCTGATTCTCAGGTGTGTGCACCTGGGGGAGCTTTTCTGCCCCCTGCCAGGTGCATCGCTCAGTGTGAGCTGTTTATTTTGTGAGGCCCTGTTCCCTCGTGGCCCCGGTCCATTCCAGGCACTGGGTGACACCAGGAGGAACAACCACAGTGGTGGCAGTCAGTTCCCCAGCCCTGGAGTCAGCTCCTCGTGTAACTACCACAGTCTCCCAGTCTGCACTGGCTTAGATGCTCCCGGGAGTAGGGGCGCTGATATGCACAGCTTGGGGGCACCTGGTGGCAGGACCATCCTCACTGTCCTGTGCCCTCCCAGCCTCCGTCTATCCCGCGGGGAGTGCAGGATCGTGGACTGTGTCCCCCGGTGCCCTGGGATCCGGGGCCTGTGCTGCTGGAATCGCGCTCCCAGGGCCGCACAGGCCTGTCTGTGTGGAGCCGCAGCCTGAGCTTCTCCCGAAGCCCCGCTGGGTCTGCACTCCAGCCCTTTACCTCGCTCAGCCGGCTGTGTGTGGCTCACTGTCCTCTGGGGCACACTTCCTCTGCGAGTGACCCCAGGAGCCTGGAGGCTCCACTGCCCCTCCTGGTATCTTGCCTGAATTCCCTGCAAGCATCTTTCCATCCGGGAAGAATCTGGTGCAATTTTTAAAGTTCCTGCTTCTCCCGGGCTGGGCTTTCCTGTCCTGGAGGCTGTCCCAGCCCCCCTTAGCCTCGCTCCTGGTGTCCCCCCGCACTTGATTGATTCTTTCTTTCTTTCTTTCTTTCTTTCTTTCTTTCTTTCTTTCTTCTTTCTTTTTCTTCTTTGTTTCTTCCTTGTTAGAAGTGCAAACTCTTCTTTCTATAGCTTTCCAGCTGTTCTCTCTTTGAATCTCAGGCCAAATTCGTAGGTTTTCAGGATGATTTGAAAGTTATGTAGGTGAGTTGGTGGGGACAGGTGAGTTGGGGACCCTACTCTTCCACCATCTTCTCAAGGAGTTTATAATTGAATATAGAGACAGACATATGAATTAAAAATGTATGCAAAGCAAGATGGGGTAGCTGGTTTAAAAATGGCAAACCAGGGATAAAGACAAGGAATAATATGTTAATCAATCTGGATCAGAAAGGATTTCTCAAAGAAAAATCAGATATGGCTTTAAAAATGAATAGAATTGTAGTGGTCTGTAACACCAAGTGTAGGTTATGTACAGGCTCACAGATGTTAGCACAAAGGTGCAAGGGCCTTAAAATGATACTATATGATGCTTATCCCTTAATATATTTTAAAATATAATATTGATAGAAATTTAAAAAGGTATAGCTAAGTTTAAAATACAATTATGATCCTACACTTTACTAATAATTTCAAACTTGTATAAAAATTTGGGTCAGAAATCTCCTATGAGATTTAACTTGATATTTTACATTTGTGATAATCACTTTAAGGTAATGGATGCTACAATTAAGACAAAAAAGAGAAAAAACATCCTATGCTACAAAAAAGGAACAGACTTAGTAACTTCAGAGTTCTAATGCTTTTTCTTCCCAATTTGAAAAAAAGTAATGTAGTCTATTTATAAAAAAAAAAGGAAGAGAGATACAGCTGAATTTATACCTTATTTTTTAAAAATATACTTATTAAAAAATAAGGTATAAATCAATGTTTTAAATGCTAAAATTAATATTTTGTATAATACAAACTTAAGCCAGTATTCAATTACAACTGTATCCAATTAAGCCAGTATTCAATAATATACTTATAATTTGCAAGTAACTATTTCCTGTTGTGCCCAAGATTGTGAATCCGAGAAACCACCAAGGAGCCGACACCGATGCAAGCACATGAGGGTTTATTAGCAAGCTCGAGCTTGGGTCCAAGTATACCCGACAGAGCAGAGCAGGGACTTGGACCCCGAAGTGGATTACAACTGGGTTTTTTATAGACTGGTCTAGGGGACTTCCAGAAGGGATGGAAGAATTCTAAGATGGGACTTTCTACCACGGGCGTGGGCTCTGTTGTCTTTCTGATTGAGGACATTGAGGACATTCTGCAGTTTTTCCCATAAAGTTCAGCTCTTATTCACAGGGGCCTAAGATGGCTGTACTTGTGGTAATGCTAAACTTTAGGTGGGATGGCCTTAATTTTTCTCGGCCTCCACATTTCCCAGATCATGAAATTCTAATCTCCTTTAAATAAAATATCATTTCAGATCATCTAAACCTATTAAATACCTATTAAATTCAATGTAAAGTCCTATATTTCAACAATGGTTATGTTTTGTTAAAATGTCATGATAATAAACTTGGAAGCCTAGTGTAAAAATGAATAGGATTTTTATAGATAAAGTAGAAATGGCTGATGGTACTATATGAAAAAGGATATAAATGAATGGAAATGTTTGGCTAAAAGCCAAATGGAAAAAAGTAAAGCTTGTACCAGAACATAAACTTGGAAGTATAGCTTACAACCAGATTGAGGAAATACTATTCTGAAAAGCTTTTTTTGTGGGTAATGAGAGCAATTGAAAGTTTTAGGGGATCGAGGGAGATATGATATTAACCCACTTTTAGCAAGATAAATCAGAAGGTAGGATGACAAATAGATTGAAAAGAGGTAGAATAGTAATAGTTCAATAATCAGAGAAATATAATTGAGATAGGAACTACTATAATGACACAGAGAAGGAAAAGGAGAAGAGCAGATAAAAGTGCTCTTACATGATAGAAATAGTGCTTGGTAACTAAATTATTTTAAAAGGAGAGGTCTTAAATACAACCTTTCAATTTTTAGCTTGGATAACTTGAAAGATGATTATTGCTACTAATTAAAATAGGAAACAAATAAATAAAAATGATAAAACAGCTAATACTCCTATAGAGATTTCCATGGGCTCAGTGTTCAAGCTCCGTAACAAACTTCTGTCAAATATGCTCTTGTTATCCCCATTTCTCAGATGAAAAAGCTAAGGCTCAGGGAGATTAAGGAGTCTGTCCAGCCTGAGTAAAAGAAGTAGTTAAAATCACAGCTGGGACCCAAACTCCTGTGGTTTTACACCCTAGTCCTGGTGATTAATCATTATGCCATTCTGTTTCCCCCAAAAGAAAGAGGAAGTAGCCTAGGGCGAGAAGCAGTTGAGTTTTTAAGATGCTAAATTTGCAGTATTGTCTAGGAATTAATGTAGGAATATCTGGCAAGCATTTTGTGGAAATTAGAGTCTCTTGTTAAAGAAAATGGTTTAAGCATGGACCAGTCAATAAATAGTGTTATCTCTGAAAACTGAGGTTATAGGTACCTAGAAAATCAACCAAAACTGTAAAGAATTTTTGTTTTTATGTTTGTTTGTTTTTTTCACTTGACCTAAAAATATAAAGCATATGTGATGAGCTTTTTCTGTTGATAGGTAACTATTTTACAGTTTCATAAATCTAAATCCTATTTTCCTTTTATTCTCTACTTTAGCTAAAAATAACAGTAAAAATATGAGATTTAATCTTGATAGGTAAGCATTTTAATCTGATTAAAGAAAGACTACTTCCTCAGATATGATTGTATATGAATATAAAATTCCCTTTGAACTCTAGTTGGCCTCTCTCCTTGGTAGCAATCTTAAACTGAACCCTCACTCATCACATTTCCTTCTCCTGGCATATTGCTATCTATTGCCCTGGAAAGATAGGCACTTCAAGAAAAAGCACATCAGTTAAGCATCAATTGCAACTTAATGAGCCAAGGTATCTGAATGATAGTCTACAATGACATTATAAATCTTTTCTTTAGATTGTTGGGGGAATATGATTCATCTCACTGGAAATCTCTAATGTGGATTTAGTTATCAATAATCTTTTCATAAAAGAACCAATTGAATAGATAGATATATTTGGAGAACAAGTAGCCCAAAATGAAAGTAAAAATGCAATTATGTATGAGCTCAATATTGGGGTAACATAGTCTGTTGTGAAAGATGTAAGACAGAGAGATGGAAAGAGGGAGGGATGGAGAAAGTGAATTAATTTTAACACATGAATCACAAATGCTGTGTTATTTTTCTGTCTTCTTTAGTAAATGTTCACATCATTCCATCTCCAATCAAGTGAGTAGCAGGTGGCATTTTTATGTGGCTGAATGAGAAGACTAAATCAGCCAAGCGGGTAATAGCTTCCTGTAAGCCTAGTCAGTCTTATCCAGAGATAGCGAAAGCTGCTATGCCTACATAACTGAGTTTAAATATGATACACTCACTCATTTTTCTCTCAGTTATACTATATGTTCCAATGTTGGCTTTGCACATGGGAAGAGATGATTCAAATAGGGTGTAGGAAAGATTGTAAATTCAGGGGCACAGAAAAGAGGCACCATAGCTCCTTCATCCCCAGACATCTATTTAAGATGGCACACACTCTTGAAATTCATAGGTAATATCAGGCATTTGTCATGGAAATGAAAACTTAGAAACTAACTTCTTAATAAGGTTTTAATTATTAGTAGAGAATGTTCCCAGAAATAAGGAATCGCTTGTAAGATACAGAGAGGAGAGAGAAAGATAAAATCTCTGGATGCCCTGAAGGAGGAGAAAGTAGAGGTGCTGACTCCTGATTATTTTATACTCTATTGATTCATATTAATTTATTCAACAGAAATTAATTGAGCACATACTGTATATCCAGCACTGTACCTAGTACTAGAGGTTCAAATTTCTATTCTCAAAGGGCTTACATACTGGTAGAGTCTTTGAGGAAAGGACAGAAAGAAGGTGCATATTAATAACATAAAATAAATGAATAATTAAAATATAAGATATGTTGGATGGTTCAAAGCAATATGGAGAACAACAGTGGAGGGAAAGTAGTGAGGCCTAAAATTTCAAATATAGTGTTTGTAGGAAGTTCCATTGACAAGAGGACATTTGAACAAAGACCAAGAGTATGTGAGAGAATAAGCCACTTACACATCTAGGGAAAGAGCATTTTAGGGACAAAGAAAAACATGCAAATCCTTGAGGCAAGAGTGGGTCTAGCATATGAGGGGCAGCAAGAACAATATGGCTAGAGCAGAGTGAATGTAGCAGGTAAAATAGGAAGTATTGAGATTGGAGAATGAGGGGACTGGCAGCTCCTGTAGAACTTGGTAGAGTGCTGTAAATGATTTGTTTTTATTTTGAATGACACTGAAATTATGCTTCTAAGTTGCAAATAGACTGTGGGGGGACAAGAACGGGAGCAGGGAGATATGTTAGGAGGTTATTGCATTAATCCCGATGAGAGATAGTGACATGAATCTGGGAGATAATGGTGCAGGTGGAGACCTATGGTCAGATTCTGGATGTATCTGGATCAGGGATGTTGATGGATATGAAAGCTTAAAAGTGGAAGTGGTTAATTAGGATCTGGGTCATTTATAATACAGCATAAGGGAAGGCAGGGGGAAGACAGAATACGTTGTGCAAATGCAGAGAGGCTTGAGTAAAAGTGGTATTAGAAACGTGTGGAAGCGAAGTAGGAAACAAAATCTTCAGTTGAGGATGAGCATGAGGGGAAGGTTTTGGAGATATGAAGAGAGAGAGTGTGTGTGAAATGGTCATCTGGGGCATGGAGATCAGGAAATAACAGTCTTCGGAATAATAATCATGAAATTAAACTGACATTAGTTAGCAGTAGTGTGTTTTCCTCTAACTGATCAGCTGATGAGGTACAGTTGTGTGTGGATACATATAGTAGGGATTTGTTAATCAAGTTTAAGGAATGAAAGAAACCCAAAGTAATTGATGGTATATACAAGGAAGTAATTTTAGTGATAGGAAATGAAATTTAAGCTGGTTAAGAAGTGAAATGAATGTAGGATGAGGCATATGGACAAGATATACCAAGTCAATATTCCCTTTGCTCTAAATCATCCCAGGGCCAGATAATTCACAACTTGGAACCACCTCTCTACTCCAGAGACCACTAGAATTGTTAAAACTACCCAACCCTAAATTCACTCAGCTTATCTATTCTGTTTTGTCCATTCCTTCCCTCACTAAGCCCAATAAAGCCTCTCTCTCCATGCTTTTCCTTTTCCTCTTTCTGCCTCCTGACCCATCTAGTACTTCTGTATGCGACCCTGTTTAGTGTGGTGTGTGCACTTCCCTTGAGAACTAGAAATAGCAAACTATCTTTTTGAATGCAGTTGTCACCTAACCTGTTGGCCTTACCATGCCTGAATGAAACCAAAATCCCAAGTACCTTTTTTTAAAATTTTTTTTTAATTTTTATTTACTTATGATAGTCACAGAGAGAGAGAGAGAGAGGCAGAGACACAGGCAGAGGGAGAAGCAGGCTCCATGCACTGGGAGCCGGATGTGGGATTTGATCCCGGGTCTCCAGGATCGTTCCCTGGGCCAAAGGCAGGCGCCAAACCGCTGCGCCACCCAAGGATTCCTCCCAAGTACCTTTTAGCACAGTAGGTACAAAATATAACAGGAGTATTTGAGTGAAAATGATAGTGGGTTAGAATATAAAATCTTTTATTTTTTTTTTATTTTTTTATTTTTATTTTTTTTAAATTTTTATTTATTTATGATAGTCACAGAGAGAGAGAGAGAAAGAGAGGCAGAGACACAGGCAGAGGGAGAAGCAGGCTCCATGCACTGGGAGCCTGATGTGGGATTCGATCCCGGGTCTCCAGGATCGCGCCCTGGGCCAAAGGCAGGCGCCAAACCGCTGCGCCACCCAGGGATCCCTATAAAATCTTTTAAACACAAGATGATGAAAACTAGAATTTATAGATAAGTATAGTAAATAGAAGTAGTGAGTGTCATGATCTTACAGTATAAGATTCAAAAAATGTGGTTTATAGGGAGAATGGAGTAAGAATGGTCTAAAATTGGCAATGAAGATCATGGAACGGGGATCCCTGAGTGGCTCAGCGGTTTAGCACCTGCCTTTGGCCCAGGACGTGATCCTGGAGTCCCAGGATGGAGTCCCACATCAGGCTCCCTGCATGGATCCTGCTTCTCCCTCTGCCTGTGTCTCTGCCTCTCTCTCTCTCTCTCTCTCTCTCTGTCTCTCACAAATAAATAAATAAAATCTTAAAAAAAAAAAGATCATGGAACATACCTGGCTACCAACTAGAAAACAAGAGTGCAGTTATCTTTCACTTCAGAAGGCTGACAAGGGAGTAAAGTCTTCTGAGAGAACTGGATTTCTGTTGGAAGGCAGAGGCAAAGGAAACATTAAGAGAAGAGATTAAAGCCATGGATAAGGATGTTTCTGATGAATGACAACAAGCTCCACAGGACATAGTGAGAAGGGGATTTTAAGAAGTGGAGAATAGTGGGAGACTGGTTTAAAAAAAGTAACATAATAATGGAGGGGATTATATTAATATTATAATATAATTACATAATAATGTCAGGACTAGAATGTGGGTGATAGGTATAATTTGAGAAATGATTTTTTAAAGGTGACTAATGAAAATAGGGACAAAGGCACAATAGCATTAGTGCCAATGGTCTAAGCAAATGCAGTGATGACAGGCTAGCCTGTTGGAGGGCAGTATGAGAGAGGATCTCTCTTGGATAACATGGAATTAAAGACCCCTATTTTATTTTTGTGAAAGCGAGAGTAGAGACTTGAAAGGCATGGTGTGGGACATGGAGAACTGTCTTACTCTGATTTTACAAAGCTTCCAAAGTCCCTCTTGTATATTGCCCCAATAGAGATTCAGATACATTATAATTAAGCTACTATTCAATGTTATTAATGGTTCCCCGCCTGCTCATTTGCCTTAGTAGATTCTGAACTTTGAATACAATAGGTCCATGATGATATATCTAATAAATATTCAATGGGGCAAAATTGTTGATGTTTTGATATAACTGAGATTAAGGTGATAATTTCAAAGGAATGGGCTCACAGCTGTTGGCGCAGAATGGTGACGTGTGTGGTTATTTTGTCCTGTATGGCCATTTGTACTCACACAAAAGGATCATCTACCAGTAATCTGTTACTGGTTTCTACACCTGAGGTGTCTATCTCAGATTGAAGACATTTATTATTTGGAGATAAAAGATCAACAAAAAGGAGATGGCATAGATCAAAGAAGTATAAGGCAAATAAATAAATAAATAAATAAATAAATAAATAAATAAATAAAAAGGCTACTGAATCAGAGATGAATTTTCAGTCAATGTTTAGCCAGAGGCATATACCTACAACTTGCAAGGCAAAGCTGAAAGGAAGGGTTTGAAAAAAAAAATCAAATCTGCTTTACCGTTTTGGAGGAATGTTCACTTTCAGAGAATCCCATATCTTTACATGTTCATTTTATCTTTATAGATTAATCAGTTGGGAGGAATGAGACATGCTGGCAGAACATGTCTGTCTGACACATCCTATCAAAACTTTGAACTTAGCAGTCGGTAGCAAAGCCAAGACACAACAGAAACTGCAGGATAAAGAACACAACTCCTACACTAAATACTGGGGGAAACTAACAACCACGATGTTCATGGTAATAAAGTGAGACTCCCTTTTATAATAGATGGTAATTTGCAGGAGGGCAATGATATTGTATCTTTTCCATTATTGTACTCTTAAAGCTTAGCACAGGTCCAAACTAGTATCACTAAAAGAAAAACACAGTGAATATGACATGTCTATGTGATAAACAGAATAAAAGTAGAGATTCCTCCTTCTATTTATATAGACTGCAATGTAAATAGTGCATCCTGGAATTGTGCAAATTGGCATATCTATGTTTCCTTAATAATGAATGACTCATATACCCTCTAATATTCATTAGGCTCTTATTGGGTGCTAAGTGTGTATTAAATACTTCACATGTGGGATCCCTGGGTGGCGCAGCGGTTTGGCGCCTGCCTTTGGCCCAGGGCGCGATCCTGGAGACCCGGGATCGAATCCCACGTCGGGCTCCCGGTGCATGGAGCCTGCTTCTCCTTCTGCCTATGTCTCTGCCTCTCTCTCTCTCTCTCTGTGACTACCATAAATAAATAAAAATTAAAAAAATAAATACTTCACATGTAAGATACTAGTCCTTATAATAAGACACTGAAGCAAATAATACTTTGATGTTTGCTCAATATCATAAAGTTGGTAACAGAGGAGTTCAAGACTGAGAGCCCAGTACATAGCTGGATTAGGTGTCTGTAATTTATAATGGTGATAAAAGCTATGGAGATCATAGTGATGATGATACTGATATGTTGAGTGGTTTTCCAGGTATTTGTGTTCTTGCTGGGGAAATATAAACAAAGAAAACTACAAACCTGTGGTATCTGACAATAATGCAGAAAGAGGGCAGATAGCCCTTTTGAAGTTAGAATGTTTGAATTAGCATTTCCAATGTGAGGTAACATGAACTTGGTTTGGGGTGGTACCTGAAGCTTGGGAAGACAAGAGAGGTATGAGAAGAACTCCAAGTGGAAGGAACATCTTTAGCAGAACTGGAGAGAGAAGTAAAAGGGGATTTCCATCAGATTAGAGAGTCATATAGGGATTATGTTCCAGGATGCTTTCCTTGACATTATGGTGGCTTTTAGGCTATTTTTTTTTATTTGGGCAGAAGGACAATCAAATCCTCACTTTTCCTTTTGAACTTTTATAACATTTTGATGGCTGTAGTAACCAGAAGTTTTTATCCAGATCTCATCTCAGTCTTAAAGAAAGTGGGATAATGTTTTTTTTTTAAAGATTTATTTATTTATTTATTTATTTATTTATTTATTTATTTATTTATTATAGACATAGAGAGAGAGACAAAGAGAGAGAGAGAGAGAGAGGCAGAGACACAGGAGAAGGGAGAAGCAGGCTCCTTGCCGGGAGCCCGATGTGGGACTCGATTCAGGGACTCCAGGATCGCGCCCTGGGCCAAAGGCAGGCGCTAAACTGCTGAGCCATCCAGGGATCCCCAGATAATGCTTTTTAAAGATAGTGAGCTTGAAAGAATAAAATCTGTAGATCACTATTTTATTTATATGAGAATGCTGATTAAGAAGGCCAAACTTTGAAAATGCCCATAGTGTATCTACTCCTTACAATACTCAGAGATGTGGCTATATTTTTCATAGGGCTTCTATAAGGATATAAAACAGTTTCCTTCTAGGGGAGGTCTCCACCAGGTGTCTAATTGCATCTAGGGTCCTATTGAGTTAGGGACAAATGAGGCTAGGCAAGCCTAGGTAGGGGGCCACCCAAATAGGCTCACAAAAATCCCCAAAATGCTGAGGTGTAAGGAAACCAGATAAAGCCAGGAAACCAATAAAAGAACAAGCCAGACCACCCTGCCCTAGGTGTGGGCAGGGAGGGTGTCTTTTAATGACAGTCATCTTGTGACCAACAAAGAATAACCAGACCCCAAAGAAGTAAGGCATTAAAAATGTTATCACTAGTCCTTACTCAATGGTGATATTAATGGAGATGTTAAAAAGATTTAGGTTCCTTGATTAGGCTCTCAATAAAAGACAGACCCTATAAGCCCTCAGTGGCAACCCTGTCAGGACCCCTCTCACTTCTGAGAGCTTTCTCTGTGTCTTTGCTTAATAAACTTCTATCACTTTACTCACACTTCTGCGTCCACAAGATTCATTCTTCGACTCCGTGAGACAAGAACCAAACTCTCCCGTATCACTATTTCTTTGTTCCATATGAATAATTAAACATTTCTGAGGCTTTAAATAAGTTAGGCTCCTACATTCTCTCTTTAAATGGAGAGGTTAAAATACATATATTTAGAAAAACTTTTCTTCCCTCCACTTCACTTCAGTTCCATTCTCTAACGTTCTTTTTTTTTTAGAGTTTTAGATTTTTTCTTTCAAGTGTATAGTGGGGGATTTTAATTTGAACCTCTGAGTTTCTTTGGTGTTATGATTTAAACTAATAATAGCTAACACCTCCCTTTGAATTCTGTAGCAGCTATTATAATAGTACCTAATGTTATTAATATTTAAGAAGGAATCATTAGAGTTTTAGGCATGAGACAAATTGAAAATTTTAGCATTAATTGAACACTATTGTTAATGGTACCTTTGCTAATCCATGGTTAAACCAATTTATATTGCCTCATTAGAGACAGAAACCTGGAGGTACAATGATGGAAATAATCTGTTTGCAGTAGTTTGTCAAGTTTAGTGATATAACAAATTATATTTTACTCTGAGCATTAAAGCCTAAAACATCCAGACATCTGAGTATAAGAACTGTCTGTTCAATAGGATGAGAAGCAGAAAGGAAATGGCTAATCTCTTATTTAGATTACTGTTTAATGTAGCTGCTCCTCAAGGAACCCCATCTTAACCAACATGCAAGAAAGAAAAGGCTTTATATGTATAGGTATTTTTAAAAACACAACAAAATTTAGACTTTTCTATTAGAGATGTTGAGAGAAAATGGATCAAGAATGTTGGTAGGAGAGATTACCAGAAACAAGAGACAAAGAATAAATTAGGCAGTTATTTTGGTGAGAAAGATTGACTTCACACAGCTGTGTTCTTGAAGGATAAGGCAGAGTTTTATGTCTCTAGAAAATTTATAGGGAATGTCTCTCTGCATTAAATTGGTACCATGCAAGGGTTAAAGGCATTGATTTTGGATACAAAAAGAGTAGATTTGAGCTCTAGCTCTGCCCCTTATTATCTCTACAATCTTAGGCAATTTACTAACCTCTCTGGTATACTAGCCCTCTCTGATGTACTAACCCTCTCTAGTATGCTAACCTACTATAATACATTAACCCTCCCTAGGCCGCATCATCTTCATCGGTAAACTGGCAACTATAATAATACCTCCTTTAATACACTTTAGTGAGGATTACATTAGATGATAAATTTAAACTAGTTAATATAATGATGTGATAGTAAATGCACAAATAATACCTTCTACTTTTGTTATTACTTGAATTTAGTTAAAAGAGGATAGTCATGATTAATACAGTACTTGAATACTTTATTGTTGATATAAATTTTAAGCAAAAACTGTTTATAAAACAAAACAAATATGAATTTCCTTATCTTGCTTAAGATCTCCATTCTGTGGGTGGTTTAAAAAGGAAATGAATTCAGTAATTATAGAGCCTTTTCCTTTCCCAGAATGCATATACATGCATCAGGATGTTTATATGTGTTGATCTATCTGCTTAGGGGGGCAGTATCTTGGTCCTCATTCAATATCTTCATAGACTGCTAAGAATAACTCCCCTCACATTTTCTTTTCCTGGGGTCACAATAAACACAGTATTTCTGTGTAGTTATCTTTAAAATTCTGCTCCATTTCCACGTGCTATTATTTTCATTCCATACCAAGAAGTGGGGAAATTGCCCAAATACATCACAGAGCCATCATCTCTGGTGTCTTTCTGCCTCACTGGATACTAACTGAGGCCTGGGGCTCTATTTTTCTCTTTGAGTCATCCCTTCTCACCCTGGGACTTTGCAAGAGGGCATCACAGTTTTAGGGAGGCCTCAGACTTGTCTCCAAGGCATAGGCACTTCAAAGATCTCTTCATTCCCTTTAGCTCTTCCCCGTTCCCCCAATGACAAATGTATTTGTCAGTAGCCTTTTTCCTTTTCCAACTATTTTTCTATAAGCCTTTGTTTAAAAGGCAGAAATTGACTCTTTTTCTTTGTTATGTTTTCTTGCATCTATGGGCATGTAATTTCATGGGCAACTGCAGTACAAGGGATACAGAAATCAAAATGGCTGCATAAGTTTTAGAAAATAAATATTAAGGGTTTGATAAATTTGACAGATTTCTGTTACCCATAAAGTACAAAAAAGTTCCTAGCCAAATGTTATTAGCCGGGGTCCATATTTTGGACTTGTCTCTACATGGCCAGAACGTAGATTTTGCTACAGTTTTTAACGGTCACGTTGGACTTTACCCATGTTAAGAGTAGGAGTTAATTTTTTAATCATCAGTGTGACTCTGACTGAGTCCTTTGTTCAGGTTTTTACCCCAAAACTCTTAGGACTATGAAGAAATGGTTCAAAGTGGAGCCTTAAAAAATGGTTAGAATTTTGCCAAATTGACCTCTACAAAAGACTAAAATAATTTTACTTTCGAAATATAAAGAAAGAAGTCACTGGCAAAATTAGTTACAGATTTGCCTTTCTAGAGATTTTTAAATGAGAGATACTGGGAAGAAGCAAAAGTCTAGATTAAAATACACCAGGAGGGAACTAGGTTAAAAATATGTTACCAGACATTTTGTTTCAAAGATGGGAGACCTTGAAAAATCTCCTGTAAAGTTTATTCCTCTGGAATCCCAGATACTCTACCATGGTCATCACAATGACCAACTTATATTAGTCTTGCACAATGTTTTTCATCCTCTAATATTTCAATATAGCATACTCAGATATAAGAACTCAAATTGCAAAAGCATAAAATCTTAGAATTTCCTTTCTATAGTTCAAGCATTGCAGTTCATTATACCTATTTGTTCTTGTCTAAGAGTCAGGTCTTAAAATGAAGAATGGGTGCTTTCTAAATTGTTGCTGCACTTAATGTATAGATGTTGTCTGTGTCCAAGTGTACAAATATTTCTTGGCTGGCTCATAAGAACTTTTTACTTGGCCTCAAATAAAATCTTTTCATATGGAAAGAATTAGAAAATCCTTTCAAAAAATGTGGTCAATGACAAAATATGGATGGATTATGCTGAAGTTTGGAGGAATCTCAGAAGTGCCACAGGACAATTGAAATTTGAAATGATTTTTTTCTCTTCAATCAAAAGATCTATCCGCTAAAATGAGGCAAAAGTGAAAAGGAATGAGGAACAAAGAAAAATAAATCTGCACTCCTATAAGTAATGATTTAGGGTTGAAGGTAACAGTACAGATACTGGAAGACAAAAAGGATAATGATTTTAGGAGAGTTACAAACAAGCAGTGAAAACACATCTTCCTCTTTTTGTTTCTTTCTATAGAGAAGCTTAAAAATTATGGGAGGTGGAAGTTTGCTGAGAATAGAGAACTGTTGTTTTCTTCTTCACAGGTGCACAACTAATTTTAATGTGATTATCATTAAATCATCACTTGATCTCTTCTGACCTATATGACTGTCCTGTGAGTTGAACATTTAAAAAAAAACTTAGGTAATGATTAAATGAAACATTTCTTGAATCCAGTAAAAAACATGGTAATGCAAAAGAGACAATGTGATGTAGTCAATAGACCTTTGTGTTTTGTAGTAAATAGATTTGGATTTAAAACTAAGCTCTGTTAATTATTGGTGACATAATATTGGTTAAATAGTATCCATTTTTGAATATCTAATTCCTCATGTATAAACTTAGGACACAGGCTGTTATGAATAATAAAATGTCCATTAGATTAGTAGGAACTCAGTAGATATAAATTGACACAATGTGGTAGAATGATCTGAAAGTAAGCAATACCCTCCCATTTCTAGCTGGTAAGCTATTAAATCTTGTTATGGTGGAATTTACTACTACTATTACTACTTGGTAAATGTGAAAGTTGAAAATTGGTTTAAAGATATATCATTTTGTCTAGAGATAAAGATTATAATTTTTTTTTAGTTTTCTGAAATTCATGGACATTTCTTTCACAATAAAGCATAGAAAAAGTATCACTGAATTTTATGATTCAACTCACAAACATGCCAAAAATAAGTACCTGAAATTATCTAAACACATGACAATTTGATTTTAAATGTAAGTGTATGTGCTTGAGTGTCTTTATGTTTTTTCTATGAGAAATAATATTTCATTATTCTGAATAAACTCTTCAAATGTATCATGTTTAAATACATTATACATTTTAAAATAGTTCCAGGAAAAAAAAAGTATACTTCAAATAGTGCTTAGTATTTGGCAGTATGTTTTAAGAATCTTAAATATTTCTTCAGTTTATCCAGGAAATAAGCTATAAATATGTGTGTATGTATATATATGTATACATACAATACTAGCGAAACAATAGGGGGAAACAATTATGATATATCCATTTTTACCCAGCTTTTTGTGGAGGCCCTTAAAAACCAGTGAGTGGAGTCACATTGAATATGAAAATTAATGATATTTTAAGCTATGCTGTAATAATCCATAATGTAGCAAAGGGTCCCACCCCAATTCTCCCCAGCAAAGGGAACCTGAATTCAGTCTCACCATTTTTGCCTTTACATTTGGTGCTCTAGCAGCATACATTTTTATTATTTTTGCACACACCTCACTGTTTCTTTCTTTCTTTTTTTTTTTTTTTTCGTGCTTAGTGTTTTATTCCCAGCACCAGCCGTGCTCTGGACCCTCCCCTCCCGCAGCCACCTCACTGTTTCTTGCTCTAGATACATTTCTTTATGCTTTCCTGAGGTTTATACCCATCTCTCCCCTATCCCTCTCATTCTTCCCTGTAGCCTCATTCCTTCTTAGCTTCAACAGCTCTATTCTTTTTCAAGCATAAGACTGCCTTATGCCCTGATATTATGATCCCATAATCTGTCAAAAAATTATTTGCTAAAACAAACTTGATCTATTTTGAGAGTGAAAAGAAGCACAATGAATTATACTGGGAAAACAGGTGAAAACCAGGAGAGTGCTATCAAACATAGATGCATGGTCATCTTACCTAAAATAGATTAGGTACTTTTATGGAGGAAATTCTTATTCTCTAATGTGGAGAGAACTCCAGTGAGTTATTTTAGACTCTTTTTTTCTCTCTACTTATTTCACTCCAGGAAGATAAGATATATCTTTACTTGATATAATTTTGAACGAATGAACAAGACCTACTTTTACTACCTTCCTTTTCTGGAATATAGCCTGATTATAACTTATAATCTCTGCTCTGGGTCATTTCATAAGCAGAGTATTAAGGTCCCTTTCATAGAGATGACAAAACTTTTTTAACTAAGTAATTCTGCCAAATGTAGGCTTCAGTTGGTAAACCCACCACAACCACAAATTTTTATTAATACCAAAAGGGATTTTTAAAATTTCAATGTATTTTCTTCCTCATACTTCTAAATTCATTGAAGAGACGAGTAGAGAAGAACACTGCTAATTACCAACAGTTACCCATTCTTTGTGTTCTCATATTACTCAAAATAGCTCTATCATTACTTCTAACTATTATCATTACCTCTTAACTATTTTTGATAATTTGATAATTGTCTGATTGTATGTATTTGTTTTTCACTTTAAGGATAGGAAAATATTTATTCATTTTTCTATTCATGGTGACTGGCATACTGTAGACAGATTCTCAATAAAATACTATTTACAGAACAAACAAATGCCTGATCCTCCACATACATCTGTGTTTTTATGTTGCAGGTTTATGCATTATAGGACCAAGAAATCAGGTTTCCATATGTGGAAAGTTTCTAGTATAAGATAAACAAAATGTAAGACACTTTTTATATAATATATCATTTAATTTGTACAACAGTACTATAAAATAGGTGTTATTGTTCTCATTCCATGGATAAGGAAAGTAGTTCTAGAGAATTAAGTACACTAGAATTATACAGCTGACCAGTAGTGGAGCATGAATTTGGTTCAGGACTATCTGCCTCCAAAAGCCTGAGGATTTTTTTCCTGTGCCACCTTTGCTATGCCAATGTCTCTCCTCAGGTATAGCCATAATAACTCCCTTTGGATTTTTGCATACAAATCAATATGAGGTTCTCCATTACTTTTGAAGGAGGATTTTTTTTATTACATTGATGGAAGGAATGAATTATATAGGAGGCCCAGGTGCCTCATTATTTCTAGAATGGCTGGACCATTATGGAATGAAGAATTTGAGAGTCAGAGAGGGCACTGGAGAATTTCTGATATTTAAACACATAGAAAGTGCCATTTCCAGCTTTTCTGGTTTGAAAAAAGTACAATATGAAGAGAAGATGCCAGATTACCTCAAAGGAATAGCCGTGAGCCAATTTGATTAACCTTGCGGAGTTCATGACATTGTATTTTTATTGAATATGAAATAGTAAAAGACTTCTATGCCTGATACAGCAACACATTATTATATCTTTCCTGCACTAATTTCTCTCTTACATCATCACTGTGTGATGCTACAATTTAGTAAATAGCTAAGTATGACTTCGTATGATTCAGTTTACTTCAACAACTTATGGATTTCCCTATGTAATCATTATTCTGCTGAGCATCAGGCTGTACGGAGATAAGTTAATTATAAACCTCCTACAAAGATTTGTTACTTAACAAATAATTCTAAAGTTAGTTTAAATTAGTGCTTCAAAGACAGTCAAATACAACATTGAAAATTTAGAGGAGAAAACATCATATTTTTAAAGGGGAATTGCAAAAGACTTCACAGAAGTAGAATTTTGAACTCAGCTAAAGGATAGTTTGAGGCTATTACTGGCCATAAGAAAGGCAAGGTGGTATATCTCACATAGGACTTGAGAGAGGATTGCTGTGGCTGGACCATTTTTTTTTTCCTGCAGCATAGAGTAGGTTAAAAGTCTGTAAAGATAATTCAGAGTAAGTTATAGAAACTTGATTCCATGTTTAAAAGCATGGCAATTTCATGGGAAGCATTCAGTAGGCTAATCTTTTCCCAGAGTAAATGATAATGGACTGATTCTCTGATATTTTACTTGTTTGTTTGTTTGTTTATTTTTAAGATTTTCTTTTTAAGCATATGGGGCTTTTATTACAACCCAGAGATCAAGAGTAGCATATTCTACTGACTGATCCAGGTGCCCTGTGACTCTGAGATTTTAGTATCTGCCAAATAAGTTGAGTAATCTCAGATTAACATATGTTAAATGGTCTCTTTAGTGCAGAACTTCTCATCATCTTTACTGTTGTTAAATTCACTGGGAGTTAGTAGGGCAACCGTGTAATATGTGTTCTTTCCCAGTCTTATGTGTCATAGGTAGGGTGTATAGTATGAGAAGAGTGTTCCGTGGAGCATACTTTGGGAAATACTTCTTTTAAAAGTAAATGCAAAATTCTGTTGGAGAGGATTCATAAGGGTCATTATAACATTGGGCAACAACATCACCTTTTAAAATACCTTTCCAGGAAAAGGAGAGGATTCAGATTATTTGTACTTTAAGTTCAGCATCCTATGATGGTATTAGGACAACATCCATACTTCCCAAAACATATACAACAGGCTCCCCACAAAGGAAGGCTCTGTTACCAGAAAAAGTAGGGAAGTGATACTGTGAAAAGCAAGCAAAAAAGTCCTCTTTCCCCACTCCTCCAATATGCATTCTTTTACCTCACACACATTATTTCAAGTGTGCTTCCTTTTAATACATTACAACTATTCTCTATAAAATAAAAAATGACTAATAATCTTCCCCATAACCCAAAGCATGTGCAGATGCTGCACTCAGCTCCATCCAAATCCAGAATCAATAAGTGGTGAGAATTTCAATCAGTCTTATCTAAATGTGGTTATACATAGTCCACAGCCTATCCATAAATGATTAATTAATTCAAAGATCTTCCATATACTATCATATGGTAAATAGGCTAACCACAGTAATAACACTTATTTAAAAATTTAGTTTTTAAGAAATGCAAGAATATAATAACTTCTGCTCCAGTATTGCTGCTTACAAAACCACCCTAACACTTAATGTCTTAAAACAATCATTTTATTGTTTCATGGTTCTTTGGGTCTCATGTTTTCTGTCTTGTGGTTGTAGTCCAGGGGCAGCTGGGGATGGCATTATCTGGATGTCATACTTGTATGCTAGTGATGTAGGAATGAGTTAGGGATAGGTAGGGCTAGGCAGGGAAAGATAAAGGAAAGGCCCAGAGTCGGGCTCCGATAAAGCTGTGAGCTTCCATAAATCCTAAGGACACTAAATGGTCCAGAGTCAGGCTCCTACCCATCCCAAGGAAACAGAGAGAAGACAATAACAGAGAAGAAAGTAAATTAGGCACCCTAGCTCCGAGGTGTTAGGGAGTATCTCCCTTTGATGGTTACCAGACAATCAGGGAGATGAGATTCACCAGACCCCAAACAGCCATATGTCAATCACTTAAGACAACACAAAGAAATCTCAAGGTCTTGGGTTCCCTGGTTAAGTTCCCAATAAAAGGCCAGTCAAAAAAGCCTTCAGTGGCAACCCTGTCAGGATCCCTCTCACTCCTGAGAGCTTTCTCTGTACCTTTGCTTACTAAACTTCTATTGCCTTACTCACTCTCCTGTGTCCACGAGATTCATTCTTCAACTCCGTGAGACAAGAACCAAGCTCTCCTATATCACTAGGACAGCTATGCTCTCTTCTTTTCCATGTTTGAATGTCAGGGGGCTATATTCACATGGTCTTACTCCTTGTTCTTTCTATCGTCTCCAGTGGGATAGATGGGTTTTTTGCATGGTGGATCAGGACTCTCTAGAAGGCGATTCTAGGCCTTCGCCTCCATAAAGCTGAGACTCAGAACTTTCTCAGAGCATCACTCTGAGCATCACTTTCTCTTCATTCTTTTAGTTAAAGCTAGTCACTGGGGCATCCAGATTAAATATGGGCAGGACTACATAGGGAATGAACTCTGGGAGAAGTGGTTCACTGGGGAACATCTCTAAAGATTGACTATACAAGGTAGCAATGCTCTGTGTCACATTCCAAATTTTGTTGAACAGAAGTAACAAGGACTTATTTCCCCATGAGTAGAGTTAGTTCCTGGTCTTCTACTTTTTGCTCCAGGTTCTACCTCCTGAGAGGGTATCCATATTCTCATGTCCCCCATGACCTTGACTCAGTGATGCTAGAGACATATTTGTCTTTACAGAAATTCTACCCCTTTAAAAGACCACTTTGAATTGGTTCAATTCTGGAGGTCTAGGGATAGATGTCTTCACTGAGCAATTAAAGAGCATATATTTCTTCTGGGATTTACTGTAGTTACTAACTGGGCAATTCAATTTCTGGTCATAACCTAGGCTTGAAACCAAGCCAGATATATAATAGAGGAAAGGCTATTGAAACTGCATTTGCTCTTATAGCATTTATCTTTTAATTGCAGGCCTTAGGGCTCTACCCAGTCTCTCAGTCTAGGATGATGAAGCATAACAAATCAGCTCCTACTCACAGGCTACATCTGAGATGATGGAGCAATTACCTCTGCTGGGCAATAAAGTATTTGAGAGATGCTTGGCAGGTCAGACCCATTTTTTCAAGCCTCCTTGAATCCAGTTTTTATCCTATTTCTTGCCTCCTGGTTTTTGTATGCACTAACCTTACCATGAGACAAAGCATTTTGACTTCTCAGTTCTGCAAAATTTATGATTATCAGATAATCAGCAGTTTTGGATATTTGGCTGTAGGCAAAAAATTTTTTTAAAGTTATTTTCCTTTCTATATTAGATTAGGCAGGCAGCTTATGTCTTTGTTATAGAACTTACTGAAATCTGTGAGTGGCCAAGTATGTTTAGGTCACATAAATTTCTACAAAATCTCATAAAGGGGATCTCTGGGTGGCACAGCGGTTTGGCGCCTGCCTTTGGCCCAGGGCGTGATCCTGGAGACCCGGGATCAAATCCCACATCGGGCTCCCGGTGCATGGAGCCTGCTTCTCCCTCTGCCTGTGTCTCTGCCTCTCTCTCTCTCTATCTGTGACTATCATAAATAAATAAAAATTAAAAAAATTAAAAAAAAATCTCATAAAGTTCTTGCTTTGCTATGTACATGTTTTGAGGTGGCATATTAACCAGATTTTTTCCAATCTCATAATAAAAATTATCAATTACTTGGCTTGCATGGTGGTAAGGGATTCATACTGATGTATAGCAATTTGTAAAATATCTTACATGTTATGAATTTATTCATTTGTCATTCACTAAGCAGGATTACATATTAATTATTCAAGACAGATGGATAGTCAGGAAAGATAGTCTTTTATCTCTATCAGCAAACTTCCCCTCATGTGGAAACCTAAATCCCTTCTGCTGTACTTTAAAGTCTGTATCCTCGAGGAAAGTGGCATCCTCTTTTTAGTCGGTTGTTATTCCTCCATGCCCTATAAACACCTTAAAGCCATTTTTGTTTTTTTCATTTGTTGCTCCTTCCTTTCCAGAGAAAATGATCAATTCCTGTATGGGAATTGTAAGATATCTCCTCCTGGAAAACCAGAGAGTGATTTTCTTTAGACACCAAATCCTTCTATTTCTTCTTAACTAGACTATTCCAGATCAGTAAATCTTGACAAGCAGCAAAAATAACAATCATGGCTATATCATGCAGAGAGAAAAATCCTTTATCTTTGGACATATAACATGAATGCTATCAGAACAGCCGTTGGCACACACCACGCACCAACATATCTCTGTAAACCATCGCCTTGAAAATCAGGACACCAATAAAAATACAAATGAAATCAAAGAGGCAAACATGTTTTGGCTTTAGATTTTTGGTATTAAGCGTAGTACATCCCTTCTCCAATAGCTAAGAAAAAGTAAGATCTTTAAATCTTTATTCATAGTACTAATCCCTCTTTTTAAATGCCTCTTCAGGGTTTAAAATTAAACTCTGTGATCTTCCTAGAAATGTTTACTATAGAAATTTTATATCTGGTTGGCAATCTTAAGCAAATACTAATGGGATTCATTTTCAAAGAGTATTGGAAAACAAAGGTTTCCATCCATTTACTTCTTCCCTTCAAAAGAGCCATTGTCTTTTAGATGGGAATCATGTCTTCTTTGATTTTGAACCTCTTATGCTTACCATCGTGCTAGCACATAAATTACAGAAATCTTTGGTCAAATCTTGTTGTTTTTTTTTTTTTTTCTTTTTATTCAAGATTATTTTAGTTATTCTGTGTCCCTTGAATTTCCATATGAATTTTAGGACTTATGAATTTCTGTTAAAACAAACAAACAAACAAACAAACAAACAAACAAAAAACCAGTTGGACTTTCGGTAGAGATTGCATTGAATCTTCAGATTAATTGCAACTTGGAGGATTTTTGCCATTTTAGTCAACTCAATTTTAGGATGGCTAGTTGTGCAATGGTAACTGATACACCATTCCACTCAGGGGAAGAATCCATTTTATTGTGAAGACAAGGGAGGGTGACTGCTTCTTAAGAGAATAAAATTTTGTCTGCAAGGTATCTCCCTCTAGATGGCAAACAGAACATTTCTTAGAACAAAGACTTTCTGGTTGGTGGTTTGGTCTGACATTTCCAAATTGAGCCCTCTGTCTCACTTTAAGATCTGGAAGCTCCAACTGCTGACCTCTGTTGCTTGGCTAACTCCCAACTCCCTGCCCAGGGCGAGACTGATTTTCTGCACTGGGAATGGTCAAATAGCCACCATCAGAAATGGGGTTTTTCTTTAGCCTCAGGTGTCCCCTGCTTGGAGTAGGGGTTTGCCAAGGGAAATGGGGACCCCGGCTGCCCATGTCACATTTCCACTTTCAACAGCAGGAGACCCTGGGCAAGGCTGAGAGTCTTAGAGATGACAAGGTGACAGAAGGCTTTCACCAGGACAAGAGAAAAGCCACTGGTGAAACTGAGAGGCTGTTAAAAATGTCACCCAACATCTTAGGGGGTCCCCAGGGGCATCTTTCTGCTTCTTGGTGGGGATGCTAACAGGTTTTGCCCCAAGAACTCTATTTCTATTTCATGAAGTGATTCTGAACTAGAATATTTACTTTTGGGTGTATGGCCTCCTTTTCTTCTCCTATGACCAGCAGAGTGAGGAGACCTCAGTCCTGCCATTGAGAGTTCAGGCTGGTTTCTGGACAGAGATAAGGAGGCGCCCTCCTGAGGGCAGTGTGTGCTGCACCTCTGCCCTCTGGAGACTCCAGTTCACAGTCCTGCCTCCCTGGAGCAGGATGAAAACAGGTTGCAGACAGTAAAGGACATAGGTTCGTGGGGTTTACTCAGGGCCTAGATTACAGTCAGGTCAGGTGTCTGCTTTATTCAGACAGGAACTTCCAAAGTGGACAACAGCCCCAACCTTTCCACATTGTGAAGGCAACTGGGAGCCAGGTAGGAATCTAGAAAAATAATGCATCGATCCAGACAATCAAAAAAGTCCACTAAATCAGCTTAAGGCAGACTAGTTGGGATGAGAACAGAAGAGGTGACCTGAAAGAGAGAAACCTCTGGCAGCTGGAGGCGGGCCTGGCCCTAGCAGAAGTGGTTGGGACATTCGTGGGCGACCAGGTGCCAGGCTTGATTGAAGGCCTGCACCACACCCGGTGCCAGGGGCCCTTCCTCAGTCGCCGCCAAGTTCTGGGCCAGCTGCTCCATGCTGGACATGCCCAGGATGACTGCGTCCCCACGGGCACCCTGGAGCTGGGAGTGGTGGTACAGCCACCGGAGGCTGGCCGAGGTCATGCTGGGGGCACTGCTGCCATACGCAGCCTGCAGGGCCTTCTCCACCAGGGCAATGGCCTCGAAGTGGTGCTCCTTCCAGAAGCGATTCCTGTAGGTCTCAGCCCAGTTATTCCCAAAGAAGCGGCCCACGGGTTGTTTCCCATCCTTGTCCTCATACTTGTACTTGCCCGTCAGCAGGCCCCCCGCCAAAGGGTTGTAGGCGTAGAACCTCAATCTAAAGTGCCTGAGGCAGGGAAAGAGCTCCGTCTCCACCTGCCGGGTGGTGGCGTTGTACATGCCCTGGTACACGGTGGGCAGGACCCAGCCGTTGCTCCTGCAGAGGGTGCAGATCTCGGCCACCTCCCAGGCGGCGTAGTTGGAGAGGCCCAGCTCCACGAACTTGCCCTCCTGGTGCAGCTGGTGGCAGGCCCGCAGCGTCTCTTCCACGGGGGTGTCGTGGTCAGGGGCATGTAGGTAGAAGAGGTCCCCCCTGGAGCACTGCAATCGTTTCAGGGATGTGTCCAGCTGAGTCCGGAGACTATCAGGCTTCAGGGACTTCCCTTCCCAGGGATTGGCCTTGGTGGCAATTTTCACTGTGCAGTCGCCGCCGCGCAGCCCGAGGCCCAGGCCGCCCAGGATGCTCTCCGACCGGCCGTCGCTGTACATGAAGGCCGTGTCCAGCTCCGTGTGGCCGCGCTCCAGGAAGGCGCGCACGGCCTCGGCGCTGGCGGCGGCGTCCATGCGGCGCCCCGTCTCCATGGTGCCCAGCACGGTGGCGGGCGGCGCCGGGGTGCCCGAGGCGGCCCGCGACGGCGACAGCGGACGGGACATTCCTGGTTTCTGGACAGAGATGTTTGTTTGTGTTTTTTTTAACATAAAAGATATATCAAGCAAAATAAATTTAAAGAAAAAACAAATATTTAATTTTAAACTAAGAATATTTTCTAGACATTAAATATATGAATTTAATTAGGTTTGCTTGATATTACATAACAATTAACAGACCATATTAAAGTTCATGACATGGAAGACACTTCTGTCACATGGTTCCCAGTGTGGTAAAGTAGCAGTGTGAAGAAAGTAACAAAACTCAGCAAACAAGAAATCTGGACTGTAGAGATGGATGTTCATCATTTCCATAAAGTACCCATCAGATTATAAGCTTTATAAATTGATTTGTTACTGTCTTTGCTGGAAAAAAACAACAAAACCAAAACCCAAAAAGATTAAGATTTATTACAAAGTATTATGTCTTTAGTTCTTTTTTAATTTTTTCACATTAAAAAAATATTTTCTTTCTTTCTTCTTTCTTTCTTTCTTTCTTTCTTTCTTTCTTTCTTTCTTTTTCTTCTTTCTTTCTTTCTTTTTCTTCTTTCTTTCTTTCTTTCTTTTCTTTCTTTCTTTCTTTCTTTCTTTCTTTCTTTTCTTCTTTCTTTCTTTCTTTTTCTTCTTTCTTTCTTTCTTTCTTTCTTTCTTTCTTTCTTTCTTTTCTTTCTTTCTTTCTTTCTTTCTTTCTTTCTTTCTTTCTTTCTTTCTTTCTTTCTTTCTTTCAGAGAGACTATGCATGCATGGGGGGAGGAGGCAGAGGGAAAGAGAGAATCCCAAGCAGACTCCCCAGTGAGTGCAGAGCCCAATGCAGGACTTGATCTCACTACCCTGGGATCATGACCTGAGCCAAAGTCAAGAGTTGGACACAAAGGACTGAACCACCTAGGTGTTCCTATGTCTTAAATTCTGATTCAGGATCTGTTGTGTAGAAAAAAGGCATCACTGGTGATCTTATTAGTGAATTTCCATAGGCATTATCAAGATAATAACTGTAGATCTGAAAAGTAGAGGTTAGGAAAAATTTATTAATTTTGCTTTTTAGCATTGTGGTAGAAATCATCATATCCTTACAAATTTTAGGAATCCACCATCTGATTTCTTTCTTTCCCTCAAAGCTCTTTATTCTGTATAGTGCTAAATCTCTCCTCAGGCTTCACTTGAGAGCCCTTCTGGTAGTGTGCATGAGCCCGCAGGGTGAGAAGAATGGGTCCTTGCTAACTATGTGTTCCACAGGATTTCACATAATCTTATAAAAACTTTGTAAATCAATAAACAAAACTTGTAAAATGGTAAATGTTCAAACTCCATGTGATTAAATTGGGTGAATCAAAATACCAGATGCTATTTTGCTCTTCTGCAGTGCTGAGAGTTTATTATTGCTACTGACACATACAACAGCTGCAAAGATAATTTTTATGTTCATTATATTTACTATGTTAGAGAGGATTAGAAGCCCCTGAAGTACATCTTAAAAGATTTTATTACTCTATAAAAGACTCTGTCACTTTAGACTCCATTAGTCGAGCACTTTGGATTAGTAATGACATTCCTAAGAAGAGGCACAAGGAAGTCAAGTATAGGAGTCTCTGCGTAGCCCTTTGGAGGCCTTGGTATATCAGCCCTTCCTCATACAGAAGGGTTTAAATAAGGCGGCCAATAAAGTTACTGACGAGAAGCACAGGGTGGGATTTGTTTTAATTCTTATTATCTGACTGACCAACATAACTCCTATCTCCTACTTATGAGTTTCTAAGACTTTTAAATGTTAAAAAATATAGCTTAAATCAGTGGTAGACTGAGTCTTTTACTTTATACCAACAAACTATCACATGATAGTTTTCCCCCAAAGCATGGAGGAAGTAGGGGGAGTAGTACCCAAGCATGATATATTTTCTTTATTCAAGGAGATTAGCTAATAGATGAGGAACAAGACTACTCAGAAAATAGATAAATATGACAACTTAATATTTTTGGTTGAACAGAAAATCTATCCCTTACATGAATTCTGTAGGAGAGATAGAGGATGTCAGAAGTAGTAGTTAAAGAAAAGGTCGTCAGGGAAGGTCACATAAAGAAGATCTTGATCCATAGATTGTGTGGAGTCATTTTCCCCATTGCATCAAATTGGTTTTTATTATGTAGCCACTTTACAGAATAGTCAGAAATGTCATTTGTAAAAGGGATTCCCACTTGGGGAAGTACATTCTTAGTTTAACATAGCTTCATCATTGTAGTGATCCTGATTGTGCTTATTATGATACTTCTCATATTTTTGATACTGTGATGGCTGGTTTTGTGTGTGAAGTTGGTTACGTGATAGTCTCAATTATTCATTCAAACACTAATCTAACTGGTGCTATGAAGATATTTTATAGATGTGATTGACATTCTCAATCAGTTGATTTTAAGTAAAAGAGGTAATCTTCAGTAATCTGGGTGAAACTAATCCAATCAGTTGATAGACCTTAAGAGCAGAAGTGAGGTTGAGATTTCCTTATAATGAAGAAATTGTGTTTGTGGCTCAGCTTCTGCCCAGGAATTTTCAATCTGTCCTCTCGAATGGCCTGACTTCATATTTTAGACTTGTCTAACTAATCCCCACAATCACATATGCCAATTCCTTGCAATGAATTTATGTGTATGTGTGTGCTTATGTGGTATACTAATTATATATATAGATAGATATAGATGATATAGGTATAGATATAGATATTCTTCTAAAATCTACTGCTAGTTCTGTTTCTTTAATGGAACCCTGACTGATATAGATAGTCTCCTAATATTAAACTATTGGACATTTCTATATATGGTAAATAAATAAATGACTAAATAAATAATAATTGCTTATATTATTTGTGACAGTGGTTATGACCAATGGTTATGACCTAGATATAGGGGAAAGCTAAAAGCCTTTAAAACTGATTAGTGGAAAGAGGAGTAAAGAAATATAACAATGGCAATAATATGTAGATTCAACAGGACATAACTAAAGAATGGTAAAGGAATGCTTAGAGATGAGTTAGATGTCTTATGAAGGAAATCCTCAAGTTATTGAATTAGCTTCCTTGCTTATAAATTCATAATTAAAATTTTTCATAATTTCCAATTCAGAAATAAGAGACTCTAACTTTATTTAGCTGGTGAGAAAAATTGCAGTGTAGTCCTGATTCTGTCCTGCAGAGAAACACTTTGTCATTAAATTAAATTGTCTGGTTTGTGGTCCTGCTTTTTTGGTTTATTTTCTATTAGCCAAACTCATCACAAATCTATTCAATACCAAAAGACCTTTGTTTTCCATTTCATTTCAATTTTGCCCATGCTAAAATGTATCAGAATCTGTAATATTAATTCATATGTCAGATTTTTCTCTTTTTTTTTTTAAGATTTTGTTTATTTATTCATGAGAGACACAGAGAGAGAGGGGGGCACAGACACAGGCAGAGGGAGAAACGGGCTCCATGCAGGGAGCTAGACGTGGGACTTGATCCTGGATCTCCAGAATCACACCCTGGGCTGAAGGCAGCACTGAGCCACCTGGCTGCCCATATGTCAGATTTTTCCTAATGAAAATATGTTTTAGCTGGTTTACAGATAAACGTATGTGACCAGTATATGGGTATACAACCGAGTAAGAAGAAAAGAAAATTCTGCATTTGTTTTAAATCCATTAAATATCTAGTAAGACCTCTTTTATGTTGCTTTGCATTACCTTAATTTTGTGGTAGTGTCCGTGTTTGATTTTCCCCAGGTATATTTGTGACCAAACTTCCCCAATCCCTATGCTCTTCTCTATTTCTTTAGGAAGTCAGAGAGAAAAATAAAAGACATAAATTAGAATTATCTTCTTCACAAAATACAAAATAAACCATAATCTTATTTGTTCTTTATTTTACATTACAATATACATTTAAAAATAATATATATATACAAAGTCTCTTTGTTAATGATACCACTTCTGTGCAAAGAAGCCACTCATTTTACCAAATTATTTTCTCATGGTTCACTGTGTCTATGTAACTTATAGTCAGTTTTTGTATAACCAGAATATAGGGATGCCTGGGTGGCTCAGTGGTTGAGCACCCACCTTCAGCCCACCGTGTGATCCTGGAGTCCCAGGGTTGAGTCCCACATGGGGCTCCCTGCATGGGGCCTGTTTCTCTCCCTGCCTGTGTCTCTGCCTCTCTCCCTCTCTCTGTGTCTTTCATGAATAAATAAATAAAATTAAAAAAAAGTTTGTAATCAGAATATAATTTTCTTGAATGCGCTTTAGCACTCAGTGCAGGTGTTTGAAATGAAAAAAATATTTTTTTTCTCTATTAGGTAGAATTCAACACATTTTGAATTTGAACAGATTTTTGTATGATCTAGGTCTGTAAAGCTCCAGTCTTGCTTTTCTGAGCATTTTAAATCTTTTATTTTCTATACTGAATATTTAATATAAAAGAATATTTGAGGAATTCAAAGAAAATTCTGTAATTGGCATATCTTACAATTAATTCATTTTTTAAATATTTAGTAGAATTCACTAATGAAACTATCTATTCCTGAGCTTTTCTTTAGTGGGAGGTTTTGATAACAGTTTTAATCTCCTTACTCATTATTGGTCTTTTTTTTTTTAATTTTTTTTTAATTTTTATTTATTTATGATAGTCACAGAGAGAGAGAGAGAGAGAGAGGCAGAGACACAGGCAGAGGGAGAAACAGGCTCCATGCACTGGGAGCCCGACGTGGGATTCGATCCCAGGTCTCCAGGATCGCGCCCTGGGCCAAAGGCAGGCGCGAAACCGCTGCGCCACCCAGGGATCCCTCATTATTGGTCTTTTCAATTATTTTGTTTGTTTCTTCATGATTCAGTCTTGGCAGATTGTGTGTTTATAGGAATTTATTTATTTCTTGTAGATTATCCAATATTGGCACAATATCATTCATAGTAATATTTTGTGATCTTTTATATTTCTGTAGTATTAGGTGTAGTGTGTCCTCTTTAATTCCTTATTTTATTTATTTAAGTCATCTCTTTTTATCTCATTTTGGCAAAAGTTTGAAAATTTTGTTTATCTTTTCAAAAAACCAGCTTTTGTATTCATTGCTTTTTTTTTTTTCATTTCAATTCATATAGTTGGGACTTTGAATCTCTTTCTTCCATCTGTCTGTCCTTGAGTTGCATCCTTTTTATAATAAAACAGTAATCCAGTAAGTAAAATATTTCTCTGAGTTTTGTGATCCACTTTAGCAAAATAATCAAACCCAATGGAGGGGGTCATAGAAACCACTGAGTTATAGCCAGTTGGACAGAAGCACAGGTAACAACCTGAGCTTACAACTGGCATCTGAAGTTGGGGGATGGGAGGAGGGAAATTTTGTGGGATTGAGCCTTTAACATGTGAAATCTGATACCATCTCTGGATAAATAGTGTTAGAACTCAGTTGAATTGTAGGATACCCAGCTGGTGCCCTGAAAAAACTTGTTGGTGTGTAGGGACCCTACATTCCTACACGTTGAAAGTGGGTACAGAACCCAGAAGACTTATGTCACCTCATGTAAAGGCCAGGTCAGTTCACTGTATTTACCACTATAGACTACGAACTCCCTCATAATGGACTTGACAATTCGTTTTCTGAATAACTTCTATATATTTTTGCTTTGTTGACTCCTAGATAGTATTTTAAAATACGCAACTTCTAATGCTTAAATCATTCATGTAGCAGCTAGTATATTTTTTTTGGCACATTACAAAGTTAATATATTACACCTCTATTTTCTTTGTCAGATTTGGGAAACAATTAGGATACAGATACTGAGGACAGACACTTAAAGATAAAATATTTAACTACTGATAATGATTTTTAGACAATGTACTTTAAAAATGCTGATATAGATCCGGTTAACTCGTGACCCTGGATTAGGCACCCCAAGACTATCCACCTAGCCTGTAATAGCTTTATGTCTTTAACAATGCAATGTGTGCCCTTTGTACCCTAGCAGTGCCCCAGGAAACACAGAAGAGAGCAAGGCATGTATACTTATTTATATGAGTCAGGAATTCAAGAAATTCAGGAAAAGTCACTATTACTACCCTGAGAAGTCAGGAAGTTTACTAGATAGAAATTCTTTCTCACAGAAACATGAGGTCAATGGAAAAGGAAAGGTAGGTGTAGTAGATGGAATGTAGTCCTCTAAAGATACTTAAATCCTAATCCCTGGTATCTGTGAACGTGTTATGTTACACACACACACACAAATGGAATTAAGGTCCAAGTGGAATCAAATTGCTTATCAGATGATCTTGAGATGAGATAATTATCCTAGATTATCTATGTGGGCCCAATGTAAAAAAAAGGCAGGAAAGCAAGAATCAGAATGAAATAAATGTGAGAAAGACCAGACTGATCATTGCTGGCCTCAAAAACAGAAAGGGGACACTAGCCCAGGGAAGTGGAAGCCAAAGAATATGGGCAGGCTCTAGAAGATGGAAAAGACAAGAAAGTAAATTTTCCTCTAGAGCCTCCAGAAAGGAATGCAGCCTATTAACACCTTAATTTTAGCCCAGTGAGACACATTTTGAACTTCTGTGCTTCAAAACTGCAAGATAATAAATGAGTATTGTTTTAAGTTGCTAAATTTGGGTAATTTATTGCAGCAACAATACAAAACTAATTCAGTATCTGCAATATCCAGCAGTGCAGTCACAGAAACCATTCATCCTCAAACAGCAAGAAATGTAATGTAAGATTTTGATGATTGCAAAAATGTTGGAAGGATGAGAAAAACTGAATAAAGTGATCTCATTAGACTACTGGTTTCAAAATGACACAATGTGAACTTTCACTATCGCCAATACCACCCTGCACTGAGGATGTAATAGCTGTGCAAAATGTTCATTGTTTTTTACTTTGGTAGGTGATGTCAACATCCTCAGGCAACTAACATGGAGGTAACACTTTGTGGGGTTTACCTCTCATTCCCTAGCATATGGATATGTGCATACATAGGCATTTAGAGCATTTCTGCTTACCAAATTCAGCCCACACAATGTTTTCAGTGCAGTGAGCCATCCACTGTAGGCCAGTGAGATGGCAAAGATGCTTGAAGCCAGTTTATGCAGAAAAGCAGAGGTAGGGCAGCAAAGATGTACTGATGACCTTACAGCAAACTGCATCTGCTTGATAAGACAGAGGAAGAAAAAAGAATTTTCATGCTGGAAACTGCTTACCAGTTGTTAGAAAAATGTTGATTAGCTGGAATAAAGAGACACAAGGGCAACAGCAATTCCAATTGCATTTAATTCCCTGATCAAATTTCAAATAATTCACTGTCACTCTCTAAGACTAACATATCTTCTCGTTTCCTCACTAATCCATCTTCTGCTACTTAAATGGAGACATGATAAAAATCATCACCTTTCTATCCTTCAGAACTTCTGGTGGCATGAATATCTGCAATGCACCAGGGCTCTAGGATTGAATTTGATTTATTATTTTGGTATAGAGGGGAAGTTGGAGGGTTTTTACTTAGGCCTTAACAAGCAAAATAATCCTCATTCTATAAGTGAGGGAACCAATGTGGAAATTCTTTAGTGGCTGAGTTTGTTCCAGTTATGTAATCAAAAATGGCAGGAAATAAATAGAGGTTTGTTTTTACAGACCTGCCACAGGAGCTGTGCTCAAACCAAACTCCATTTATCACCCTGTTTATTCTGACTGGTAAACCTCAGTCACACAAGAGACCCCAGATATTACGTTTACTGGAAACAACAAATGGTAATCCTTGAAAAGTCATGATTGTTCTCTTTCCTCAGTGTGAAATGTATTTGCATCTTGGTAAAAGGCCACAGATCCCTTTCGGAAGCCTAGACTAATATTTGATAGACTCCCAGGATGATACACGCACAGGGGATGGATGAGCATGTCACACATGAAAAACATACTCCAGTATTCCTATTCCAGCAATGTATTTCTTCCATTATATTATTTAAGGAATTTCTAATATCTCAACTTTATTTAATTCTGGCTACTGCTGAATCCAAGTTTCACTGAAATACTGAGACAAACTGTTAGTTATCTCTAGCTGCCCAAGTCCTTTTTATTTGTTAGCACTCTTATATCTACTATATTCTGAATACTTATCTAAGTAGATACATTATAAATTTAATTTTCACAATAATAACATGAAGTAAACAATCATTATCCTCATTTTACAGATGAGCAAAATTAAGCAAAGAGCAGTTAAGCATCTTGTCTAAGTTCACAGAGCTTGTAAGTGGTAGAGTTGGAATTGAATCCAGAATTTCTGCTACATTCATCTTAATGATAAATTTGTCTTCTCTAATGTTGTATTTATTATTCCCTATCAGAAGCTGTAGAATCCATTTCCATACATATTCTGTCGGTTTTTTACAATATAAATCAGAAAAATCTTATGGCTACATTTTCTGATATGTAAACCATCTCCTCTCAAGTCAGCTTTTACATTTGTCTTCCTTAAGTATGTTAGGATATGACTCTGGTTATAGATGTGTAAACCATGGGGGGCGGCGTGATAGGAACAGGGCATGAGGACGATAGGCAAGTGCTCTTGAGGTCACTGTCTAACATGATGTGCCAGTGCCCTTCTAAGCTGTTTGTGATACTGGAATTCTGTTGTTGCAGATACATTTCTGCTTGGCCAACTGGCTCTATTTTAGAATCTGCAATAAAGAGTACTAGAAGGAGACTGCAAGGCTAGAGAAGAAGCTTCTTGATTCTTCCAGATTTTTCCTTGTGAGTTTTCTTTTAGCTTCTAGTTTTTATCAGGGTAACCTCATTAATCCTTCCAGTAGCAGTAACTGAATCAAATTTGCAATTTTTCCAACACTGGCACAACCAGCCTTAACAAGCACCTGCCTCAACACACCAGCCCCAGCTAGATAGTGTTTCCTCTTCAGAGGTCTGGACTCCAGATTCTCAGGACCCTCCTAAGGTCTCTAAATTTTAATAATTCCAACCTCTTCATTTTCCCTGGACATTTAAGGAGAGTAACTGAGTCTTTTGCTAGAATTCTCTTTTATCGTCTTACTTATTTGGCTAACAACCTTATTTTTAGTTAACATTTTTTCTTTTCTTTTTCTTTTTTTTTGTTAGCATTTTTTCATATAAATTCTCCCTGTTCAAATAACTGCTATCATTTCAGTGTTTTCAAGAAAGTTATGGCTTTCTTCCCAACAAGGTAAAAATTAGTTACTTCTATAGGCATGGGAACATTAATGGGATTTGGAGGTTTACCAGGCTTATATTTATTGTAATTTACTCAAATGTTCAAATGTTCCCATTATGATTCTGCAAGCCTAATTCTTCCCCCATAAGTCCCTGACTTTCACATGAGAGACTGGCATAGTTGGGGACTCAAATTAATT
Organism: Vulpes lagopus; assembly: GCF_018345385.1. Lineage (NCBI taxonomy): Eukaryota > Metazoa > Chordata > Mammalia > Carnivora > Canidae > Vulpes > Vulpes lagopus. The sequence continues at coordinate 45,535,320 of NC_054838.1, forward strand.
TGTATTTCTATAACTTTTTGAATTGATTTCTATGTCTGATTTTTTAAAGATTTATTTATTATTTATTTATTTATTTATTTATTTATTTATTTATTTATTTATTTTTATGAGAGACACCAAGAGAGAGGCAGAGACATAGGCAGAGGGAGAAGCAGGCTACTTGATCCTGGGACTCTGAGGCCATGCCCTGAGCTGAAGGCAGATGCTCAACCGCTGAGCCACTTAGGAGTCCCTCTATGTCTGATTTATTGTCATCTCAGTCAGTGATTGTCAGTTATAAGAGATACTGTTAGAGACTCAAAGAAGTCTAAATCTATTGGTGCAGGTGTGTTTGGGAAGTTGAGTAGAAGGTGAAAGGAAGAGGTAAAGCCAAGTATTTAAGACTCTGTACTGTAATAGCATTGTTTATGCTATCCAGTTTAATTAGAAGAGGCCAGCCAGACTCACAGTCTCTGTATTCCTCATTTGCAATTGGTGATCATTTGCAGCAGCCACTTGAATTCCAAATCCCATCAAGTGCTAAGAAGTGCATGTTATAAATGACCCCATGTCACGGGTCATCTACAATCCACTTTTCCTAGTATGAGGTAATCACTCCCTTTTTACCAACGTTACATAAGGAATACAAAATGTCCTTCTTCAGGGTCTTTCCTTGGAACCGCTCTTAGTTCTATATATTTAATTAATTATAATTTACTCTGAGAAACAAATACCACTCTAGATAATTTCAGTACAATGTGACTTAATACGAGAAATTGAGTTCAAGGAATGCCTGGGTGGCTCAGTGGTTGAGCCTCTGCTTTCAGCTCAGGGTATGATTCTGGGGTCCTGGGATCAAGTCTCACATTGGGCTCCCCTCGAGGAGTCTGCTTCTCCTTCTGCCTATGTCTCTGCCTCTCTCTCTCTCTCTGTCTCTCATGAATAAATAAATAAAATCTTAAAGAAGTAAAATAAAAGTTGAGTTCAAGATCCAGGGACTTTACATCTACACATGAGCATCCTTTACTCAGGAACTCTAAGAACATTAATTTTCTATATTTGCTGATAGCTCTTCCCTACTACCATTAGCCCAACCTATAAACATAAATTTCAACATCTGACAATTGATATATCATACTAAAACTTATAGACTCTGTTTTCAGTTTTGTTTGCTTTATTTTATTTTCCTGGATGCCTTTCTTATGGGGGTATAGTGAGTCAATTTGAGATAGGAAAACTGAGGGACTCCATAAAAATCTGATTTTTGCTCCTTTTCCTGCTTCTATTCTTGCTAGGACCTGCACCCCCACTTTACACATACTTCATAGTGCATAGTGTATGTCTTCTTTGTAAGGGACAAGGAGTAATGATTTCTTTAGAGTCTTCCAGCATAATAGATAACATCGAGAAAGGACCAGGTGAGAATGACCAAAGTATTATATGCACATCCAGACCACCTGCACTAGACATCTCCATGCTGACATCCCCACAGGCTCCAAGGAATAATTGAGTTATAAAGGACCTCTGAGTCCTTGTTTGTTCTAACCAGTCTCTGGTTGCCTGGGAGGACATGTATGACAGAGCACAATCCTCAGTAAAAACCTCAGATCCCAAGCAAAGACAAGACTTTCTCTCTTTTCCTTTCTGAGTCTCCCAGATGCTCTGTCTATACCCGCACTCTCTCTATACCTTCAGCAAACTGCTCTCACTTCCGGTTTGCTCACATTTGATTTCTATCCTGTGCATAGCCACTGACCTTCTTGGCTAGTCCTGTGGGACCTCCTCTGGGTCCTCAGCCCTGGCCCACCTGCATCAGGTTCTTCCCTCTCTTACACTGGATCACGTAACAGTTAAAGATATCAATTTGGAGTCAACATAAACTTGACTGTGAATTCTACTTTTAGCACATACTGGCCATGTGATATTAGAGGTTATTTAGCCTCCCTGAGCCCTAAATCATTCATTTGATGAAAGATTGATATTTTTTTTAGAAGTTTGACATGAGGACTACATAAGACATTTAGCACAATGCTTAGCACATAAATGCTAGTTATTAAAATGAGGGAACACTTTTTTAAACTTTTTTTCAGAAGCAACTGAAAACTACTTTTTATACTTAAAAAAATATATTGTTAAACTTGTTGCTTTGAAAGCACCATCCTTCAGAGAAGAGGCAGGGAAGAAAGGAGTGAAACAAGCCATGCATCTGTGTTTTACTTCCCAATTCTGCCTTACTAACAGCTACTACATAAAAGCTGCTTTCCCATGGTGTAGTCTCCTCTGGGAGAATCTTCTCACTTGTTCCTGGGCCAGTCCGGTGTGGCGTATGAGTGATTATAGGGAAAAAGAGATTGGTGAAGCTAAGACAGTGCTCCTGGCTTTCCATGGCCCACTGGAACTCACAGAAAACCCTGGAGTTTATTCCTGTTCCTGTGGAGAACACAGATATGCTAAGTAGACTTATAAACTGATAAGCCTGAAGTGAGGCTATGGTAGATTACAGTGAATAAAGACTTTGTGGCCAAAAGGAGAAAAGTTGAGGATTCATAACAGTAATTAAGACATGAAGCATCTCAAAAGACATTAATTAAGGGTTCAAAAATTGGCAGACATGGCTGCCTACACACTCTGCTTGGGAAAACAGAAAAAGGACCTACAGTAAGAACCTTAAGTCTTCTTTGGCCTCCCTGCCATTTGCCCTCCTCATTCTTCCCCAATTGTTAGTTTCCCACCCTAAACACTTAGAAGTCTAATACAGGGACTCGTGGGCAGGGAAATTAAATCTGAAAGCCTGAGCATGTACCCACACTCCTAAGTCAATTAGAGAGTATTTGAAACCAAGAGAAATAAAGGATATTAGATGGAAAGTTTGAAGATTTTTAAATTTAAATTTAAGACTTATCATTCTACAGCAAGTTAAGAGCTTGTGCAAACCATTTAATCAGTTATAGAAAAGAAACTTTTGTACACATCTGAGTTATAGCATCCCTAAATAATATGAATCTGACATAATATTATTAACTATATTATTTCACTAAACAGTATGGGATATTTTTTTAGTGCCACTTATGTGAACTGAAATCATGTGTAGAATGACAATGTTTCCACAAAAGCAGAAAGGATAGATAGGTCCCAAAGCACAGGATGGATATACATACAATTTGGAAAGTACAGCAAATATATATTTTTTAAAATAACTACATATATTCAATCTAGGGAATAAAACAAAGTAGAGCCATTCATGCATTTACTGTAAGAAATTGACTGAATCATTCCTTATGGGCATAATACTTTGCAAAGCATTCTTGGAAGAAAGCAAGTTATCTAAAAGAAGCCAGAATTCCATTGTCTTCAATCACTTCTCATTGTAGTCCTCTACAACCTTCAGCTTTACTTTATTTGTGTTTGCTCTTTTTTGGTTCTTAAAATAGACTCTGGTTAAGCCAGCTGTTCATGAAACTGAGGAGAAAGAAAAGCAAGCTCAGGAAAGCATAGTGTCTGGCTTACATTTTGCATAGTTGCTATACTAATCAATATCACAGTAATTAAAATCACCCATGATTAATGGGCTAGCATTTTCTTAGGGCTTTGTTGTCTACAAAAGCATTTCACAGTCTATTTTTGAACTGCTTAGTAGGAGCAAACCCCAAATCTCCAGGCTACTTTTTGTCCTTAATTTTCATCTGAGCTATTCCTGTCTAAGGGAATACCCTGCCTGAGGATGTAGCTGTGGGTTCCCCATCTCTGTATGAGAGGAAAAAGACCTTTTCTCTCAAAAGCAAAGACTGAAGCTGGAAATTAGGGATTTCCAGTGACTTTAATTTTCATTCATTGAATTCACCTTCTCTCCACACAAAGCCCTGTGGGACACGAGGATTCTGACAAGCCAAATGGATTGGTTGCTACCATAAGGCTGTACCTATTTGCATTATTTCTCTCTATAAGACAGAGTAGTCAATGCTATTATTCTTCTCTTGTCTAATCAATCCTAGGCTGAGACTCTAAATCTTGAGTTCCAATCCTGGCACTAAGATTAATGCTATTGTGGAAAATTGACATCTTAACTTCGCATTAAAAAAATTAGCTTATATTTTTAGGGAGGCAATTGCCTTAAGTAAACAGTAATACAGGCTGTTACTTGCAGTTACTTAAAAAGGCTAAAAAGCCTAAAATAACTATTCCTTGCATTGGGTTATATTTCTGATACCTCTTTATCTTGCATGAATTTCAACAAGGGTTTTTGTACTTAATAGCTGGTGAGGAAAAAATGATTGCACAAAAGCTTTTGAAAATTGACTATACTTCATCAGAAAATGCTTCATAAAGAATTTAAATTTGTAATACTAGATACAATGCTTCTCATCAGGTATCAATGAATAGTCAAATTGGTTAATCTTAACTCCATTCTTTGTCTGCAAATGATTTGCACATTGTATTCCAGATTGTGCATACCATTCCCTTCAGAATTCTTTTAAATGTTCATTAAGAAAACAAATAATTTGGGAATGGTATAGCCTCTAGAGCTTTATTAACATAATTTTTGATAATTTGCTACTGAATTTTTATAGTGCAGTACCATAAAATGCGATCTATTCTAAATCTGAATGAACCTGTAATTCATTCATCTATTAATTCAACGTGTATATGCAGACATTCCATGTTTGAATTGCAGTGGTTAAACTCTCTCATGGCTATTGAATTCTGGTTCCATGAAAATGTCACTGAAACATCTCTTGAGTAAAAGCTGGTAAGAGAGATTATTACTTTGACAGTTATTGGCATCCCTAAATTGGGGGGGGGGCAAAAATTCAGGACAGTCACAAGGTTTTGGCAATGAGTTTTATTTATTTTTTCTGTTTGTATTTAAATTACAGTTAGTTAACATACAGAGTAATATTAGTTTCCAGGGTACAGACAATACCCACTTATTACATCAAGTGCATTCCTTAATCTCTATTACCTATTTAACCCATTCTTTGGCCCACCTCCCCTCTGGCAACCAACAGTTTGTTCTCTATAGTTAAAAATCTGTTTCTTGGTTTGCAACTCTGTCTCTTTATTTTCCCTATGCTCATTTGTTTTGTTTCTTAAATTCTACATATGAGTGAAATCATGTCGTATTTGTATTGCTCTGACTGACTTATTTCACTTAACATTATACTCTCTAGCTCCATCCATGTCATTGCAAATGGAAAGATTTCATTTTTTATTGCTGAATAATATTCCATTGTGTGTGTGTGTGTGTGTGTGTGTGTGTGTATGCTGCATCTTCTTTATTCATTCATCAGTTGATGGACATTTGGACTGTTTCCATAATTTTGCTATTATAGATAATGCTGCTATAAATATCAGGGTACATGTATCACTTTGAATTAGTATGTTTGTACTTTTGGGGTAAATACCTTCTAGTACCATTGCTGGATCATAGAGTAGTTCTATTTTTTAGCTCTTTGAGGAAACTCCATACTGTTTTGCCAACTAGTTTTAGGTGGATCTTTCAAGACAAGGGCTTGATTAGGATTGGGGAAAGATCATGAATGCTAGTTGAGGATTGATGGACATAGCAAGATGAGAGACATAGCAAGATGAGAGTTTGGACCAAGAGTGTAAGCAGTCTTGGAATCCTGGGAAATAAGCTCTTCTTTGATGCTGTTGAAATGTTGAATAGTTTGATATCCATTAAATGGTTTCCTGGGGAGTTCCTGAAATGGACAATAAAGCCATTGGCAGCCATTGTCTTCTTGGGCAAGAATTCCCTAGAAAAGACATGTTAGTGAGGGGAGGGGAGTTCAATTATAAAGTCACATCAGTGTTATCTATAAGCTATATGGGCAAAGACAGCAAAAACGACCAAAGAATCACAAAAAAATATGCACTACGTAATTTATAGAACATAAGAAATAATATTAAAGGTAAAGACTAAGAAACATAGCAATTGGTAAAGACTAAGAAACATAGCAATTTGGACTATTCATCTAAATAGCATAAAAGGCATAATAGCTACTATATGGGAGTGCTTTCAACCAGTTATTACTTTTAACACTTTTCCATAAAGGTAGAAACTTAAACATTTTAATTCCATTTAGTTTTAGTCTACATTTTGAATTCTGTCTATCTTTCAATTCTAAATATTTTAAGTACCATTTTCAGTACAGCTTATTAGCCACTTGGCCCCATGCTGCCTATGAATTTGAAAATGAACAATATGGGAAATGTAACATAGAATGTAGGGCTCATTTCAATGCATTTGCTTTCTTTTTGAGATTCTGGATGACTAGAAATAGAAATCCATGATCTGAATAGATTATCTCCCTACCCCACTATCTAATATGCATGAAAGCTAAATACATTGATTATTTAGTGCTATATCCCAGTGCCTAGTACACTGTTTGGCTCATGGACAGTGGTCAATAAAACATTTGATTTATGAGAAAATCCACGATTCTGCTGCCCAACCTTCATTAAATCTAATTTAAGAAATTGTACCCTGAAATTTCTGCACTTTTCCCTTACTCTCTCTTATGTGTTTCATGTTACTAGACGTGGAACAGGTAAATTGGGTTTAAGTCAATGTATTTCATTCATTGGGCAATTGTTGCTAGTTTAGGAATGAACATAGAGCCCAATTCAGGCCCTTTATGCCCTTGAGATCTAGGCTTAAGATGTTATATTTTGCCACGTCCTGAGCAGGCAGAATGTTGAGCAGATGGGCCATAGTACATGTCACCCTGAAGGGAAACACTCTTCTGAAAAATGAAAGCGATGCATGGAAGAACAGAATTCATGGATCAATACAACTGGATCCTCATGCTGTTTTTAGATCCTGAATCAGCCATGCCTGAAGGACTTTCCAACTTTATAAGCCAATGTATTTATTTGAATGCTTACATCGGTTTTAATGGAATATTTTTGAGGATAAAATGAAATAATATGACTAAAATCACCATAAGTAATACATAACATAAACTAGGCATGCAGTGAATGTTTGTTTCCTTTTTAAAAATTCCTTCTTTAATACTGTCTTTTACCCTCATCCTCGAACACTAGTAATTTCTCAAAATTAATTTAGACCACTGAAATAATTACACAGACAACATAAAATGTTGCTTCTCTAAGGAATTAAATTATTGGGCACAGCCTGAAATCCCTTTTTCCCAACTCTCTTGTTTACATTATAGAAACTGAAGATCAGAAAATAAAAAAAAGAAACTGGAGATCAGAGAATAACTTGATAATAGATTCCTGAGCAACTGACTCAGGAATTGAATCTTGGTCTCCTACCTCATTGAATGAAAGCCCCTTCCACTATATCATACTGATACTATTTTTTATTTTGAAGACTTTTAAAAATATAATTTTCTCCCAACCCCTCTCCATAGACAAAGATTAAATTGTAATATCCTTCTCTAATAACCTACCAACAATAATATATTAATCGTCTATTGCAGACCTGAACCCTGTTAGGTCCTGAGGATGAACATGAAACATTCCTATTAAGTAGGAGTCAGTACTTACAGGAAAACTTGCAAATAATTATAACAAACAAATATAGTATGGGTTTGGTTTTTGTGTGGTAGCATAGTATCCATCATACTTTTTGCCTTTGAACATATATCTTTCTCATCTCCCATATTAAAGCCTCTGGTGAAGGTGAAGTGACCACATTGGTAATGAGTAATCCCAGCTTTTTGTTCACAGCTTACTGAACCAAGAGTGTTCATCTGACCCAAGCTAGGCCAATCATATTCTCTCTTTCTCGGAAAATGAACTCAAGGATACCTAGAGATTGAACCCATTTAGTGATCTGAAACTGGTCCTCTAAATCATATGTTGATTAGCTAGAGTAGTTTTTCTTCTGGCTACTTGCTCAAAGTACTGGTATATTCACTTTTTTGATGAGAAATTGTCATTGGATACATTTGGGCATTCAAAAACCATAACACTCTTTGAGTTAAAATTTGTGACATATGAACTAAACCAAGGATTACTTTCCTTTGTGATTAACGACTAAGAAATTATTCCATTTTTGCTCAGTTGAGCACTTAGAAATAGGTCACTCATACACAAGGCATTTTTGAGTAGGGGCAGAACTCTATTTCCCATGGGAAGAAGGTTCACACTCAGAGCCAATCATATTAACAAATTTAAATTTATTGATGTTTAAGATGCTTAATTGTCACATGAAAGTTTTAATTTTAGATTATACTGTGGATTTTTAATGGGCTAAATAAACTAATTTTCATCTAGAAAACAAGGATTGTATATTTTATTTTCAGAACATTACGGATGTTAATTTGCTTTTATTTTCAGAACATTAAGGATGAAAGTTGACCTACTTTATGTGCAGGAGAATTCTTTGCATGACATGTTGAAACTTTATGTATATTGGAAGGGAAGGGAAGAGAACTACTTTTATCACTGAGAGACTGCCTTAACCAGGAAAATAATTCTTTATTTAGTTTAAATCCACTACTTAGTCAAAATTTAACAAAGTTCCCAGTGGTCCCTGGGGTTTTCCTCCAATTCCAGTGGATACAATGTGATCTCTGATAATCTTTATTCCCCAATGGAAAAGGTTAAAATATTACAAGGATGGCTGATAAATCAAAGCCTTATATAAAACAAAATTATGGGAAAGTAAAGACACAATATAAAAAAGCAGATCTGCAACAATAAAGATGAGTGTTCTGACACCAAGTGGTAAAATGCGATTCAACACTGGCACTAACCAACTGGTATTAGCACAAATCCCATGAATTAAGGGCAAGACTGCCCTCCCTTCAGACACCAGCTACATTATAGAAGTTTCCAGAATACCCACTCTTCTTATCAACTGTTTACAAATTTGAGGATTCCCAAGATCCCCTCAGATTCAATAATTCACTGGAGAAACTTACGACTCAGGAAATCGCTATTCTCTTGACAGTCTTATTATAAAGGGTGCATATCAAGACCAGCCAAATAAAGAAGCATAGAGGGCAAGGTCTGTGAAGGTCCAGAATGCAGAGCTTCTGTGCCCTTTCCCCATGGAATCTGGGTGCATCACCCTCCTAACACATCCATGTGTTCAACTAGGTATGATTGATTGACTCTTTGGCCATGTGATTGGAGTCACCCTCCAGCTCACTATCTTCCCCAGAGGTTGGGAAATTGGACTGACATCAAGTGACTCAAAGCCCCAACCTTCTAACCTTATGATTTGCCTTTCTGGCATAACCAAATCTCATCCTGATTAATCTCTTTAACATAAACTCAGGTGTGGTTCAAGGGCTCACCATGAATAATAACACTTATGTAATTCAGGAAATTCCAAGGATTTAGAGGTTATCTCCCAGGAACCAGAGGTGAAAACCAGATAAAGTCTATCTTATACAACAAAGAGAGTATGTAGATTTTCAGATACATCAGAAAAGATTCCATTAGAGAAAAACTGATAGTCTCATGAGAATCTGTTATTTTTTGATATTCAATATCTACAAGGTCAGAAACTTCTCCTCTACTTAGTTTCCACTCCTTGCAATCAAGTGATTCTTTTAATTTAGTAGAAGTTTATAGAAAAACAAACAAGCAAACAAACAAGACTCAGCTGACTCAAATAATTTATAGGGATTTTAACTTTTATAAGGTTTTTTGTTTTGTTTTGCTTTTTACAATTTTTACCTTTAATTTCCAAGTATTTGTCCTGGAATACCTCCTCCTTTTGAACACTTATTTCATTATGACATGCAGCTCAAAATCTTGACACTAGAATAATTTCCTACTCATGGCCCCATCAAGCATCAATATTTCAGCTAAATATGTAAATTATAATGATCTTCCAATTAGCAATGAAAAAAAGCGAAGACTCTTCAAGACAAATAACACAGCAGATTATTATAGATCTCTGTGTGTAATAGATAAGAAATAGCAAAATGAAATGGTAACTCTGCAGTTAGGGAAAAAATAGGAAAAAACCATCAGTCACAAATATTTGACATTAGATTCCTAACTAAAGAGAGGATCCAGAATGTTTCCCCATCGCATTTGACATCATCTCATTAGAATGTGGGAATTGCATTAAGCACATAGCCTTGAGTAAAAACAATGAGAAGAAAGCATTTCAGGAAATAATAGAAAACAGATGAAAATTACAGGTGGAGTAGACTGTAGAAACTTTGAAGGCCAGCCAGATGATTTAAACCTGGTATGATGCATGTATAATAGTTTTTCCCAGAGTAACTAATTAGAGTAATTTTAGGATCAGCCTGGAATGAATATGAAGGATAGATTAAAAGGGAAGGCAGAAGATAGCAACAGGTTAAATGGTCACAGAAGGCTGGATAAAATTGTGGAAATGTATTCTAGGAAGATATAGCAATGATGTAGTTCAGCATATAGGAGAAGGAGGTGATTTTAATGAAGAATGATATCTTTTTCTCTGAGTAGTAATTACCATAATTATTAGTAACAATTATTTCCCCATACATCTAGTTTTCTCTGGATACTTCTGTCTGCTGAGACTCCTCTGGTTCCTTAATGCTGCTTCTCTAGGAAAAATAATTTATGTAGTAGCTAAAAGGCGTTTTCAGCATGTTCAGGTTATAGGGCAAGTATAAGCAGTTTGTGAAGGCAGTTAGGCATGATGGACATATTCCAATACTTTTTTCTTCAATCATCTGCCTAATGAGATGGCAATCTTGTTTTCCTTCTATTGCCTGTCCTTTTTGCTCTCCATTTTCTTTCAGGACAAACTCAAAGGTAGGGAATTTTGGAATTGCTTCTTTCTTAGACTATAGGATAACCTGGATGCACCAAGAGAGGAAAGTAGATTATTTATAACTCTAACACCCTGAGAATTTAAATATATACTATAAGTACCCTATGAAAGAACTCTCTGCATTCCTATTATAATTTTTAAATATTAATCAAGATGACTATAGTCCAGAATCCAAGGAGACCAACTATTGTAGCTCAGGTTGCAAATAAAGAAGATTTTCTGTTTTTTTTTTTTTTCTTTTCTCCCTTTAAATTTACTTTGACCTTTCTTCCTTCCATTAATTATTGTAATTTCTGTTCTGCCTATAATATTAAAATGTTACTATTTTCTAATTGGCACCTTTCTTGCTGTCTGGAATTTTTTAGAATCGTGAATACCACAATTCTCTTATACATATGCATGTAAGTATAAAAATTAGACCTGTAAATAGAACATTATACTCCGGTTTAGACTGATAAAATAGCATGCATTTACTTATCAGGTATCTGTAGTGTTTTGTCGGCTTTTATATTATACATTAACTCCATACTATTTTAACAATCATTTCTTCAATATATCTGTATGTGTGTCTGTGCAAGTCTTTCTACAGCTTTCTTGGAATTTGTAGAATGTGGAATATTTTGTCATGGAACATATGCCCCAATCCATTTACCCAAGATTAATGCTTACTGGTGTGATTCTGTACCCTGAAGAAATTTTAGAAAAAAAAAATTTGGCTGGGAGGGATTGGAAATTTCTGACAGGAATATGTTCCTGATAATCAAGGATTATTGTTCCCAATAATCAAGAGGGAATATTAGATGGAGACTTAAGAAAACTAACTATCAATGTGCAGACAATCCCTAAATGTAGAATATGCCAATGTCTTCATAATTTTCAAGTGTCCCTCTGGAAATTTTGAGAATGAAATTCTTGTTTATCATTACTAATCCTGCAATCTAACTCTGTTTTATTCATCCAGAGCATTTTTTGTACAGTTTTAACATACATTGGATTTTTTTAAAAAAGTAACTACTGTGTCATTTGAAGAATGAATGCCTTTTTTTTAAATTCAGAATTTCCCCAAGTTTTAGGTACATATTAAAAATTTGTGTTTATGAAAGCAATATCATTTGTGGTATTTGAACACCTCCACACGATTCATTTGTATCAGCTTATTATCCGTCGCTACTGCATCCATAGTAATTCTATGAATAGGTTCAAATATCTGAATATTCTATTTTGTTTTCAAGTGTAATTGTACCTCAGAATTTATATATTAAATGTGTGTTATATTATTATAATTATAAATTTCTTTCTGCTGGCTGCTCCTTTGCCCATATTTTCTTTCTGTGGCCTATGCTCTCATACTCTTGCTGCCATGGAAGTTGGCTGCTAACTGCTTAAAGATGCCCTTTTAGAGGTTGCTTTTAGCTAAAATGGGAGATCCTTCAACCTCTGCTATAGTCTGAATGTTTGTGTTACCCTGAAATTCACATGTTGAAATATCAATACCATGTGATGGTCTTAGAAGATAAACCCTTTTGGTGATTCTTAGATTCTAAGGCTGAAGCCCTCATGAATGGGTTTAGTGCTTGCATAAAAGAGAGAACTTCTTCACCTTTCTACCATGTCAGGACAAGTTGAGAAGTCTGCAACCCTGAAGAGAACTCTCATCTGGTCTTGCTCTAATTCTGATCTTGGACTCCCAGCCCCCAGAACTGTAAGAAATAAATTTCTGTTTATAAGCTACCTAATCAATGGTATTTTGTTACAGATACCTGAACTGTATAAGATGAGCCCCCAGAGAAAGTTCTTAGCCAATGACTGACTGCCACTGAGGTTAAAAAAACCCAACCTCTTTTCTTTATGTATGACCAGTTCTGTTGTGCCATGCTTTGACTATATTGCTTAAGATGGTAGCCACTGGCCATATATGGTTATTTAAACTCACTAAATTTAAGCTAAATAAGTTATTATAATTTCAGATCCCTGGTCTTACTGACTACATTTCATGGGCTCAAGAGCCACATTTAGCCAATGGCTACTGTATTGCACACTCTAGATATGGGGCATTTCCATCATAACATAAAGCTCTATTGCTCAGTGTTACTTTGGAACATTGTTGTACAATAAAAATATAATGCAAGCTATACCTGAAATTTAAAATTTTCTAGTAGCCACATGGAAAAAATTTTAAAAAGGAAACAGGTAAAACCAATTTGAAAAATATTTTTATTTATGCAATATATCCCAAACATTACCATTTTAACATGTAATCAATATTAAAATCGTTGTTGATTCATTTCAAATTATTTTTTCATACTAAGCCTTAAAACTGGTTTGTATTTTAAACTTATAGCATATGTTAATTTGCAGCTATAGTTTCATCAGAAATACTTGATCTGTATTTATAGTTCATAAAATTTACAGATGAAAAGTAGACTGACATACTCCAGTTTTTCCAAACATGCTTAAAAATTTTTTACTAATTGAATGGAGACGATTTTTAAATAGAAGTTAAAATAAAATCAAAGAAAAATTCAATTCCTCAGTCACATTAGCCATACCCAAGTGTGCAACTGACACAAATGACTGGTGGCTGTTGAATTTTAAAATACAGGCCCAGAACTCCTCTTAGTATGGGGCTGATGCCTGATTCTGGCTGAGACGATATCTTAATTTAGCTCCTACTTTTGCCCTATCATGCTTCCCTCACTTCTCTGCAAGCACTCCCTCACTAAATTACATGTGCCTGAGTCCCCATGCCAGAATCTGTTTCTAAGGAACCTGACCTAAGACATTAATTTTTTATTCAACTCATATTATCATTAATGTATGACATTATATTTTATATTAGCTACATACTTCATTTCAAGAAATAAAAGGGAAAATTTCAAAACAATTTTATTTTCTTAGAAGCCATTAGGTCTGGCATCCTGAAGCATTAGGTCTGACTCTTAGATATTTGTTACAAATATAAATGTGAGTTTATATGCTTACATTTTTACTGCAGTATATTTTATCTGCAGAGCAAATCAATTAGGAAATCTTCAGGTATTTACTAAAATATATAGATTATTACTATTAAAACAAAATTTCTAGAAATAATATTTTGCTACTGTCAGAGACATTAAATACACAAAGGCACTACTAACCATTTTTTTGAGCAATCAGACCATAAATTAATTCCAATGATCAAAAGTAAGGGTTCAGCATTGTTTAGGTCTTCCCCCAACTAACAAGCTCAAAATCAAATTATAACAATAGTTGACGTGGCACTTTATAAGCAATTTACAATAACTGAAAGAAGGACATTTTTATTGTTGGTAATCATACTCCTCCCCAAAGTGCCTGTGCACAGAAGAGAAAAAGGAAGGGGCAGATGATATGGAGAAACAAAATGCTGAGCCATTTGGGAGAAAGTAGAATTGGCTCTAACTTGCACTAGTACAGCCCTAGTAACTGTCAAGGCCCCTTTCTGACCTCCTAAATGTTTTTCTTCATCATGTTTTTCTTATGTTCTAACATATCATAAGGAAAATATGTGGGTGCAGTGAACAGAGTTTTGAAACAAATCACTTAAACCTGTTTGTACTTCAGTCTTTTTTTTTAAAGATTTATTTATTTGAGAGAGAGAGATTGAGAAAGAGACAGCACAAGCACATGCACAGAGGTGAGGAGCAAAGGCAGACAGAGGAAGAGCAAATCTTAAGCAGACTCAGCTCTAAGCCGGCGGAGCCCAAAGCAGGGCTCGATCTCACTACCCTGAGATGACAGTCTGAGCTAAACCCAAGAGTTGGCTGTTTAACTAACTTGGCCACCCAGGCAGCCCTCTGCCTTAGTCTCATATTCAAAAGGAGATAATAAGAGCTGTTGTACAGTTGGGTTCTTTAATGTGAGAATAAATGTAAAAATTTAGATTAACTTATACTTGCATTGTTACCTAGGGAGTTCACTGAGGAATAATATAGGCATAGCAAGGACTTGGGCTTTCAGGAAAATAGGCTCTACAAGAAAATAGGCTCTATTATAATAATTTGGCAAGATTTTTGAAATCTCTGTAACTTTCTCTAAGTCTCAGAGATAGGAAAACCTTGAGAAGTAAAATGGGTTGGTATGGCTCTTCAAAAGAACATATTGGTAAACAAGATAGCATAAGTCTGCATGATCTGCTCACTCTGTAGACCTCTGTGCTCAGAAGGGAATAACTCTAGAGATAGAGAAGACATTGCTCAGATATGGATACAATGAGGGGGTGGAAGTGATTGGTGCTATTGGAATTCAATGGGTGAGAAGCTGATGAAGGGCATTTAAATGAAAGTGTTGACCCAGAGACAGTCAATTTATGGGAGTTAGTGATGATTAAAACTCTTAACTTTCTCTGTCTAATAACAAAATTGACTAATTTCTGATGTTCATGAAAATACTGTATCTCTGAGCTCATCTGAGCTGACCTTTGAGTTATGCCATCACAAAGAGGCTGCCTGGCCTTTCTAGAAGTGTGAATTCAGGAGTGACCATCTGGTCACTGCCAGAAAAGGCTGTGCCAACAGAGCATTTTGAAACTGATGGGGTGTTGCAAATTCAGTCATGATGTGTAGTCACATGGGCAGGCAAGTCATTCTCCAGCAGCATGGTACATCTGCCACTTGGCTCTGGGAATATATTGAAGACACTGATGGGCATATGCAGTTCCAGAACAGGCAGATTCTACAAATAAAGGAACATTTTATGGGATAGGGTTTTTATTTACATTTTATTGAAAGTGTCATGATAAAACACAGTTGGATAAAATCTGCTAGCAGTAAGCTTACAAAAATATTCACTGATGATTGCTCAGAAAATTCCTTTGGTTCTTGTTCTTTTCCTTGACTCTTATTTTTAATCCTGAATCATGTAGTCTAGTAAGAAAATTACTTTTATGTGCCAATATTTTCACAGCTGAGTAGTAATGATTTTTAATGTCTTATTTTGGGGTAGTTATTAGAAAGTTACATTTCTGCAATTCTACCAAATTTTACAGATGATAAAAGATGTCACTATTATATCTGAAGAGTAAAAGGTCTGTATACCTATTATCTGCTTTGGCCTATGCAAGCATTTATAGTTTAATAACAGATTTTTTAAAAGCACCATGATAAATGCCTTTATATAGTAGCTCATATTATCCTCCTAACAGCCTTACAAGGGAGTGTAGAGTACTAATTAGGAGTGTAGTATCCAAGTGTTTGGCTTGAATTTTCAGGCTCTCTTTGCTTTTACTATTCTCTTTTACTGATTTCTCTTCCCCCAAAACCCACATGGCTTCCTGTGTCCTTTCTTCAGATTTCTACTCAAACTTCACTCTACAAGTTTGGGCTTCCCTGATTGTCCTGTATCCATCACACCCCAGTACTCACTCCCCTCACCTCTTTCTATCCAGAGCCCTTACTATCATTTAGTATACTTCATTTTTGTGTGTTTATTTGATTATTGTATGTCTCCTTTTATTTTATTTTTTTTAATTTTTATTTATTTATGATAGTCACAGAGAGAGAGAGAGAGAGAGGCAGAGACACAGGCAGAGGGAGAAGCAGGCTCCATGCACCGGGAGCCCGACGTGGGATTCGATCCCGGGTCTCCAGGATCGCGCCTTGGGCCAAAGGCAGGCGCGAAACCGCTGCGCCACCCAGGGATCCCTGTATGTCTCCTTTTAATAGATTATAAATTCCACAAGGTCGATGTCTTTTTTTGATAATTCCATCTTTAGTAGCTAAAATTATGCCTCACTTATATATAGCACACCAGAAGAATTGTTGAAAAAAATAAATCAATAAATAAGTTTCTCTAGCACTAAAAAAATTCCTATGGAATCATCTCTTTCTCTTATTGCATTATGATAAATACTTACAGTATTGTTTCAATTTAGAGCCACAGACATATATAATTTAGCAAGAATAAGAACACTTTGTATAAAATCAAAAGGTTATTTTCCCAGGCATTCAAATCAACTGCCATTTGAAGAAATACCATTCTGATTTTAATCTCTGATCCTTCTTCTTCTTCTTCTTTTTCTTTTTTAAGATTTATCTATTTATTCATGAGAGACAGAGAGAGAGGCAGAGATACAGGCAGAGGGAGAAGCAGGCTCCATGCAGGGAGCCCAAGGTGGGACTCGATCCTGGATCTCCAGTATCAGGCCCCGAGCTGAAGGTGGCGCTAAACCGCTGAGCCACCTGGGCTGTCCTCTGATCTTTCTGATATAGAAATCTGCAAGTCTCCTTTTGCTTTCAGGTGATTGGGTGAGTCCTTTATTTTTCTTCTTAGTTCTCATAGTTTTATATTTTACTCACAGAAAATTTGTATATATCCATTTCCTAAATAATTCTTTTAATGAAAAATTATCTCTTCCCTATCTGAAGACTTTGAACTATTTTCTTCTTTTTTGACTGTGAACTATTATGAGCCATGTTACACAGTTCCAGAATCATGGACTCCCATTTTCAATAAGCCACTATTTTTTCAGGGTATACTCAATAGGAACAATAGGACAGAAACTTATACAAAAGTATATTAAGAAGTCCATATTCCATGTAGGCATACAAACACATGAAAAACTGAAACAATAGAAAAATGTAAAGTGTTTGATGGGAACATATTAGAAGGAGAGATTAGTCAATTATACCTGGGTATAATGGCCATGATAGAAGGTATGATAGGGTGCAGATTTATAAAATTCTAGAGATGATGACATTTGACTTGTCTATCAAGTATAGACAATGTCATAGGCATATGAAAGAGTGAACATGTAAAGGCATGGCAGATAAAGAAAACATCACAAGCAAATCGTATTTATAGGTTATAGATAATTACAAAATAGTCAATACAATACCTGACACACAGTAATACTGATAATTTTATTAATATAATTATTTCCATCAATGTATTAGCAGTGCATATAACAGAGCTGGGAATCTAACTCAGAGTATGAGTTCAGGCTGTACTATGGTTTCATATCTTCTGTTTAACCATCATGCCATTTAGCCTCTGCATCCTAATACGTTAATACATAATAGTATTAACATCCTTGCTACTGAATTCTTGATGTTTTTGTCAGTATCCTAACTGAATCTAGCCCTGATATCTCTGTATAGCAAGGTTTTTAAAAAGTTATGTTAGGATTTTAAAATGACCAAAGGTTTTTTGAGGACGATTGCTACAATGATTGATATACTAATTTGGACATACTTGTTTTCTCATCTGGCCATCTTGTGTAATGAATGATAGGACATTTCAATCCCTCTATTAGGAAGAATAACTTCCTGTTTGTGGTCTATGCTAACGATTGATTCCTATTTAAAGTATGATACTTTCCATATAATACATTTGATATTTCATTTTTAGCTCAGAGTTGCAGGTTGTGTTTTCACAACTGTGCAAATTTGAGGAACTATCTCAAACTGATTCAGTCTAATCTTGCTCGAGTGTAAGGTTAGATGTTTATAGATCTAATAATCTTCAGGGGAGAAAACTTAGCCTTTGATAAAGGAGGAAGTTGTTTGTAAAGGGACAATTTGTCTTGGTCCAAGCAAAGCTTCAGGTCACTGAAAGACTTTGCTCCACCTGGACAAATGAAACTGTGATGTATTGATTGCTTTCCATGAAAAGGTATTTACAAGACAAAAACAAGAAAGATAGGACTCCTGGGTGGCTCAGTGGTTGAACATCAGCCTTTGGCTCAGGTAGTGATCCCAGGGTTCTGGGATCAAGTCCTGCAGGGAGCCTGCTTCTCTCTCTGCCTATGTCTCTGCCTCTCTCTGTGTATCTCTTATGAATAAGTAAGTAACATCTTTTTAAAAAGACAGCTAATAAATGAACTCGTTTCAGGTGATGTGCAGTCCTCACTCAAGTGCTTGATGGTCTCCAGGTACCACATGGCTCTTTGCAGCTCTTTGGTCATTGAAGCACACAGTGCTTACTAACAAGGGATTTGGGCAGTCCAGCAAAGCTATTCCATTTCTGTTTGTGTGGATTTTTAAGTTTGGATTCCATGGACATCTTCCTTTGGAAGGCCTCTTCTTACATTCCCTTCCCAGACCAAAACTCCAAAATCAAAGACAGCAATTTTATTAACCTACCCAACATAGTACTATTGATATAAGGTAAAGGAGGGAAAAGTGGCTTATTACTTTTTTTTATAGAAGATGTACAAGTTTATAGTTGTCTTTCTTCTGATTGTTTTTGTTGTCTTCAAACTTTAAAAGTGTTCTCTTGACTTTTTATTATCTGTATAAATACAGACATAGTTAAAATATATTATTTTCTGTTATTATTCAAACATACTGGTTTCCTTTCCAGCCTGTAAGAATGATAAGGCCGAGTAAAGGTGAGGATTGGGAGAGCAATTAACATTGATCAAGGAAGAGCAATAGAATGTTATTTTCTTCAAGCATAGCTCTGGCCCAGAGGCGCAAAAGCCCTTTGCTCTAGGGGTCCCAGGCACACCAGGTTTGGCCACTCATCGCTGACAGAATCCAAAGACAGAGAAATGACTGGTGGTGGAACAAGAAAGGAATTGATTTCAGTGAGGCTAGCACAGGGAAGACAGTAGAATAAGGTCTCAAAGATTGTCTCCACAGTGCCAAAAATGCTTCCAGGTTTATATAAGGAAAATATGGGGTAAAGTGGGTGGTTACAGCTAGGTGGGCAGCAAAGGTCAAATCCATCCATCATTGTCTTGGAGTCAATTGTGGGTGGAGTCCTGCTGGCTCTGGGTACTCCTTCTGCTTGAGGAGGTAGTTTCCTGTCTCTTCAGGGGATGCTTTGTCCTCAGGGCTTTCCACCTGAGTCAGAAGACAAGCTAGAGAGAAAAATCCAACTAGAAAGTTTGAGGTCAAAATGGAGGCAGCCAAAGTCCTCTTTCACATGCTCAGGATGGTAAAGAAAAAAATAAAGGAAGGAAAAAATGCATTTTGTCCTATTGTCCTTTCAAGTATTCTTTTTCTACTTGAGTTTTTTTTTTTAATCAAAAGGTCTTTTTCTCAGTTGCTTTTCCATCAACTTGATTTTTATCAAAGATTGGAATATACCTAGATCCTTTCACTAATTTCTGCTTAATATGTGCAACTGTGAAAACTAGTATACTTCAGTTTGAAAATAATTATAGATAGGAGATATTAATGTGTAAAAAGGAAGAAAAGGTTGATAAATGGAGCTTTTTGCAATGCACTTCCTAACATGCAACTAAAATTTAGTTCAGACAAAATAGAGTAACAAATTCTGAGAAACCCTTAAAAAATGTAAAATTCTGCACCAAACAATCAGTTGCAAATAAATTTGGGAGTTATTACAAAACTATTCCCAATGGCTTGAAGTTCACTATAATTCTACATTGAAAAAGGTAAGCAGAATTCTAGAGAAATACAGTATAAATCAAAGAGATGGTCTTATTGTATCTAACATAGTTAGACTTCACCTGGAGTACCATAAAATATAGTGCACATGATACTTGAAGAAAGATGTAATTGTCTATAAAGGTGTAACACAAAGGAGACTGAATGGGTCCTAAAGATGCCTGTGTGAGGAACATGGGAGTTTTTAGAATAAGGGAGGAATTTGTGCTGATACACAGGGCATATTTCAATTTTAGTCAGCAATTAGTGGAATTGAGTCTAACTAGCTATGTTTCATCAATCTTGATACAGAAGCTAGTGTCTAAAGAGTTTTTTTTCTTTTTTTTTAAAGAGTTTTCTATGTCAATGACAAAAAAAAAAAAAAAAGAAAAGAAAAAAAAGAAAGAAAATTGATCTGGAACCTTCCACCAAGACTTTTTAGCAAACCTTCTTTGACTGAACCACACCTTTCAATCTTTGCCTATGATTTTTGCAGTGTGTACCTCCTGCTCTATGAATCATCTTATTGTCTGCATCCTTGTGTAATCTGCCCACTTTAATCAAAACCTAATCCAAAAAGGCCTCATGAGCATAAGAAACCATTTAGGGTATGTTGCAAGGATGTTTATACTGAACAATTTTAGTTGGTAATAAAATAAGTTGATAATGAAATAGAACACATTGCCATAAATCTGGGATAGAGTTAAGGCATAGTCATTTGTCTTAATTTGTTAAACTACCTCACCTGATGCAAATACAACAAAGTAATTTACATGTCAATTTCTTTCCCTGTTCCTGGATTCTTTGTGATAACTGCAGTTAATTCTGGTCAATAGCATTTTGATATCACAAGTATTTTCAAAAATGGATAAGACTTTAATACCATTTGAAAATTTGGGGGACTTTTTCTATTCCTTTCCTCCTCTGATGTTAGTTCTCTTCCAAACTGAGGTAGAGGCTGAAAAAGAAATTTCTGGTAACAAATTGACTACAGCAGCCTGAAGGTGTCAGTGACCATGGATCATCTTTCTTCATTAAGTTCTTGGCGTGTGGAGGGAAGCCATTTAGTCATGGAGATGTTTTCAGGAGCAAGGTTCCATAAATAACAAAACTTTTAGAGTCATTCAAGATGACACAGGCAAAGTCTGCGTTAAAGCTCTTGGTAGAAAAACACTTTACTCTTAATAGTTATAGGGCAATACAGCATAAATTCTTTGGTGGGCTTCATATGAGATTAAAGGGACCCTCTCCCCCCCCAAGGATGCCTGAGTGGCTCAGTGATTGAGCATCTGCCTTCAGCTCAGAGCATGATCCCAGGTCCGGGGATCTAGTCCCACATTGGGATCCCTGTGGGGAGCCTGCTTCTCCCTCTGCTTATGTCTCTGCCTCTCTCTCTGTGTCTCATGAATAAACAAATAAATCTTTTAAAAATAAATAAATAAGTAAAGGAACCCCCTGAAAAACAAGGGAGAGGGCATTGCTACAATATCTCTTCATATTTGAGTATACTCCTATCTCCTGGAAGATGAGTATACATCAGTTTTAATATTGACTGCAAAACGGAACTACCTCCTCCAGCAGGCCGACTAATGCTACATCCCAAGGATGGCTACATCTCAGTCTTTAGAACCTGTGAATATATGAGGGAGCAAAGAGAAATTAAGGTTGTAGATGGAAGAATAGATGCCAATCAGCGGACCTTAAAAGAGGGCAAGTATCCTGGATTTTGCAGGGGGGTCCAATGTAATTACAAGTATCCTTAAAAGTCGAAGAGGGATTTGAAAGAGAGAGTTGATAAGATGGCAGAATGAGGACTCAGTCCGAAGTCGTTGGCTTAGCAGACCGAAGAAAGGGCCATGAAGTCAGGGAAGATAAGGAAATGAATTTTCTGCTAGAGCCTCAGGAAGAATGTAGCCCTGCTGATACCTTGAGATTCGCCTATTAAGATCCATGTTGGATGCCTGACCTACAAAACTGTAAGATGATAAATTTGTATTGTTTTAAGGCACTAATTTTGTTACAAATTGTTACAGCAGTGATAGAAAACTAATATATTCTCCAACTTTATCTCTTTGTTTTAATCATTCAGTTAAGCTGAAATTTGACGGGAAGCCACTTGCCATAGGAATCATTCATTAACAGTCCGGCTGGAGAGTCCTTTTGGAAATTTTGTTCTTTTCTTTAAAACCATATCTTTAAAATTTCTAATAAGCACAACCAATGGTGTGGTATCAGGTTAACACTGATCTATTTTGGTGTGTGTGTATGTGTGTGCCAAACTTAAAAATCTTTTATTAGCAGTAGCTGATCGGCATCTTCGCCAAAATCGAGATAGTTCTTCCTAGCTTACCCTGTACAAGGTACTCCTCAAAATCCTCAAATAAACTAGCTTACTTAATTGATTAAAGCTCTATCTCTATGAGGCTCTCCTGTTTTTCTCCATCAGAATTGTCCATTTTTACTAATTAATGCATCGGTATTTCTATTACAGTACTTTCCTCAATCAGTCTTCTGTTTTGTGGAGCCATTTACTTTCCAAATAGCCCAGAGATACTAATGAATGCAGCACCACTATGCAGACAGAGAAAGACAGATAAATGTATTGATCAAGAGGTGCTTGGCTACATTGTAAGAGACCCCCAAATCTTGGTAAATTACAGATGGCAAGGTTTATTTCTCACTCATGGTAAATTTCCCTCATGGAAACATTATCCATAGCTATGACAGAGGGAATAGTGAGCACTAGCAAACCATTGTTCATGATGGTTTTTAAATCTGCTGCCCTAACATGACACACCACATTTGTGATTATTTCATTAGCTAAACAAAATCAGACTACCATGTCTGTGCAATAAGGGTAAAGAAATACAATCATCCTTTCAGGTAAGGCAACAAATATTTAAGAACATAGACTGAGTCTTTCACAATGACCCTAGTTTCCCTGGAAGGCTGCATCAAGTGAGTACCTGTGTGGACACGTTAGAAATACAGTGTGTTTGGGTAGCCACACAAACACACTGGCTTGGTTTTTTGTGTAGAAAAAGAAATGTGGGTAGACGAGCATCATGATTCAAAGGTCCTTGCTGTGTGATATTGATCTATTTGTGCATGGAGAGTAGGTTGGAGCCTGTGGGGGAAAAGATAGAAAGAATAAGAAAAATTTTAGCAGTTTCTATGTCTAGGCATACTTGTGACAGAGAGACAGATGTCCAAAGGGAGAATTTATGAAGCTGTCCAGGGGATTGGTTGTGAAACCACAGTGATGTCCCTATAAAGAAACCAGCTACAAAGAGCCACATTATTTTTCAAGTTCTCTAGAGTTACACTGCTGTATTCGAATGCATAACCTGCCAATACTTGGGCCAAAGTGGGGTCTACTGTCTAACTTCCATGCATTTTTTTGGAGTTAACTGTCATTAACTTGTGAATGCTTGGAAAGTAAGAAAAAAAATCAATAACCAAGTACAATAAGTAGACAATGTGAAATAAAAATGGCAAAATAAGTCCTACTATAACAGTAACTATACATGAGAAAATAAATTTTCTATAGAAGATCCTCTCATTGTGAGTGTTTAATGGCCAACGGCTTATATGAGATAAAAAATAAGGAAAAAGTCTTAGAAAAGCAGAAAAATAATGAAAAAGAAATGCCAAGATTATATGAACCAAAATGTAAGCCAAAATAAAGTTGAAATCACAAAATTCCACATTCTGCAAAGGCATTTGCAAGCAGCTAATGCCTGGTTTTGGTGAAGAAATAAAAAAAAAACAATGCAGCAGGAGGAGAATGAATTTCTTTTTGCAGTCGAAAGGATTAACATGTTAACAAGTGGTATAATCCAACATGTTTCTCAAAGTCCGGTTCCCCAAGAATATTCTCTAGTCATGATTTTTAAAAAATCCTCTATATATTGAAGATTTATTTATATCATTGTTATTTCATATTACACTTGGTGAAAGCAGCGGTAAGATTTATTTTTTTCAATCATATGTCCGAGGTGAAATGAGGAAACATAAATCTGAATTAACTATTGAGGCTCAAGCATAAAGCAACAGCATCCGTTTGAAAATTGAAATGGAAAGGAAAAAATACACATAAGGATGCAGAGAAGAAAAATTCTACTTTTCAGCTGGACTAATAATAAAATTTACATAAAGCTCTAACGGGCGGTAAACAAGATTTTGATACATGCCTATGGAGGCCCAATAGTGAAATTGAACATGCCACCCTCCCACGCATGACTTAAGACGAGTAGTTCTTATGATACACATTTTAGAAAGATAATACATATGTAAGAAATTGTCAGGTTAAAGAAAACAGGTGATTGGAGCTTTAATTACTAGGAATTTAGGCTGAGGTAGTAGATTAGAAAAAAGTAACTTTGTTTCTATAGCTTTCTTGGCTTTGAAGTTCCTATCTCTGGTGGCGAGGATGTCTTCTCTTTCATACGGGTTGGATATTTTTTGTATGAGAGATCTGTTTCCTGATTTCAAGGGGACAGAGGAGGGTTTGGGTGTCCTTGCACTGGCTGTTACTTTTTTTTTTTTTTAAGATTTTATTTATTTATTCATGAGAAACACAGAGAGAGAGGCAGAGACAGAGGCAGAGGGAGAAGCAGGCTCCCCACAAGGAGCCCGATGTGGGACCTGATCCAGCATCCTGAGATCACGCGCTGGGCCAAAGGCAGATGCTCAACCGCTGAGCCACCCAGGTGTCCCTGGCTGTTACTTAAGAACATTTTTTAAAAGTAATCAATATGTCAAAGTGGCCATCAATATGCTCTTGGCCCCTATAGGGAGAATCCAGAGACTGGGAGTTGAATTAAGAGATAGTCCTAGCATATGGTGAAAAATGCTTGGTTTAGATATGGATAATCCCTGGAATGTACGATATTAAAAGTATTTTGTTTTTTATTTTAAGTAGGCTCCAGTATATCCGAGTGCTAAAAATGACCTTTAATAGAAGGACTGTCTAGGCAATGGCTAGACATTCTCCACAGGTTTAGGCTTGAGGGTTTACTAGTAAGGTAAGTAGTAACTAAATTCTTCCTTTTTTTTCCCCCCACCAGATAAAACATGAATAAAATAATTCTGTTTTCTTTAACCTGTCAGGGAGATATAGATATTAAGGTGAGTGATATTAGGAAGCATATTTTTATGATAATAACTGAAAAACCAGTGGATGCTCCACAACTCTCTCTCTCTCTCTCTCTCTCTCTCTCTCTCTCTTTTATTTTTAACATTCTCAGTGCTAAAGTCTGCAGACTTATCTGTGGGGAAGGTGACTAATCCCAGAACACTGAGATAATGGTATTCAATTTACCTAAATGGTTTCTTCAAGGTGATTCCCCATTGTTTGTATTAGGAGAAGCATTGAAAATTACTCAAAACTTGGTTTTTGGATTTATTACTTGCTTAGAGGATGGTATTCTGGAAAGAGCATATTGTTCTTGAAATTTAAACTGTTCTGAATAACTTTTTTTCATTGTAAAAAAATTCACCTTACGACTTTCCTTTATCTAAAAAATGTTTTATTTTTATACAAAGATTGGTTTCTATCAGTCATTCAAATAGAAAACAGAGACCTTGATGCTTTTCAATTACATTGATTTTAAAATAGCCTTGTGAGAACCCTGTTGAACTCAACAAGGAAGATCTGAAGTCTGTGCAGAGTTTGCTTTTCATCCTTGACTCTGGCACGTGTGGAGTGGGGGGTGTCTCACCATGACTACTTGGTATTTTTAAAAATACCAATGAGTGGAATTTGTAACAAGAATTAGCCTTGGCTTACTCACAAGTGTCAGTAAAATAATTCACAGAGAGGCAGTCAAAGAAAAGACAATAGAAAGAGGACAGACAAGCTGTAGCTTTTTTTCAAGGTCTCTTTATTTTGCACTTTAGATTTTTTTCACACAACAGAATTTAGTAAGTGTACAAAAGCGATGTGTGTGTGAATGTGTATGTGTATGAGACTGGAGCAAATGGTTTAAAGCAGTGGGGCTGTCTTTAAAAAAAAAAAGTTAAGTTGTAATGCATAAAGTTAAGAAATGACTTTCAGTTTTTAATATTATCATTTCCACTCAGTGTCTTCACCTGTAGAAAGATAGAAGGCCCTAACTAATAGTCTTAATGTTCTTTGAGGACTTACTAAACTTGTCATATACCAAATACAAAAACAAAGCATTAATTAACATTAAGATTTTTAACATTTTACTTGGCAAGTATTTCAACCTTAGAGGAAAGGTTCAAAAATAAGTGCAGTACAGAGAACATCTTTATCCCTTTTATACATATTCACCTACTGCTAGCATTTTACCCTATTTGAATAGTTTGAGTAACAAATGGCCTTTTGCTACCAGATTTTTCTGTGCATTTCCTAAAAATAGGAGTATTACTATAATAATGATCCAATAGCTCCATGTAACCTATGGTCTATAATGCAATTTTTCACTGGAACAAATAAATAACTTCCTTTGTAGGATTTTTTTGTGCCACTATAGGATATAGGTTTTGAGTTGCCTCATCTATTAGTCTCTTTAAAATTTTGGAACATTACCATAGCTTTTGTGTTTTATGACCTTGACATTTTAAAAGAATATAGTTGTCTCTTCCTTATATTAAAAGTTTCCTCAATCTGTTTTCCTGATTTTTTTTTATAATTACATACTCATTATGTATTCCTGGCTAGCATAATGTTTCAATCATCAGATGGCACTAAAATATTAACATTCAAATATCTGAAAAGTTCTTTTGCTAAAGGAGCTACTGTGTTAAGAGCTATCACTTCATGTTTGAAATGTGCACAGCAATACTTGGAATAAATACCCAGTAAAAATTCTATCAAAACATCATACTTCACTTCACAAAGTAATATATAAATGTACCTTCTGCACTTGTCCTTATTTATCCTATTCATATTCTTCTTAAAATACTTTTTAAAGTTTCATTTGAATACATGTATGAATACATATACATATTATATGTAATTTTTATGTAAGTTCCACACCCAGCGTGGAGCCCAATGTAGGGCTTAAATGCACAATGCTGAGATCAAGAGATATTGAACTAACAGATCCACCCACGTGCCCCAGTTTTAATATATTTGAAATAACATTGTATAAATTTAAGATGTATAGCATCTTTGATACATTTATACACTGTAATAGGATTGCCAGGGTAGTGATAATTAGCATCTCTATCACAGCACCTCCATCACATTAACTTTCAATAAAAGAGCAAATACATTATCTAGAAATTGAAAAATACTTGGGCAATAACTCAGGAAAGGAGGAGGTATATGATATATTTAGAAGATATGTTTTATATTCAATTTCAATCACAAATTTTAAAATATTCACACAGTTGCAATAACTAACCCTTGATCTTATTGGTTTTTGTTTGTTTACATCTTTTTATATGGAAGGTAGATGAAGACAGCTGTGAGATTTCCAAACATGTACGTTTCGAGTATAGACTTAGAAATTATTTTTGGTAAGCCTCTAGAGGTTCATATTGGATATTATGAATTAATATGGTCAGGAAATTTAGAAAAGCCCACATTTCTAACAGCTACTTAACTCCAAACAAATCTCCGTCACATTCAATTCAAGCACTTATGAATTTGGGGAGATTCCCTTGGATTGATCCTGGCCATCAGCCTAGATATTAGCATCTAGATTGGAACTCATTAATTCACCTTCAGCCTTATACTGCCTCCCTTATTTACATGTTCATGCTTTGCTTGGCTACATATCCCTGACTTTGCCTTTCAGTCTTGCCTCATGCAACCCTCCCCGCCCCCTTTTATTTGAAATGTCCTAAAGATTCTAGCGGTAAGGTTCTAGCAAGTATTAGTTTGTATCAGACTATGATAAGATAGTATGTGATAATCTCTGGGACAAGCCCAAGAATAAAAGTTCCAGAATGTGTAACAAACAAGATCTAGTGGAGAAAAAAAGATACTTGGTGAATGGAAAGCAAATCAAGAGGGACTTAAAACATGCTGGTCAAAAGGAAATATATGGTAAAAGGAAAAATATAAGCCCCACGTATGTAAGTAGTAGCACTAAATATACATTGACAAAATAATACCTATAAGAAATGGAGGTTTTTAGACTGATTTAAAAAAACAGCTACATATTTCATATAGGATGCATTTCTTACATATAAAGACACAGGAAGTTTGAAAGAAAAAGGATGAAGATCTCAAAACACTAAAGGTAATTGGTTACTTATATTGACTTGATCAATTTACATAGTATATAATGTACATATAGTGGTTATTAAATTACATTTAAATTTTTATAAAATTGTATTTCCTCAGCTGAACTAGGCATATTTCATATCCTCAAGAACTGTGCATGAAGAGTAGCTACTGTGTTTGAATGCTCAGATATAAAATGCTTTCATCATCAGAGCTGAAAATAATTCATATACTCAAGTGATACTAAGCCTAAATGCAAATTTTAATTTTTTAATGTAAGCTATGAGCATTTCCCAAAATTGATCATATTCTAAGTCATAAGACAATCCTTAATGAAGTGGTTTCTTCTCCAACCACAATGGAATTAAGATAGAAATTATGGACATAGAGACAACTAGAAAATCTCTAACTCCTCTGAAACTGAACAATATCCTTTGAATTCACTCCAGGTGGAAAATGAAATCAAAATGAAAATGAGAAAACAGTTTTAGCTGTTGGCTAATGAAGATTTGATGCATCAAAACCAGGGAAATGTAGCAACAGCCGTACTCAGAAAATGTGGTGTTTTAAATGTGCAAAATGTAAAAAGAGACTGAAAATTAATGATGTATAATTCTACTCCTATAAATAGAAAACAACAGCAAATTCAAATCAAACTGTTAGCATGGAAAATAAAAAAAATAGGAACAGAAAGCAAAGAAACTAAAAACAGAGCCTAAAACTTCAAATTGGCTCTTTAAAAAGATCAATAGAACTGAATAACATTTGGCGAAACTGACGGTGGGTGGGAGGGGATAGGACAACACAAGAATGACTACCATTGGGAATCAAAAGGGAAACTTTCAAAAGAAAGTACAAACAGTAAATAGATAATAAGAGTATTATGAATAACTTTAAGCTAACGGTTTTGACATTTTTGTTTAAATAGAAAAGCTCATTGAAACAATTTACTTGCACTGACACAAGATGAAAAGAAAATTTGAATATTTATTTAAATACCTTGAATTTATTTTAAAAGCCTTTCTAGAAAGAAGACTCAGATACCAGGCAGCCTAAAAAGTAAGCTTTTCAAAGATTTAAGGAACATAAAAGTTCTCAAAAGTTGAGAAAACTAAAAGACACTTTCACCTTGTTTTATTAGGCTATTATAACCTTCATCCAAATCTTGATGAAGTTATTACTAGAAAACAAAATGTTATACCAGTATTTTTCATTAAGATTCATGTTAAATTGTTAAATGAAATACTGTATCAAATTTTATTATATATAAAAATAACACAAAATTTCATGACTTGAATCCAGGAATGCAATCATCACTTAACATAGGGAAAATCTAATATTACAATTCATCACATTACATAATAATTATATATGATCCTCTCGAAATACACTGAATCCACATTTGATAAAATTCAATAGTCACTCATGCAAAAGCAAAAACAAATTAGCAAACTAAGAATTGAGGAAAATTTTCACAATCTAATATGAAAATTTTCACAATCTAATAATTATATGAATATATAATATATATATATCTCCAAGAGCAAACATCATATCTAATGGTGAATTATTGAAAATTTTTGCCTTAATGAGGAAAAGATGCCTGCCATAATCACTTCTCTTCAACATTGTACTGGAGTCCTAACCGGGGCAGTAAGTGGTTATGAGGGCTTCGCTCTTGTCTGCTGCCCACACTGGGCCTCAAGAATTCATTAACTATACTAGTGTATTTCTTTTCACCACTCTTTGGTTTTGCCTGCCCCAGGTAAACATGTCCTGCAGTCATTTGTCTTTCTGCAGATTTTGGGTTAGTTATCCCAATACCTCACTTTTTTGATGGATTCAAGAAAAGTGGTGAACTTGCATTTTGTTTAGTTTTACTTGCTACAAGTTTGGGAGTGATGGTATTTCTAGCTTTCTAGATCCCCACACCAAAACTGGACTTTTTTTTTTTTAAGTGATTGTTGAAACAGTTTTGAAATATTTATTTTTTTATATAAATTTATTTTTTATTGGTGCTCAATTTGCCAAGATGTAGATAACACCCAGTGCTCATCCCATCAAGTGCCCCCTTCAGTGCCCGTCACCCACTCACCCCCAGACCCCGCCCACCTCCGCTTCTACCACCGTGGGAACTAACTAACTAACTCCCAGAGTCAGGAGTCTCTCATGTTCTGTCTCCCTTTCTGATATTTCCCACTCATTTTCTCTCCTTTCCCCTTTATTCCCTTTCACTATTTTTATATTCCCCAAATGAATGAGACCATATAATGTTTGTCCTTCTCTGATAGACTTATTTCACTCAGCATAATACCCTCCAGTTCCATCCACGTCGAAGCAAATGGTGGGTATTTGTCATTTCTAATGGCTGAGGAATATTCCATTGTATACATAGACCACAGCTTCTTTATCCGTTCATCTTTCGATGGATGCCGAGGCTCCTTCCACAGTTTGGCTATTGTGACATTGCTGCTATAAACATCGGGGTGCAGGTGTCCCGGCGTTTCACTGTATTGGTATCTTTGGGGTAAATCCCCAGCAGTGCAATGGCTGGGTCGTAGGGCAGGTCTATTTTTAACTCTTTGAGGAACCTCCACACAGTTTTCCAGAGTGGCTGCACCAGTTCACATTCCCACCAACAGTGCAAGAGGGTTCCCTTTTCTCCGCATCCTCTCCAACATTTGTGGTTTCCTGCCTTGTTAATTTTCCCCATTCTCACTGGTGTGAGGTGGTATCTCATTGTGGTTTTGATTTGTATTTCCCTGATGGCCAGTGATGTGGAGCATTTTCTCATGTGCTTGTTGGCCATGTCTTCTTTGGTGAGATTTCTGGTCATGTCTTTTGCCCATTTCATGATTGGGTTGTTTGTTTCTTTGGTGTTGAGTTTAATAAGCTCTTTATAGATCTTGGATACTAGCCCTTTATCTGATACGTCGTTTGCAAATATCTTCTCCCATTCTGGAGGTTGTCTTTCAGTTTTGTTGACTGAAACGGATGAAGTTTCTTGATAAAGTCCCAATAGTTCATTTTGCTTTCGTTTCTCTTGCCTTCATGGATGTATCTTATAGGAAGTCACTGTGGCCGAGTTCAAAAAGGGTGTTACCTGTGTTCTCCTCTAGGATTTTGATGGAATCTTGTCTCACATTTAGATCTTTCATCCATTTTGAGTTTATCTTTTGTATGGTAAAAGAGAATGGTCTAGTTTCATTCTTCTGCATGTGGATGTCCAATTTTCCCAGCACCATTTATTGAAGAGACTGTCTTTCTTCCAGTGCATAGTCTTTCCTCCTTTATCGAATATTAGTTGACCATAAAGTTCAGAGTCCACTTCTGGATTCTCTATTCTGTTCCATTGATCTATGTGTCTGTTTTTGTGCCAGTTCCACCCTGTCTTGATGACCACAGCTTTGTAGTACAACCTGAAATCTGGCATTGTGATACCCCCAGCTATGGTTTTCTTTTTTAGTATTCTCCTGGCTATTCGGAGTCTTTTCTGATTCCACACAAATCTTAAAATAATTTGTTCCAACTTTCTGAAGAAAGTCCATGGTATTTTGATAGAGATTGCATTAACATGTAAATTGCCCTGGGTAACATTGACATTTTCACAATATAATTCTTCCAATCCATGAGCATGGAGTGTTTTTCCATCTCTTTGTGTCCTCCTCTATTTCTTTCAGAAGTTTTCTGTAGTTTTTAGGGTATAGATCCTTTACCTCTCTGGTTAGGTTTATTCCTAGGTATCTTATGCCTTTGGGTGCAATTATAAATAGGATTGACTCCTTAACTTCTCTTTCTTCGGCCTCATTGTTAGTGTATAGAAATGCCACTGACTTCTGGGCATTGATTTTGTATCCTGCCACACTGCCAAATTGCTGTATGAGTTCTAGCAATCTTGGGGTGGATGCTTTTGAGTTTTCTATGTAGAGTATCATGTCATTGGCGAAGAGGGAGAGTTTGACTTCTTCTTTGCCAATTTGAATGCCTTTAATGTCTTTTTGTTGCCTGATTGCTGAAGCTAAGACTTCTAGTACTATGTTGAACAGCAGTGGTGAGAGTGGACACCCCTGTCTTGTTCCTGATCTTAGGGGAAAGGCTCCCAGTGCTTCCTCATTGAGAATGATATTTGCTGTGGGCTTTTCGTATATGGCTTTTAAGATGTCGAGGAATGTTCCCTCTATCCCTACACTCTGAAGAGTTTTGATCAGGAATGGATGCTGTATTTTGTCAAATGCTTTCCCTGCATCTATTGAGAGGATCCTATGGTTCTTTTTTTTTTTTTTCTCTTGCTGATATGATGAATCACATTGATTATTTTACAAGTGTTAAACCAGCCTTGCATCCTGGGGATAAATCCTACTTGGTCATGGTGAATAATCTTCTTAATGTCCTGTTGGATCCTATTGACTCATATCTTGGTGAGAATTTTTGCATCCATGTTCATCAGGGAAATTGGTCTATATTTTCCTTTTAGGTGTGGTCTTTGTCTGGTTTTGGAATGAAGATGATGCTGGCCTCATAGAACGAGTTTGGAAGTACTCCATCTCTTTCTATCTTTCCAAACAGCTTTAGTAGAATAGGTATGGTTTCCTCTTTAAACGTTTGATAGAATTCCCCTGGGAAGCCATCTGGCCCTGGACTCTTGTGTCTTGGGAGGTTTCTGATGACTGCTTCAATTTCCTCCCTGGTTATTGGCCTGTTCAGGTTTTCTATTTCTTCCTGTTCCAGTTTTG
Source organism: Vulpes lagopus (assembly GCF_018345385.1). Taxonomy (NCBI): domain Eukaryota; kingdom Metazoa; phylum Chordata; class Mammalia; order Carnivora; family Canidae; genus Vulpes; species Vulpes lagopus. The sequence continues at coordinate 45,568,344 of NC_054838.1, forward strand.
GTAGTTTGTGGTTTTCCAGAAATGCGTCCATTTCTTCTAGATTGCCTAATTTATTGGCGTATAGCTGTTCATAATATGTTTTTAAAATCGTTTGTATTTCCTTGGTGTTGGTAGTGATCTCTCCTTTCTCATTCATGATTTTATTAGAGTCTTCTCTCTCTTCTTTTTTATAAGGCTGGCTAATGGTTTATCTATCTTATTAATTCTTTCAAAGAACCAACTCCTGGTTTTGTTGATCTGTTCCACAGTTCTTCTGGTCTCTATTTCATTGAGTTCTGCTTGAATCTTAAAAGTTTTAAAAATAAATAAATAAAATACCTGTTCAGATTTAGTAGATCTGGATGAGACCTGAGAGTGTACATTTTTTATAAGCTCTCAAATGATGTAGATGCTGTTGCCTACTGGGCCACACTTGATTAGCTAGGCTCCACATTGCTAGTCATCAAAGAAATTCACATTAAAACCACAAAATGACTCTATTCCCAACCCACCAGAATGTCTAAAAATATAAAGGACTGACAGTGCTACATATTGGTAAGGAGGTGGAGGAAAGGAACTTTCATATGGCTTTGGTAGGAGAAAATAATCATTCTAGAGCCTGTTTTGTTAATATCACTAAAGCTAAATAAATGCACATCCAAAGTCTAATAATTCTATCCTCAGGTATACATTCAGAAAGAAAAGAAATGGGGGACATATGCTTACCAAAGTATATATGTGAGCTTGTTAATAATAATACTACTGAATTAGCCCTAAACTAGAGCAACACATATGCCCTTCAATAGCAGAAAGCAACATATATTGTGGTTTGCTCAGACAGTGGTTTATTCTCCTGCAACCAGACTGAACTACGACCACCCAGAATAGTAGATGAAGCCAGGTAGAAGGTTATATAGGTATGATTCCATGTATATAAAGTTCAAAAAATGGCAAAATTAACTCACAGTATTAATTCAGGATAATCATCATCCTGAAAGCAGAGGTTGTGCCTCCCTTTTTGAGTACAATTTGGACTTTTAGGTTGCTAGAATTTTATGTTCTGATCTGGCAGTTTGGTACTTTCTTTTGGTTTGTTTGCTTTGTTTTTACTTTTTGATGAATTATCTAGCTAAACAGTTAAAAGTTGTATTCTTCTTTGTAATTGCTTTAAGCATACTTACTTTAAAATCACCCAATTAATGATAGGTACTGAAACTAAAGAAAAGCAATGAAGCCTCAAAAGAGTAATGTCCCCCTTCCAATATTATTTTAAGAGTACATAAAACAGGATTCAAAAAAGTAATTTTTCAGTTTTTGTCTCCTCTGAAAATGCAGTTTTTCAAGATCAGTAAATTCTTTGATTTATTGTTACATTCTCTCTGAATTCATAAATTCTCCTCTTCATGAAAGATTTTAATAGTATTATGTCCAATGTCTGTAGCACTTCACAGGCTTCAAAGCACATTCTTCTATATCCTCTTATTAATCTCTTTAGACTTTCCAATATATGTATAGGGGAAAAGTGGCAATTATATCAGTTTTACTGTTTTGAAATTGTCCTTCCCCTTGCAGACTCAGGTTCCTTTACAATACGGGAGATAGGGAAGAACCAACCAAGGCAGAGTCTCATGCCTTGAAGAGAAGTCTCTTACCCTTCCAGAAGGCCTGCACTATGAGGGAAACTTTCTCAAGACTCTCCTTTGTATTCCCCGTTCAGAATGGATCTTAGGCTAATCTAATCGTTCTCTAAATTTGGGTCTCATAATCTCTGAGAACAAGTCAGAAAAGACTGGAAACCTGGCAGAGTCATCATTGTCACGATTTTAGAATAGTATTTAACATTTATGAACTGTATACCTAAAGAGCTTATGAAATGTTAAGGCTCTGTATCCCCAGGGACAGTGCCTGTCTGCTCTGGAAAGATATTCTTTCTCCCTGAACATACTCAGACACCTTCCTTTCAGGCGACACAATTTTTAGGCCACAGTAATCCTTACAAAAAATGTTTCTTCTGTCCTGAACTTCCTTGCTATTCTCTCTCTTCCTAGCTAAGCTTCCTGCAATCTTCAGGTTTCTGCTTAAATGCTGTTCCAGACTGTCTTGCCAGTCTATGAGTAGGAGACCTTCCTATCTATTCTTGCACAGTATTTCAGGATCCAACGGTGTGAATCATGCATAGTAAGTGTCCAGCTACCTTTTTTGAATGGATAAAAAGTAATGGCTTTTCTGAAGAAATTTCCAAACTGCTAGAATATTCTTAAGCTACGATTTGAATAGACAGAAAGATTTAAAAGTCACACTTACCAAAAAATCTCACGGAGATGTTCAATTATTACTTAACAAATGCATTTTTAGAATAAAAGAAAAAATGGAAAATTTTCCTCAGTGAGGCACAATAAAATTCTAACTTGGCATCTGCTAAATGGATCTCGGAAAATAATAGCATTCCTCTCCTGAGCACTTAAAAAAATATATCATGGTGTAAGAATCAAGAACTCAGAGCAAAGATTCATTCAGTTTCTTATTTGTCTGAAAATTTTAGAGTCAGAATTGGGGTGAAGAGAATTGTGTGAATTTAACTTTGTAGGTGTTATATGGTACCTGACAAATTTGTAAGGGATTATTCAGGAAAGAAACCTTTGAAATAAAAGTGGGGAGCTGCCCTGTGGGGAGACAATTACTAGCTTCAGCTAACAAGTAATATAATTAGCATGCTTACATGATTTGTTTATTTGGGAATATAATTTTATTAATCAAATATAAGCCATAATGGTGGCTACCTGGTGATTTGTAAATGTATACACCTTGCAGAATAGTAATTTGAAGTCCATTAACTTTTAAAACTGTCAGACAGAAGTTTCATGATGAGTTTGCAGGAATATACCCAAAATGGAAGCATCAGCTCATTAATGAAAGAATTTGAGAGGAGTTGGCTTCAACTCTGTTTGAAGGTCATAGAGACAGGGTGGGAAACCCGGCAGTGTCATCCTCAGACCACTTTAGTTCACTATTGGGAGGAAGTGATCAGTGTCAATTAGTATCTTGCACAGCCAGGAGAAAACAGTCACCTGCAGCTATCAAAAGAAATGATCTTAAACCCAAGACTGCATCTTGCTGCATAAGTTCCAAGTGGGGAAGTGTCACTGCCTTAAAGATAAGAATAACTTGCATGGATTCTTTGGATTATCAGCAATATTTTATTTGAAAAAATGCTGAAGTTACTTTTAGATTATGAATACATGAATATTAAATTTCTCGAGTTTTTAAAGATTAGTTTTAGAATTCATCATTTTATCTACTCTATTTAGTATCATTCCTGCTGCTGAGATTTCAAAGTGATTCCCTCTAGTATGCATTAGGGAGAAAGGTCTTTAAGAACTTAGAACTGTTTTAAGGCTCTGGTGGTAATAGTAGCTATTATTTATTGAGCACTTAGCCTGTGTCAGGATTTTTAAAGCCCTTTATATGTATTATTTAATTATCTAAACAATCCAAAATATGTCACCTCCCAGCCCTCTGTAACAGTAGGTATGGGCTTGTGACAAATTCTTGCCAGCAGAATGTGAGAGAAAGGTGTATGTCTAACTGCTAGTCAAAGCCTTGAAGAATTTGGTGTATCTTCTCTAGCACTTTTTCCTTTTGCCAACTGGTATGTAAAGGATGACCCTCCTGAATGGCAGAGCTACATGTTGGAAGGAACAAGCTTTCTCAGTTATCACAATTAGAACTGTGCTTTACAATCTGCACCTCTGCCCTGGACTACTATGTAAGTGAAAAATGAATTTTTACTGTGCTATGAGCTCTTATGCATGTAGGTTGATTTGCTATAACATTTTATTTATTTATTTATTTATTTATTTATTTATTTATTTATTTATGGTATGACATTTTAGACCAATACTAGAGGATACTATTATTATCACCTTTTTATAGTGGAGGAAATTGAGGCACAGGAGTTTTTAAATCCCTCAATTGCTAGGTAGCCAAATGGGTTTTTGAATCCACACAGTCTGCCACCAGAGGCTGTTTAACTACTTTGCTCTGCTTGCTCTCTCAATTTTGAGTGGTGTCTGCCTAAATATTTTGCAGAGAATAGTGTAACTGTTGGTGATCTAGAGGGAGTAGCTGGAAGCAGCACAATTAGCATGTTGTGTAGAAACTAGCGGGCTGTTTTCAGCTGCCTTTGGAAGCTATCCTTGTTGCCATGAGGAGGTAGTTGATGGATAGGATATGGGGGTCAATGGGCAATAAAACTGCCCATGAAGGGAAGGACTCAATCTTAATAAGGAACACTATTCTTCTCACCCCTTCTCATTGTGCAGTGCATTAGAGGAGGTAGCCAATTAAGGAGAGGAAGTCGGAGAATTTGTAGAAAGGAGACTTCCAACGCCTCTCAATTTCTGGAGCCACACACAGCTCTACCAGGTTTGGGGGAAGGGAGAACTTTGAATTAATTTTCAGATGAAAGGTTGTTTATCTTTTTATGATGATAGAGAATTTAGATTTGAACTCAATCCATTCCATTAACCAAGTGTGAGGGCAAAGCTATGAAATATGAAATACCATTAAGGAAAATTTAATATAGTGCAGATTAATATATGGTTAGAGAAAACAGCATCCGTTCATATTGACATTAGGATGACCAACCATTTTATTCCTCTGGGAAATGTCCCAATTTTACCACTGATATCCTGTGTCCTGGAAACTAAGGCAGTTATTTACTCTGATTTCTATCAGTTCACATTCCTTAATAAACTCTTCATATCTGTATTTTATCTTCTAATTCAACAGTACTTTTCTCCATTTTGCCCCCAGCCCTTCCTATTTATTCCTTCATGTTTTGTTGCTCAGCACTTTCATTAACCCTATAGAAATATCATAAATTTACTACATATGCTGCTGTTCCATGACTTTGTGCCATTGTATATTTATCTCACTGCTTCCTTTACCTAGAGTGCTTCCAATCAATCATGCTGTTGGTCTGTCAATACTGTCTCATCTTTCAGAACTTAGCTTAAAAATCAATTTCTCTATTAAACCTTTTCTATCTCCCCAGACCCAGATAGAATGAGCAGCTCTTTTCTTTGTTTTCTATACAGCCTTTCATATCAATAGACATGACCAGTTATTGCCCTTTGTTTTTATATGTCTATATCCCCTTTATCTAATGTCTCTCAAATTGAGATCTGTGGTTAACTACTGAAATCTACAAATACATCTTTAAAACAGTCTGTTTTCTTTGCTTTTTGCATTATTTTTTAATGTAAAAAAGTATTTTCATCTATTTAAGAATAAACTTTTCCTTTGCTGTGATAATTTGCGATCGAAAGATATTTTCACAGAATAAAAATGTAATTTCTGGATTGGGGGTTTCATAGACCCCCAGTGTGTCTTATGACCCATTTTACTAGTCTCTGGAATTTCTTTTAGCTTTAGAAAGGAGCTGTAAGTCATTAACATACACTTGAATTCCAAATGGGATGATCACAGCAATTTTTACTCACTTTCCACTTCTTTGTGGGTTTTCATGAAGCTGACATTTCCTGAATTCTCTCAAGAATTTGCCTGTTAATACTAACGTGGTATTTTCCCATCAATCACTGGTGTTCTATAGCAGATATCAGTGAAATAGTTTATTTGCGAGTTGGACAAGTCATTTAAACTCAAGAGATTCAGCTTCATTACCTTTCATTGAAGATGCCAGGACAGAAGGGCATTAAAGTTCAATCAAGCTCTAAATAGGTTGTTACAAACAGTGAACCCATAAGCCTGCTTGCTTGACTGATATCAATGTTTTGCCCCAGGACTGTAAGGTCACCAGAATAAAGATCCCACATATGCTTAATCTCAAAAACAAGGTGTCATAGATAAGATTATGGTGAGAAATTTAAAATTTTATGGGAGATAGTTTATCTTTAGACTAGTGAGAAGAAAGAACCTACTTCCAAATAAGCTAGATATATAATAACTTAAGAAGATTGTGATAATTGCTTATAAACATTTGGGTAGTATAAATATTGGAGGGAATGAGGAGTCTATCAGGGATATACATAAAAGGAATAGACTAAATTCAGGGAACATAGTTTCTTTTTATATTCAGGATCCTCTTTATAGGAAGGATGTTGATAATGTGGTAGGAGATAGAGAGGTCTTTCTCTTTTATATTTCAAGAGGTCTTGCTCCTTTATATTAGTATAAAAATAATATCTCTTGAATATATTGAGGGAATTATATGTATATTAGAACACATTTGTTTTTTAAGTTTGTTGACCATTTGCTGAAAGTTTTCCTACCTGCTTTGCTTCTTAAAAAATCTGTAGTGCCTCTGTAATAACTTGTAATTACAGGATGTAGAAAACAAAGAGCAAACTTTTTCTAGTACATAGACTGTGAATGTGAACAGTTCTGAGAAATCACTATTTTCTGGTAATTTAATGAAATATTTAGCAAATATAAATATTTGCTATATTTAAATATAAATATTTAAATATTTAAATATTTAGCAATAAGACCATATGCCCAGAAGTCAGTACAAAATACTTTTCCTAGTCCAGTAATTTGTTCTTTACAATTTTAAAAATAGCCTTAATTTCCTTTATCCTTAGAAGCTCACCCTTCATCATCAAATCCTCCTTTCTTATTTTTGTTTTATATGGAGATAGTTTTAAGAACTGTGAAGGTTCTAGGATTTTACCCTATTTCTAGTTTATAAATCAGCTTGCCACAATTTTATAGGTACAGATTATATTACTCATGATACAAAATCAGCGTGGGATTTATATACACTTCAGATCCCCTTGTCTCCCAAGTCCCATGCGGGCAAGATAGAGAGGCCCAGGTAGATGCTCAGCACAGCTGGAAAAATGTCAAACTTAGGAAACCTAAATCTTTTATTATTTTGGACTGCAAGCAAATCTATTAAACTTGTCCTTGAGAGTGACATTATCTTTATTATACTAGATAGTATACATAAAGCAAAAACAAAAGCCAGCTAGAAGGGAAGGTACTCTGCTCTGAGGGAAGGTACTACCTTCATCTTCCAAGGCTGTTAATTATACCAATACCCCTAAATACATACTCTAAAATAAAGGCTATTAGTTCAAATTATCTTCTTATAAGATGTTCAAAATGAGAGAAACCATGAAAAATTGTCTCACTATAGCAACAGAAAAGTAATAGTACTAAAAAGAGTATGATTATATAATTATTTGTTTAGAAAAAACAGAAAGCTATTTGGAACCCATAAATTTCCATTTATTGCTTTCTAGGCTCTAGTGAGGATGACCAAAAATATTATTTCTTCAAAACAAGACACTTCCAGAAAAGAATCTTTTCTTTGTTTTGTCTAAGAAATAATGGAATCCTGAAATACATATTAAACTTGCTTTGACAAAATCTATAGTCCATGAAGTAGGAAACAATTTCATATGTATGAAGGTATTTCTATAGCATGCTGTTCAGTCTACAAATGTAAATTATTAAAGCTGATGAGTATACATTATGACCTATCCATGTTATATAGTATGGTAACTAAAAGATAAGTTCCCAAATGATATTTAATGACACAGAAAAATTATAAAATATCATCATGCCTATAATATTTTATTTTTCAAATAAATCTAAGTTTATGTCTATGTGCCCATATACAGAAACAAATATATACATATGTGCACACACAAAGTTAGGAGGATACACAAGAATAACTTAAAGTAGGCAATTCTAGGTGATATTATGAGTATTTCCTTCCTAGATACCCAACTTCTAAATGTATTATAATAATATAAAAATTAATTTTATTAACACTAAACAATAAAATTATTTAAAAATCAAGTTGGACCACTGATTCTATGTATTCCATTTCTTTTATCTATAGTTTAGGGACATCATTTTTAGGGGCTTGGCCAAGGTTCAGACCACAGTTAGATTCCAATTCTCTTGATTCTTAACCCAGGGATTTTTTAATTAGCACACTCATATCCTTTTACTGTAGTCTCTTATATCTGTATCCTATGGACTTTACAGGTTTCTTTTGGGAGCTAACTTTACTCATGGCTTGGGAGCTCTTTGGAATTTGAATGTTTAAGTCTGGTAGTAAATCCATGGAAGGATGCCTGGTATGGGGTTCTGCAGAGAATAGCCCAGACATCCTTGGCAGGCAGAGAGGAGTACCTGGAAAGTCTGTGAATGGAGCTTCCAAAGCACCTGAGGAGGCCAGGCTAGGGAGGACAAAAAGACAGATTTAAAAACTGGCTTCACAATAGATAGCAGATGGGAATCTTCAAGGGTGCTGATTCAAGTTGGAAAATTGATAGACTAGAAAGAATGGATTTAATTTGGAGTAACATAAAAATCAGTTTAAATAGCAGCAGGGGGGAATCTTTTTAAGAAGAGCTGGTTTTAAGAACCACCAGGGAACAGAATAACCCAAAAGACTGTAGAAACAAATAAAAATACTTCAGCTCTTGATCAAATCAGAGATTAACGAATAGTTTAGCAGCACAAGAATTATTGAAAATTGTGTTGAAAATTAAAACAAATAAATATAGATAAATTGAACTACAAAGTAAGTCAGTTTTTATGTATTCATGAATTATATGGGTGGCAAGTTATTTTTGTTCTTTTAGAATATTAGCATACCATTTTTCGAACACGAAGAAACTATGAAAAGACGCAAAAATGAACATGTGTATATCCACCAACTAGATTTAAAAATTAAATACTTAAACTCATGAATTTTAGATTTAGAATTCTATATTTAAAAACAAGTATTTTGACATTTTACTTATTATTTTTATTCCTAATCCTTTGCAACAATTTTTGGACATCTTGACACCTCACTTCTAAGTACTTTATCATACATCTAAAAATAAAAACAACTAAGAAATTTAACAATATCACTAACCAAAGTCATCCCTTCTATTTCATTATTTTTCTCATTACTTTAGTCAGTCTGCAATTAAATAGCCATTTGGTTATACCTCCATTAGGGGAAAACATGTTAGTTCCTCCATTCTGCAATATTCTATTCTAGTATTCTGCAGATGATAAATTCTGCAAATTATGCACAGGAATATCAAAAAATCTTTCGGTTTGAAAAGCATGTAAGTCTGTACTGATGAAGTGATCTGCCATGCTATTGAAAGCAACTTTCTTACAAAGCTTTGTAGAAATTGGAGCATGATTCTTGTCCTTTGCATCTTGTGTATTTGAAAAACACAGATCTCTGCAGTTACTCTGGAAGAAGAGGCAGCTTTGCAAGCTTTCAGTATAAAGAAATGTTCCATCACATTGCCGTTTTTTTTTCCCCTCTGCGGCCACTGTGAGCATCTTCACTCTTCACCTTTTGCCAATTTTTAAACAGCATTTATGGTTGTTAAACTTCTTAACCATCCTTCCTGTTCTATAGCTGCCTGTTGGCTCCTGAGACAGGTGCTGCAGCCTACTACCACAGAATAGACTGAAATTTGCCAGGGCAAGATTTCAACAGATCCAGCTAATCTTGGAGTCTGCAGTGGTGGACATGCAGGGCACATTGTCTCCATCCCTCCCTTCATTCTTCCTTTCTCTTTTTTTTTTAATAAAAAAATCAAAACTAACAGAAAGCTGAAAGAACATTATAATAAATGACCACATAGCCTTCAACAAGGTTGAATTTACCACATTTGCTTTTCTTTGATACAAATGCATACATGTTTATATGTATACTCTGAAAGTTTGAAAATTTGGTTCAGACATTCTGAAACTTTATGAACTGGATACCTAATGACCCCTCATGACTCCATTATGGTTGTTTACTCCTCATCTGTTAACAAATTTCAAAGGAATAATTGTACAAAATTAATTTTAATATAAATTTTCTTGAGTTTGTTGAAAGGCAACTTGAATTTCTCAAAAGGCAAATTTTTGTCGACATTTTAGTAAATCTATAGTAAAATGTACAAAATCATTAATATAAGACATTTCAGAGTAGAAATATAATATGCATTAAGGCATAAGATAATATAGACAGTTGATAAAATTTTTAGTATTATTCCAACTATAATTTAACAGTAATATACAACCTGGCCTTTCCATGAACCCAAATCCTTGGCCAGCTCATCATTGCCAGGTTAGCTGGTTATAGACCTCTGATGGCTTCAGAATATTCACTGATCTTCTGACTCTATGTTTATAGATCCTAGTATGGAGTTCTGGGTCTCTTGGAATTAGACCTGCACATCAATATTCCCTTAGCTTTTTTTTCCCCTTTGAGGATTGCATGTAAAAATTGTTACTCTGAGGCTGCAGCTTTTAAAGGGAATAAAAACAAAAAAATTATGCTTCTAGAAAGTATAAAGAATAACTTCATTCTTCTCCTAATGGACAAAGGAAAGCCCAGGGAAAGAGGAAATGAGGGATGGATGGCCTGGAAAACAAATGACTGGATCTTCAGATTCACTTAGGAAAGAAGAAATCCTACAGACTCAAGTTAAAATAAGAATTTAAAGCCTAAGGAAGAGGGAGTAGGAAGGAGGTAAGGTAGAAGAAGACAACAATAGATAGGACAGGAGCTGAAGGGTTGAGTATCCATGAACATTGGTCAGTGATTAAATGACTCACTGAAAGGAAGAGAAGTAAGACAGTTTGATTTACATTTGTCATCAAGAGCATTCTTCTAAAGTGGACATTGTATATAAATACCTTTACTTCTATCAGGATTTTATGTAAGTGGATCATAATAATTGACAAGTGTTCATTAATTTTAGAAATATGTTTACCTGTGAAGTACAGGTGAGGTCGAAATGAGAATCTACTTTATAGGAACCTTCTTAGCTTTACTAACCATTTTATATCTCCTGTTGCCCCCTGGATCCTACCGTATACTTACTAATACCGGAGGAGTTGAGATGTGGAAATCACAGGAGTCAAACTGGATTTGCCTTTGTGTCTTATTTGAAATTTATAAACTACCTTGCATTATGCCTAAATTTTCATTCCTGTAAGTCTTGCTTTTCCCAGTAGACCTTAACCTTCTTGGGAAAAGCAACTGCATGGATTTTTCTTTTCAAAGTTTTAAGATTTTATGTATTTATTTTTAAAGGGGGAGAGGGTCTTAAGCAGATTCCACTCTGAGTGCTGAGATAGACGAGAGGCTTGATCTTACAATCCTGACATCATGACCTGAATGGAAACAAAGAGTCGGAGCCTTAACTGACCATACCACCCAGGTGCCCCTGCATGGCTTTTTCTCTCTGCACATGTCCAGAGTATTTCTTCAACTAATGATTTCTAAAAGAATAAATTATGATAGGAAATAAAGGGGGCAAACATTTTTCTAGCTCTGTATAAACCCGAGAGACACTAGAACATGAAAATTTAGTGATTCCCTTATTGGCCACAGGATACATTTTAAACATATTGATATGGTCCTCCCAGCCTCACATCACACATTTTAGCATTCTTGACCCTGTCCCCCCTTTTCCCTATATTCTCAAACACAGGACTAATGTCATCCCACAATATGCCATGGACTTTCTTAGTTCTATGGCATTTTCTCTTCTTGGGATTTTTTTAGCACCACAATTTTTCTGGCATCCACAGTCCTACTGTTTCAGTCTTGCTCAAATGTACACTCCTTTGTGAGGCCTTCCTGACACTCCACCAGCAAAATTAATTTCTCTTTCATCTGCACAACCATATGACTATAGCTATTATCATATTAACAGTATAAATAAGTTCCTTTGTATGTTTCACCTGGGGGATGAAGGATTCAGTCTCTGTGTTTTATTCCCAATTTTATCTCATGTGCATATTTTATGACAGGCACATAATAGCAACATCAGTCAGTGACATCAAGCCTACTTCTGTCTCCCTTTCCTCCTTGGTATCAATTACCAGACTTTACTTTAGAAAACAAAACAGAGGAAGGCTTTTTGAGAAGGGGAACAGGTGAATGCTGCATTTGCCATGTTCCCTTGATGGCTGTGACCTTGCAGGGGCAATGTAATATAGTTCCAAAGTCACCATTTGTTATCCTCAACAAGAAGACTGTACCCTTATTGAATGTCCTGTATGACATGCAGCCTGAAGAGAGCCAATCCATTAAGTTTCAAGATCAGTTTAGTTTCTACCAAACTTCATGGAACGGCACAAGGGTACCTGACCTCTTGTATCAGAAAGAAATAGATAAGCCTTAACCGACCTTGAAAGCATTATTTAGCTTCAAAGATATGGGTCTTCATATTTTAACTAGTATTTCTTAAGTTATTATTGATATTTGTCTTTTGGCTGTTAGTTTTATTTGTATATATTTATATAAAATGCAAATTAATAAGATTCGTATTGAGAAATATAAATGACAAGCATTGAATATTTATGATGCCCTTTAAACACACACTTTTGACATTTGCACTGCCCTTGTAGAAAAACAAATTAAAATCAGAAGGTTTGTTTGTAATCTAATTTAGACTAGGCAGATTTGGGACTGTTTCATCAACACTTTGATATCTCAGTAAATTTTTTTCCCAAAGTCATTTTATAATATTTTATTGGATTTTTTAACCTCTTATTGCTCAAGATTTGGACTTACTTGTGGAAACACTGATGAAAAACAAATTAATCATAATGATGGGACTTCAGACATATTGGTGCCAAAAGGCTAATCAAGCAGTTTATAGGGATCGTACCCACTGCAGTGACAAGAAAGATTGATGATTTACTTCTTTGCCCACAGGGCCTTGATTTGATTTCCACCACCCCCACCCCAACAACACAGACTTTATTTGTAGGTTAAAGATGTAAAGCTTTGCTGTTTGTTGCTTTTAGGAGAAAGATATGAGAACACTACTAACACTTGTCTATGGAAGTAGAGACTAAGAAGACAATTTATCTGGAAGAGATTAATATCTTACCAACACTTTGATTTCCTAATTTACTTGAATTATTTTTGTATCATTTATATAGGCCAAAAGCAAAACAAAACAAATGACAAAAACCTGGATTTGATACCATATCAGAAAAGCTTTCTTCTCTCAGCACTGGATTTCATTCACTTTACTTCCCAGCACTCTATTTTCTCATTTGTCGGTCTTACAATGTTCCAGGTCATATAGAATAAAACAAGGATTTTGCAGTTCTGTTTTCAGGGAACACAGAAGGGCTTTTGTCACACCCAGTGGCAACTCTCCTGGGTTATAATAGGACAGGATGTTTAGACAATTTCTCATAGAACCTTATTTTACATTTCATGGATATGTGCAAACTTAAAATCCATAAAGGATATGATGGAGGGCTGAGTCTGGAAGGATAATCCCTTGTGATGAAACACACCAATTTACAGTGAATCTATATCACATTCATCTCCTTTCATCATCTGAGACACATAATCCTGTAACCACCACTTTAGATTTAGAGAGTGGATATTTAATTATTATTTACTACCTTGTTTCATGTTAGTAATAAAGAAGTAAGTCCCAGAGAAGTAAATTAATTTTCCAAAAATCATAAACTATGAGAGATACAGGAATAGATTTCACATCTTCTATTACCCTCATCAATGTTTTTCAAATATTACTCTACTTTGCAGTCTTCTTGGAGGATCTAGATACCATCTCTCTGATCACTTTCTTCTCTTCTCATCTTAAATGTTTAGGAATTAGAAAGGCAGGACACCATCCATGGACATGATTTGAAAATTGGCTCTTAGAAAACTACATGCATTTATCATATCTGCTTCCTTTATTTATGATAGAGATGTATATCAGGGTTCCCCAAAGAAACAACTGGGTATCCATATATGTCTATTGTCTGTGTCTATCTCTGTTTCTGTTATCTACTTATCATCTATCTAAATCTAGATCATCTACCTAAATCTAGATAAGATTTATTATAAAGAATTGACTCACATGATTTTGGAGGCTGAAAAGTCCCATGATCTGCTGTCTGTAAGCTATAGACCATGCAAGCAGTGGTGTGCTTTGAAGGCTTGAGAGCTGGAGAACCAAGGCTGTAGATATTAGTCTGAGTCTGAAGACCTAAATACTAGGAGCACCAAGGGTAAGAAAAAACCACGTGTCAGCTCAACAGTCAGGAAGACAGCAGATTCATCCTTCTTCCACCTTTTTGGTCTATTCAGGACCTCAATATATTGGATGATCTCCACCTACCTTGAGGAAGACCATGTGCTTTACTCACTTCACCAATTGAAATGTTATTCCTTTCTAGAAACACCTTCACAAACACAGTAAGAAATGATGTTTAAGTAAACATTGGTGGTCCAATCAAGCTGAACACATGAAGGTAACCATTACTAAGATGGTAAGAATTTTAACTACTTCCACAGTATTTTCATTGGGATTAAATGAATTAATATACATAAAACATTTAAAACTGAGCATGGCACTTATAATAAACACAGTGTAGATACTACCTGTTAATATTAGAAGTACATAGACTTACTCGAACATCTACTCAGGCTGTCTCCAAGGACATTTTACTTAGAGTGTACTGGATTGCCATCTAGTTCATCTAGACCAGTCTCTGCTTAGTGTATTCAGTATTTGGATACTTCTTTCAGAAATCTTGTCTTTTTAGTTTTCCCATCATTTATGAACTTGCCAAAGTAAACTTCTTTATGATCTTACAGAAAACAGGCTTTGCTATCAAATTTTTAGGGCCTGGTTTAGGTAGGAATGTCCTATAGGCTAATTCTTTTGAAATTGAAAATATTTGTCTTTGTTGATAGTTTCAACATTTCAAACATTTTAGGAATTCAGAAATTTAATGTGAAAGCAAAGCATTGAAAAGCTTTTCTTTTTTCTTCTCTGTTGTTAAACTAGAACTGCAAATTCCCTTATTACTGGTAGATGGCAGCCCTGTGCTGCTGGTAAGAAAAAATAAGGACTGAGTTACAGCCAACAGTTTCTTTCATTCTGTATTTGATCAATGAGAAGATTACTATCATGAATACCCCAAAGATGGGAGCTTTTAGATAGCCTGACAAATTTCATTGTTGAAATGGATAATAATGAAGAGAGAGCTTACACTAGTGTTTTCACAAAATATTCCAAAATGATAGGGATTTAGAATGAGAAGGCATGAGCTTATGTCCAGTGTCCTCCATCTAGAAGCTGCAAGTCTTTAAAAGGAGTCACTCTGAGCTTAAAATGTATGCAATCTGTAAAGTAGATTTAAGAATAAGAACTTTCCTCATGAGCTTGTTTATAGGGTCAACTTAGTGGTTGCTGGAAAGTATTGCTGTTAAGCTTTTTCATCAAGAGTGCTTATTTTAAACAGAATTAATTCTTACTTGTCAGGGTAGAAATGTAGCCCTAAATAAAGTTTAGAAATAAAATGTCAATAAGGCCTTCCTGTGTGGTTTTGTAAATGAATCTCTTCCACTCCAGAGGGTACTATTTGTGTATATGTAAAACTGAAGGTTCAAGTGACTTCCCATTATGTAAATTTTCTAAGTTTATTTACTAACATAAAATCTTGAGATCTGTGTCTTGTTTATAATAGGCATTCAAAAACCTGCACGTTTTTATCAATATGCAGGGGCCAGAAACTTTATAAGACTGGTAGCATTTTATCATCTTCACAAAACCCTTTTGAAGTTGTATCAGATCTCCAATTCACATTTGTGAAAAATGGTCTTTGCAAAAGTAAAGAACTTTCCTAAGGTCACCTACCTTGTAAATGGAAGTGCCAGATTTTAAACTCAAGTCTTATCTTCTGTGACACAAATGAATTGTGATTTAAGGAAAATTACTTCATGTCTATGAACTTGCAGAGATTAATATGTCATTTGAGTGGACTACTTTTTCTGGCCAACCATAATATTGTGCTGCCTCTCTAAGATAAGTAAGACTCTATAGCTATTTTGCTACTAATGAAGGATGTTGAATAAGAGTTTTCTATTGACTGACATCCTAAACCATAAATAGAGCTGCCTGATGCTTCTTTTACTAAGAAATGACCAAAATGTTCTTTTGAGCTTTCAGACCAATATCTTTCAGTTTCTATACAAAGAAAAGTACAAATGGGGGAGTCCTGGAAGAGAGTCAAAAACCTAGAGAGCATGTTCTTTGGCTGTTGTGTGTCTCTCTCAAGCAAATAGAAGAGTTTGTAGAGATCAAGGTTGCATATCTGAAAGAGACATTGAAAACATATTCTCTTGGTGGATGCTTGCTAAGGTATAGAAACTCTGGAATTTAGTGAAAGCCATTTGAAGAATTTCACTTAGGCTGGAAGCATAAAGTAGAGGCAATGTAGGATATACTTAAACACAAACTGGTGTCTGTTTATTGCCTGAGCAGTTTTGAAGGTGGAGTAGTTGAACAAGTCCTATAGGGCATTATATTCTAAAGTAAATGTTTTTTTTTTTTTTTTTTAAGTAAATGTTTTGATTGAATTCAAGGAATATGGAAAGCTGTAGACTTTTTTTTTTTTTTTTTTTTTAGAGAGAGAGAGAGTTGGCATGATTTAACCATTGCATGGAGGTGAGGCTATCACATAGAATAAAAACAGGGATATCTTCAGGAGATTATTGCAATGAATTGTATGGTTTTACCTAGGGTGGCAGCACCTCAAATTCACATTTCTTCCTCTTCCCATTTTTTAACATTACCTTAGAAATTAGATGAAGATAATCATAATCATATATTTTTAGTCAAACTAGTTCTTACTAGCATATGAATAATCAAAGATTTAAAATAGTCAATAAAAGAAAATGGGTTATGTGATTTTATGCTTACTGGGTGAAGTGCTTTTGATTTGAAGGAAACTTGACAATATACAGAACTTCCCCTCTCTCTCCTGCCAACAGATTAGGCATTTGTCATCTCCTTGGCATTCCACACTTGCTAGGAGAGATGGGAAGAGATCTACAGTTGTCTTAAAGATAAAGATACTTTTGATGATCGTAACTACGTCTCCATAGTTAAGCAAAACCAAAGCCCTATAATTGTAGAAAAACACTTTTCTTACAAGAGAATTTCACTGACTTTGTTTTGCTACGTCACTTATTGGCTTCAGCTCCCATTTCAAATTTCTTACTGAAGTCTTTCTTCCAGCTATATATTTTATTTTTACATCTCTTTTTCTTGGCAACTTAATATTATTGGTGATGTTATCAGGTCCCTTATAGGTCAGTGCTTGTCCTTCAGTCTAACTGGTCTAGTTGTGTGCTGTAGCTACTAGTGTGCTAGTTTTGCCTATTCAGTTTATATTTTTGTGTTTAAGATGGACCTTGCACTATTTATTTGACCAGTTGTTAAATATAGGCTAGGATATATCCAAGTCTTCAATGAGATAATGGCCCTGCAGAGAGTTGGTCCATCTGGTATTTTCAGGGCTATGTAAAAAATAAGAAAGCTCTCAGCTATATTTTGTTTGAATATATTTAATTGGCAAGCAAGGATAATTTTCCAAAAGGAACTAGGATCAACCAAAAACTTCACAGGATTCATCACATGATCAGGCGGTACTATTACTCTTCCTGCCTGCAGTAGTTTTGAATAAAGCAATTCTTTGGTGTTGAGTATGTGTTATATAGGATATCAGGTACATGATATTCATTTTTTTTAAGATTGTATTTATTTATTCATGAGAGACACACAGAGAGAGAGAGAGAGGCAGAGACACAGGCAGAGGGAGAAGCAGGCTCCATGCAGGGAGCCCGACGTGGGACTCGATCCCAGGTCTCCAGGATCACACCCTGGGCCAAAGGCAGGTGCTAAACCTTTGAGCCACCCAGGGATCCCCGGTACATGATATTCAGATAGAGAAATTAGACAATGGGAAACATTTTCCAGTTGATATCCTCCTGAATCAGTATCCTCAGTTGAGTCCTACTGACAGTTTAAAAACCATACAGATATTAAGGATGCCAAGGAGAGTCTTGCAAATTAACTTCTATTACATGATCAGGAGAAAAGAACTGAAGAAAGTAAGCAGATCATTAATCTTTGAATTTGTCTTGAGGTCACCTCTGTTGGAGGTGGGAGCTTGGGCAGTAAGTAGGAAGTCTGAGAACCCTCACATATCGATATGCTAATGCAGAAAGCCATAGGAAAGGAATGTTGTATCATTCACTACTAATTGCATAATACTGAATTTTATGGTGGAGAAAGCTATAATTTTCTTTTAACATAAGTGGTCTTTAAGCAAAAGAAAAAGTAGCATTGTCCTCTTCTACTCCCTGGATGAATGAAAGAATTCATATTGTGTTTCTGGAAAGAGAAGCAGTAGTTACCAGCATGAGCTTTGTAGTCAAGTGAATATGGCTATGCTCCTAACTCCCTTATGTATTGCATAGAAAAGTTACTTAACTTTCCTAAAACTCATTTTTCTCATCTGCAAAATGAGGATTATAATACATAATAACGTTATTTTCAGGATAAGTGAGAAAATACTTGTAAGTTGCTCAATGCAGAGAATAAACACTAGCTGTTAACAATCATTAGGTTAATCCTTTAACTATGAGATGAAAATTGTTTCTCTCTTTGCTGGTTAAGAACATTCAGAATCAGAAAATCCAGGAAGAGAAAATGAATATCTTGGATATGATGTCTTTGTTGCAATTTGCTCTAATCAGTCTGTCCTTCAAACTTAGTGGTTATCAACCCTAATATATACTAAAATTACTTGGGTGGGAGAAGTCTTAAAAAACGCCAGTGCCAGATCATTCTGATCAAATAAAACGTGAGTTAGGTGATTGTGCATCAGGGATCAAGAATCACTACTTAAACTCACTATGATTCATTTGTGCCCAGCATCTGAAGACATTCTGTTTACAGCAGAAGCACTTTTCCTATGAGGAGTTCACTCTCAGCAGGGTTGCAAGTGTAGGATGAATAGTTACATTTTCAGAGGTTAATATTTTAAAATAGTATTGGTTTTGAAGAGGAAAAGAGGGAATTGTTTCTATGGCTTCTGAACTAGGTTCCATAAACATTACAATAAATCCTGGTTATCCTCTTCCTTCACTTTTTGTTTTTAGAAATGTTAAGGAGCATAACCTATTCACTCGTCTCAAAATGTAGTCAATGAAATAAATAAATATGAATGTACAATGTCACGGGTTATGGTAAAGATGTGTTCAAATGCCAACACAAAGAAGAGGTATTAGAGAAGACTTTTGAAAGAGATCATACTAAAGTTCACTTATTCACTTATTTATTAAAAACAAGTTCTGGTAGACTCTGACATGAAAACTACCAGGAAGACAAATGTTGTCCTTTACATCATGGAATCTGTAATTTAGAAATCTTGACAGAAGTGTAAAGTTAGTTTAAAAAGTGAAAAGAAAGAACAGCATGTGGGTTAGTTAGCATAGATATGTAAATGCAAAGGGTTTTGGGGAGAAATAGTATAAAATGGAGAAAGCGAGGAGGGGCAAGAGGGTGGAAGAGCAGGGTCCTCAACTCACTGGACCCTACCAACTTACCTGGATAACTTTCAAAACATCCTGAACACCTAAGAATTTGATCTGAGATTTAAAGAGAGAACAACCGGAATGCTACAGAGAGAAAAGTTTTCCCTTCTAGGTAGAGGTAGAAAGGCAGAAAAAAAAAAATAAAAAAGAATAAAGTGGGGGAGGGGCACCACAAGTAGCCAGCCTAAAGCAGAATGGTGAGAGCCTCAGGACAGGAAAGCCCAGCCCTGGAGAAGTGGGAACTTTAAAAATCCTCACTGGAGTTTTCCTGGATGGAAAAGTGCTTAGCGGGGAAATTGGGCAGAATGGCAGGAAGGGCAGCGAAACCTCAATATTCCCCAAGTCACTATTAGAGGAGGGGTGGCCTGGGGAAAGCACATCCACAAACTGCAGTCCAATATCGATAAAAGGCTGGAGCACTGCAGTGGAAGAAGCCAGTCAGTGTACCTCTGCCTGGGTACACACACACCTGAGAATCAGGGCACCAGACCCCTCCCTCAGAAGACCAGCTGTAAGAACAAGGGAAGAGCAAGTTTATTTACCAAACAATTCTGGAAAGCTCCAGGACCGAGAGAAAATAGTACATAGAACTAGAGGGTACTTTCTTTTCTTTTCTTTTTTTCCATTACAACTCATTTTTATATCAGACTAAATATTTCCAATATTTTTTCCTTTCTACCTTTTCAATATTTTGCCAATTCTTCATTTTTAAGCTTTTTTCCTTCCTGACTTTCATATTTCTACAATTACATGTCTTAGAGGTATTTTCCACTTCTGAATTCCCTTCAATGTAGTCAATTTAATTTGGGGAGATATATGAGATATAAGTTTTTCTTTTGTGTTTTTTTGTTTTCTCTGCCTCATTTTGTACTACAATGTCAGAAGTTAATATCTAAAACATGACCAGCATGCACACAGAACCAAATGGAATACCGTGTTGATTCATTCTGTGAGATTATATTCTCTCTTCCTTCCCATTCTGCCCTTCTCTTTTATCTCATTTATGTTTTTGTGGGCAGTGTTGGGGCTTTCTATAAGTATTGCAGGTTTATATAAATTTTGTCTTGAGCATCTTCTAACACACAGAACAAAATACACTCAGAACCAAGATCACCCTCTAGGACCCCTCAGGTAGACTACATTCCATTACCACTTCTTCACTACCACCATCCCCCAGTCTGCCCCTCCTTTTCTCTTTTTTTCTCATTTCTCTTGCCTTTTTTTTTCTTTTTTTCTTTTTTTTTTCCCTTCTTTAGGACTTTTGGCCTTTTATTATTTACTACTTTCTTATAAAATCTGTTTATCACTTTAGTGGTCCTCTTGTTTCATTTTGTGCTGATCTTTTTCATTTTCTGGCCTCTGAACTCTTTAGAATCACCTAGGATGAATTTTACTTAGGTCTTGTTTGATATTTTTGACTCAGCCCACTCATACAGCCACTCTGCACTGGACAAAATAACTAGAAGGAAGAATTTACCACAAAAGAAAGAATTGGGAACAGTAATCTCTGCCACAGAGTTACAGAATATGGACTTCAGTACAATGTCAGAAAGTCAATTCAGAAGTACAATTATAAAACTACTGGTGGCTTGGAAAAAAGCATAAAGGACTCTAGGGACTTCGTTATTGCAGAATTGACATCTAATCAGGGTGAAATTAAAAATAGATTAAATGATATGCAATCCAAACTGAGTGTCCTAACTGCTAGGGTTAATGAGGTGGAAGAAAGAGTGAGCAACATAGAAGACAAGTTGAAGCTGAGTAAAAAAGAAAAAAACAAGAGCCTGAGAAAAGGCTTAGGGAAATAAATGATAGCCTGAGAAGGAAGAATGTAGGTATAATTGGGGTTCCAGAAGAGACTAAGAGGGAGAGAGGACCACAAAGTATATTTGAACAAATCATAGCTGAGAACTTCCCTAATTTGGGGATGGAAACAGGCATTCACATCCAAGAGGTAGAGAGGGCCTCTCCAAAAATCAATAAAAACCATTCAACACCTAGACATTTAATAGTGAAACTTGAAAATTCCAAGATAAAGAGAAAATCCTTAAAGCAGCATGAGACAAGATTCTTAACTTATATGGAGAGAAATATCAGATTAACAGCAGACCTCTCCACAGAGACCTGGCAGTCCAGAAAGGGCTAGCATGATATATTCAGGGCACTAAATGAGAAGAGCATGCAGCCAAGAATACTTTATCCAGCAAGCCTGTCATTCAGAATAGAAGGAGAGATAAAGAGCTTCCAAGATAGGCAGAAACTGAAAGAATATGTAACCAAAAAACATACACTGCAAGAAATATTAAGGGGGACCCTGTAAAAGAAATAGGAAACCCAAAGAAATAATCCACAAAACAGGGACTGAATAGCATTATGATGACACTAAATTGATATATTTCAATAATTACTCTGAATATGAATAGGCTAAATGATCTCATCAAAAGAGGCAGGATATCAGACTCGATAAAAAAGCAAGACCCATCTATATGCTGTCTACAAAAGACTCATTTTAGACCTAAGGACACTTCCAGCCTAAACAGGAAGGGGTGGAGAACCATTTACCATTCAAGAGGTCCTCAAAAGAAAGCAGGGGTAGCAATCCTCATATCAGATAAATTAAGGTTGGTACCAAAGATTGTAGTAAGAGATGAAGAGGAACAGACACTATATCATACTTAAAGGATCTATCCAACAAGAGGAGCTAAGAATCATGAATATTTATGCCCCTAATGTGGGAGCTGCCAAGTATATCAATTAATAACCAAAGTAGAGAGATAATTAGATAATAATACACTTACTGGGAGACTTCAACATGGCACTTTCTGCAAATGACAGATTTTCTAAGCAGAACATCAGCAAAGAAACAAGAGTCTTAAATGATACACTGGATCAGATGGATTTCACAAATATATACAGAACTTTCCATCCGAATGCAATTGAATACACTTTCTTCTCAAGTGCACATGGAACATTTTCCAGAATAGACCACATATTGGGTCACAAATCAGGTCTTAACCGATAGCAGAAGATTGGGATCGTCCCCTGTATATTTTCAAACCACAATGCTTTAAAACTAGAACTCAATCAGAAGAAGAATTTTGGAGGAAACTCAAACACGTGGAGGTTAAAGACCATCTTTCTAAAAGATGAAAGGGTCAGCCAGGAAATTAGAGAATTAAAAAGATTCATGGAAACTAACTAAAATGAAGATACAAACGTAAAAATTCTTTGGGATACAGCAAAAGCGATCATAAGAGGGAAACACATCACAATATAAGCTTCCCTCCAAAAATTGGAAAAACCTCAAATACACAAGCTAACCTGCCACCTAAAGGATCTGGAGAAAGAACAGCAAGTAAAACCTACAGCCAGCAGAAGAAGAAAGTTAATAAAGATTTGAGCAGAACCCAATGAAATAGAGACCAGAAGAACTGTAGAATAGATCAACAAAACCAAAAGTTGGTTCTTTGAGAGAATTAATAAGATAAATAAACCACTAGCGAGCCTTATTAAAAAGAAAAAAAAACACTCAATAAAATCAGGAATGGAAGAGGAGAAATCACAACCAATACCAAGGAAATACAAATGATTCTAACAACATATAATGAGCATCTATATGCCAATAAATTAGGCAATCTAGAAGAAATGGACACATTTCTGGAAAACCACAAACTACCAAAACTGGAACAGAAAGAAATAGAAAACCTGAACAGGCCAATAACCAGGGAGGAAATTGGAGCAATCATCAAAAACCTCCCAAGACACAACAGTCCAGGGTGAGTTGGCTTCCCAGGGTAATTCTATCAAACATTTAAAGAAGAAATGATACCTATTCTAGTAAAGCTGTTCAGAAAGATAGAAAGGGATGGAATAATTCCAAACACATTTTTTGAGGCCAGAATTACCTTGATTCCAAAATCAGACAAAGACCACACCTAAAAGGAAAATTATAGACCAATTTCCCTGATGAAAAATTCTCTGATGAAAAATTTCCCTGATGCAAAAATTCTCACCAAGATACTAGCCAATAGGATCCAACAGGACATTAAGAAGATTATTCACCATGACCAAGTAGGATTTATCCCCGGGACACAAGGCTGGTTCAACACTTGTAAAACAATCAGTGTGATTCATCATATCAGCAAGAGAAAAACCAAGAACCATATGATCCTCTCATTAGATGCAGAGAAAGCATTTGACAAAATACAGCATCCATTCCTGATCAAAACTCTTCAGAGTGTAGGGATAGAGGGAACATTCCTCAACATCTTAAAAGCCATCTATGAAAAGCTCACAGCAAATATCATTCTCAATGGGGAAAAAAATGAGAGACTTTCCTAAGATCAGGAACATGAGAGGGATGTCCACTCTCACCACTGCTATTCAACATAGTACTATAAGTCATAGCCTCAGCAATCAGACAACTAAAAGAAATAAAAGGCAATCAAATCAGCAAAGAGAAGCCAAACTCTCCCTCTTCACAGATGATGTGATACTGTACATAGAAAACCCAAAAAAACTCTACCCCAAGATTGCAAGAACTCATACAGCAATTTGGCAGTGTGGCAGGATACAAAATCAATGCCTAGAAATCAGTGGCATTTCTCTACACTAACAATGAGACTGAAGAAAAAGAAATTAAGGAGTCAATCCCATTTACAACTGCACCAAAAAGCATAAGATACCTAGGAATAAATCTAACCAAAGAGGTAAAAGATCTATACCCTAAAAACTACAGAACACTTCAGAAAGAAATTGAGGAAGACACAAAAAGATCGACAAACATTCCATGCTCATGGATTGGAAGGGTAAATATTGTGAAAATGTCTATGGTACCCAGGGCAATTTACACATTTAATGCAATCCCTATCAAAATACTATGGGTTTTCTTCAGAGAGCTTGAAAAAATAATCTTAAGATTTGTGTGGAATCAGAAAAGACCCTGAATAGCCAGGGGGAATATTGAGAAAGAAAACCAGAGCTGGGTGTATCACATTACTGGATTTCAAGTGGTGTTATAAAGCTGTGATCATCAAGATAGATGGTATGGTGCTGGCACAAAAACAGACACATAGATCAATGGAACAGAATAGAGAATCCAGAAATGGGCCCTCAACAATATGGTCAACTTATATTCGACAAAGCAGGAAAGACTATCCACTGGATAAATGAGAGTCTCTTCAATAAATGGTGCTGGGAAAATTGGACAGCCACATGCAGAAGAATGAAACTAGACCACTCTCTTATACCACACACAAAGATACACTCAAAATGTTTGAAAGATCTAAATGTGAGACAAGAATCCATCAAAATCCTAGAGGAGAACACAGGCAACACCCTTTTTGAACTTGGCTACAGTAACTTCTTGCAAGATACATCTATGAAGGCAAGAGAAGCAAAAGCAAAAATGAACTATTGGGACTCCATCAAGATAAAAAGCTTCCGCACAGCTAAAAAAATAGTCAACAAAACTCAAAGACAACCTACAGATTGGGAGAAGATATTTGCAAATGACCTATCAGATAAAGGGCTAGGATCCAAGACCTATAAAGAATTTATTAAACTCAACAGCAAAGAAACAAACAATCTAATAATGAAATGGGCAGAAGACATGAACAGAATTTTCACCAAATAAGACATACAGATGGCCAACAAGCACATGAGAAAATGCTCTGCATCACTTGCCATCAGGGAAATACAAATCAAAACCACAATGAGATACCACCTCACACCAGTGAGAATGGGGAAAATTAACAAGGCAGGAAACAACAAATGTTGGAGAGGATGTGAAGAAAGGGGAACCCTCTTGCACTGTTGGTGGGAATGTGAACTGGTATAGCCACTCTGGAAAACTGTGTGGAGGTTCCTCAAAGAGTTAAAACCCTGTGACCCTGCAATTGCACTACTGGGTAGTTATCCAAAGATACAGATGCAGTGAAACGCCAGGACACCTGCATCCCAATGTTTCTAGCAGCAATGTCCACAATAGCCACACTGTGGAAGGAGCTGAGAAGTCATTTGTTTGAGGAATGGATAAAGACGATATGGTCTATACAGAGAGGATGGATACCCACCATCTGCTTCAACCTGGATAGAACCGGAAGGTATTATGCTGAGTGAAATAAATCAATCAGAGAAGGACAATCATCATATGGTTTCACTCATATGGGGAATATAAGAAATAGTGAAAGGGATTATAAGGGAATGGAGGAAAAATGATGGGGAAAAATTAGTGAGGGTGACAAACCATGAGAGACTCCTAACTCTGAGAAATGAACAAAGGGTTTTGGAAGGGGATGTAGGCAGAGGAATGGGGTGAATGGGTGATGGGAACTGAGGAGCGCACTTGATGAGATGAGCACTGGGTGTTATACTATATGTTGGCAAATCGAACTTCAATTAAAAAATTGGACAAAGCAAATAAGAAATGGGGATTGGCTATCATTGCTAATCTGTGAGAAGTAAACTTGATTCTAAAGGTTTGATCTACGGGCCTTTAATATTCTTATGAGAATTCGTAATTTACAAGTGAGGTAAGTAGATTTTACAGAAGGCCATGGAGTAATTCTGGTGAGATATGATGGACCCATACACTAAGGCAGTGACAAATTTGGGAATGATTGAGATTCCCAATCTCAGAAGTTGAAATATAATGGATGTGATAAGTGCCTATAACTGATGGGGACATGAGAGAATAGAAAACTTTAAGGTTTTTGGGCAGACTTCAGAGTAAGTAGTGACCAGCATAAATGGCAACAAAGAAACCCAGATTAGGAGCTGAATTGAGAGAAAACAAATAGCACATCAAATGCCTGAGGAGAAATAACATGGTTAGTATCCCTAGGCATTGGTTTTAGTGCTTAGAGAGAGGGATGTAGTCAGGTAAGTGATACGGATTTCTTAAAATTAACCCTCTTTGTTAGATATACAAATACTACTTGGGGACATTCAAACTCTACAAAAACAGATAGTCTACTTTATTCTGCCTTCACATGAAAGTGCCACCTCTCTTTAATTCTTGCTTTGTAATTGTCCTTACATGGGAAGGAACTTTAGTCCTCTCCAAGTACCACACTGGATTTATCCTTATCTAGGTAGTTCTTTGTTTTTTCTTAGGCTTTCTCTCATTATCAGCATAAATTCAATTTTATGTGTTGTTGAAACAAGAAAAAGATCCTCTGAGAATTATTAAGGGCACTGCCATTTCATATTGGCATATCTGAAAATCTGATATTCTTATTTTTTTAACTATTCTGAGTAACAATTTTGAACGACAAAAAAAACTATATTACTGTGGCATAAGTCCCAATAGAAGTATTAAACAGGCTACCCCTACTCATTATGATGGTCTAACTGAGCACATTCACATTACAACCTGGCCAGTTTTCCATAATGGTAATTCCATGTAGAGTTACCCTTCTTTGCTTTCACAAACACTCGTTGGTGGCTGTAGTAGGTGTATGCCTATGTGGATCATAGTATGAGTGTATTTACATACCAATAAATACTTGAAAAATAGTATTGATATCATATTGAT
Organism: Vulpes lagopus; assembly: GCF_018345385.1. NCBI lineage: Eukaryota > Metazoa > Chordata > Mammalia > Carnivora > Canidae > Vulpes > Vulpes lagopus. The sequence continues at coordinate 45,595,274 of NC_054838.1, forward strand.
TTCACATATTCTTATATTATCTAATCAGTAAGGTCTTGGCTGAGAAAGATAATAATATGACAATATCTTTTTACCCATATTTTGTATTGAAAAATATTTATGGGGATGCCTTGGATGGTTCAGTGGTTGAGTGTCTGCCTTCGGCTCAGGGTGTGATACCAGAGTGTGGGGATGGAGTCCCACATCAGGTACCCCATGAAGAGCCTGCCTCTCCATCTGTCTGTGTCTCTGCCTCTCTCTGTGTGCCTCTAATGAATAAATAAATAAAATGTTTTAAAATATATATATTTAGTATATTTCTGATGGGGAAGAAAGAGCAGGAAACATGGAAAATCCTTATAGAATAACTGAATATCCTATTTAACTCGGTGATGAGAACATCAGGGTTTAAATAAGAATTCATTCAAAATTCTTTGGAGATGAAAAACTCTGAGAAAAAATATGTCATATATATATATATGAATATGAATAATTTTTTCAGAAGTTTCATTGAGATAAGTGATACCTCAGAATAATGTGTTTTGAGATTTTAGTGAAGAATATTTTTATTGAAAATAATGGATAGCTTGTTCATTCTATAGTCAAGAATAATTCACATATAAGCAGTACCAGTATATCATAAATTTGGTGTCTTTATTTTTTGTCCTTTTTGTTTTTAAAGATTCAGTATTCATATATGAGATTTGTAGCACAAGAAAAGGAATCTAAAAAACAGGCCTGGTGCCAGTCTAGAAAAGACCCCACAAAGTGGTATTTATATTGATAAATTAGCCACACCTCATGGTCTGTCTGGCTTTTAGAAACCCAATTTTGCTAGCACGCTGGAGAGTGTGTGAGAATGAGTATAAGGCAGGAAACACTATCAACTAACCAACAAGGTTCATGGAATTCTCAGCTTCTATAATCTGTCTTCTTAACATCCAGTCCATAAATGGAAATTAGAGGGATTATAACCTCTCTGAAACAGTGCATATTTCTGAAGTACTAGTAAAATTCTCAAAGGAGTCTGTGGGGAAAATAATAGTCAGGTTAGAAATAGTCAAGACAAGGAAGCTGCAACATTTTCAATCAAGACTTTCCCTCTCAGAAAGATACCTGGTAATAATTGCTTCTTTCTTGGTTTTTCTCTCCATCTCTGTCACTCACTCACTTTGTTTTCCTAAATATTTTTTTCTCTTTCATTTTAGAATAATATTCCTATTGTCTGTAATAGCATATAATGCAGTTGATTAGATTTTTATGTCATTAAATTGTCATATTCCAATTATACAACCCTGAGGTTACTTCCAGATTATCTTGATAGGTGTTTGGGGGGTATTCCTAAACTTCTTAGTAGTTTACATTATATACAACTTACAAGTTACATTATATCCAGTACTTATCTATTTCACTATTTTAAATCCAAGTATAATCTGGTTTCTGAGTATTCTGATGCATCTCTATGTTGTCATTTGGGGTAAAATTTAACTTTGCCACACAGATAATTTTTCTCCCTTTTAACATAAAATGAATTATGATATACCAGAGAATTTATGGCATTTGTACTAACCAAAGATTAATGTTTTCATACTGAATTACATTTTGGTTTGGCTCTAGATAGGGATGTCATGATTGATTTCTTTATGCTAAACATAAAATCAGGGAAAAATGTAAGGAATTACGAAGTACATCATCTATAATCTAATTGGGAACTTTTTTTGTTGTTAATTTATAGATGCTGTTTTGAGACTCAGCCATGTTTGTGCATCTTAGTCTGATGTATCCTTGGGATAAGTCACAGTTAAAACATATTAATTGTTGTTAATTTTATGTTAGATTTAGAAGCTATACATCCTATAATTACAGCATGCATCTATGGCCTCTAACCAGTATTCATTTAGCAAACGTGGAAAAAAATTACTATAAAAATTTAAATGGACTTTGATAGTTGTGTGGATGAACTAGCAAACTTTATGGAATCAATATATCCAAAGTAACTGCAGTTTTAATATAATATTGGACAATAGCAAACTGAAATAGCAATGGAGAAAGTCTTTTACCTTATTCTCCTTAAAGATATTATCAAAACATATTGTTTGTACTTAATAGCATTTATCGTTGTCATCCTCTGTATTTATGTAATGTCTACCTTTTCCACTAGATCCTAAAATGCTAGAAAAGTTCTCTTTGTTAGTGTCTCTGCACTGAATAAAGTGATATCATATAGTTGCTACATTCTATAGAATTTGTGTTGGAGTAAAATTGATTGTTCAGTTCATATAGAATTGTCCTTTGAAGTTCCATGAGAAATAAGTAAGGCTACTTCTTTAAGTTAGAATTTCACAATTGTATATTTCTTGGCAGACAGTATAGAGAAATGGCTAAGAAATAGAAAGCCTAAGTTTATTTTATAATTATTTTTTATTTGCATATAGTTGACACACACTGTTAATTAGTTTCAGGTGTACAACATAGTGATTGGACAAATTTATACATTACACTATGTTTACCAAGTGTAGCTGTCACCTTATGCTACTACAATATCGTTGACTATATTTCTTATACTGTGACTGTTATTCCCGTGACCTTTTCATTCCATAACTGGAAGCCCGTGTCTCCCACCTCACTTCATCATTTTTCCCATTCCCCATGCTTCTCCCCTCTGGCAACCATTAGTTCTCTATATATAGATCTGATTATACTTTTTGTTTGTTTATTCACCAGTTTTGCCTTTTATTTATTTCGTTTTTTATTATTTCTTAAGATTTTAGATTTTATTTATTTATTCATGAGAGACACACAGAGAGAGAGGCAGAGACATAGGCTGAGGGATAAGCAGGCTCCCTGCAGGGAGCTTGATGCGGACTCAATCCCAGGACCCTGGGACCACAACCTAAGCCAAAGGCAGATACGCAACCACTGAGCCACCCAGGTACCCCCTGTTTTGTTTTTTTAAGATTCCACATATGAGTTGAAATCACTATGTATTTGTCTTTCTCAGTTTGGCTTATTTCACTTAGTATGATACCCTCTAGGTCTATTAGTATTGTGGCAAATGGCATATTATCCTTTTTTTATGGCTGCAGAATATTCTGCTGTGTTTATCTTCTTTTTTATCAATTTATTTATCAAAGGACATTCAGGTTACTTCCAAATCTTGGCTAATGTAAATAATGGTGCAATAAAAATAGCGGTGCATATATCTTTCCAATTTAGCGTTTTTGTTCAGAAAACCTAAGTTTAAAATACTGGCTCTGGAGGGGGCAGGGCAAGATGGTGGAAGAGTAGGGTCCTAAGTCACCTCTCTCCACCAATTTACCTAGATAACTTTCAAATCATCCTGAAAACCTACGAATTCGGCCTGAGATTTAAAGAGAGAACAGCTAGAGCGCTACAGAGAGAAGAGTTTGCACTTCTAACAAGGTAGGAAGATGGAAAAAAACAAATAAATAAAAAAGAATCCAGTGGGGGAGGGGACCCCTTGAGGAGCTGGGCTAAGGCCAGGTGGTGAGAGCCTCCAGGACAGGAAAGGCCAGTCCTGGAGAAGCAGGAACTTTAACAATCTTCCCGGATGGAAAGGCACTCACAGAGAACTTGGGCAGGATCCCAGGAGGGGCAGTGGAGCCCCCAGGTTCCCAGAGTCACTAACAGAGGAAGTGTGCCCTTGGAGAGAGTGCGCCACATACCCCAGCCAAGAGCAGCAAAGGGCTGGAGTGCGCACCCAGCAGGGCCTCAAGAGCAGCTCAGGCCGGGGCTCCAGGCAAAGTGCACTGTATGTCCCCAGAGCAAGATTCCACCAGTGCAGGGCCCACAGTGGAGGGCGCTGGGGGACACAGCCCAGGATCCTGCATTTCTCCCCCACCCCCAACAGGCAGAGGCTGGGAAGGCCCAGGACAGCGAGATCATTCCTGCTGCCAGGTGCCCTGGCTGTGCAGATACGAACCCCCACCCTTGGAGCATCCAGCCAGTGTGGACGGGGAGAATGTAGTAGTTACTGCGGGAGCTGACTCTAGAGCTGGAGAGCTGGCTGCGGCCAGTGGGGTTGTTCCTCCTTGTGTCACCTTGTGCCTGGGAGGGTCAAGGCCACTGGGGAACAGGGGCCTCATGGAATAAACAGCTCCCACTGAGCCTTGCGCCTGGCAGGGGGCAGAGCAGCTCCCCCAGGTGCACATACCTCAGAATCAGCACAGCAGGCCCTTCCCCCAGAAGAACAGCTGGAAGGACAGGGGAAGAGCAAGTTCTTGACCCAGCAGCACTGGAAAGCTCCAGGGGAAGTCAAGGGATTTACAGTATATAGAACCAAAGGATACCCCTCCTTGTTTTGTTTTTGCTTTTGTTTTTGTTTTCTGTTCTTCGTTTTTTTTTGTTTGTTTGTTTCCCTTTTTCTCTCTCTCTCTTTTTTTCTTTCTTTTTCCACTACAACTCGTTTTTAGCCACTTGGCACTGAGCAAAATGATTAGAAAGAAGAACTCACCACAAAAGAAAGAATCAGAAACACTACTCTCTCCCAAAGAGTTTCAGAATTTGGATTACAATTCGATGTCAGAAAGCCAATTCAGAAGCACAATTGTAAAGCTCCTGGTGGCTCTGGAAAACATAAAAGATTCAAGAGACTTCATGACTGTAGAATTTAGATTTAATCAGGCCGAAATGAAAAATCAATTAAATGAGATGCAATCCAAACTGGAGGTCCTAACAATGAGGGTCAATGAGGTAGAAGAAAGAGTGAGTGACATAGAAGACAAGTTGATGGCAAGGAAGGAAGCTGAGGAAAAAAAGAGAAAAACAATTAAAGAGATGAGGAACGTTTAAGGGAAATCAATGACAGCCTCAGAAGGAAAAAAAACCTATGTTTAATTGGGGTTCCAAAGGGCACCAAAAGGGAAAGAGGACCAAAAAGCATATTTGAATAAATCATAGCTGAGAACTTCCCTAACTTGGGGAGGGAAACAGGCATTCAGATCCAGGAGATAGAGAGATCCCTCCCTTAAAACAATAAAAACTGTTCAACACCTCGACATTTAATAGTGAAACTTGCAAATTCCAAATATAAAGAGAAAATCCTTAAAGCAGCAAGAGACAAGAGATCCCTAACCTTTATGGAGAGAAATATTAGATTAACAGCACCCTCTCCACAGAGACCTGGCAGGCCAGAAAGAGCTGACAGGATATATTCGGGTCCTAAATGAGAAGACCATGCGTCTAAGGATACTTTATCCAGTAAGGCTCTCATTCAGATTAAAGGAGAGATAAAGAGCTTCCAAGATAGGCAGAAACTGAAAGAATATGTGACCACCAAAGCAGGTCTGAAAGAAATACTAAGGGGGACTCTATAAAAGAAAGAGGAAGTCCAAAGAAACAATCCACAAAAACAGGGACTGAATAGGTATTATGATGACACTAAATTCTTATCTTTCAATAGTAACTCTGCATGTGAATGGGCTTAATGATCCTATCAAAGATGCAGGGTTTCAGACTGGATAAAAAAACAAGACTCATCTATTTGCTGTATACAAGAGACTCATTTTAGACCTAAGGACACCTACAGCATGAAAATGAAAGGTTGGAGAACCATTTACCATTCAAACGGTCCTCAAACAAAAGCAGGGGTAGAAAACCTCATATCAGATAAATTAAGGTTTATGCCAAGGACTGTAGTAAGAGATGAATAGGGACCTTATATCATACTTAAAGGATCTATCTGACAAGAGGACCTAAAAACCATGAATATTTATGCCCCTAATGTGGGAGCTACCAAGTATATCAATCAATTAATAACCAAAGTAGAGAGATACTTAGATAATAATACACTTATACTGGGAGACTTCAACAAGGTGCTTTCTGCAAATGACAGATATTCAAGGCAGAACATCAGCAATATTCTAAGCAGAACATCAGCAAAGAAACAAGGATAAATGATACACTGGACCAGATGGATTTTGCAGATATTTACAGAACTTTAAATCCAAATGCAGCTGAATACACATTCTTCTCAAGTGCACATGGAACTTTCTCCAGAATAGACTACATACTGGGTCACAAATCATGTCTTAACCAATAACAAAATGTTGGGATTGTCCCCTGCATATTTTCAGACCATAATGCCTTGAAACTTGAACTAAATCACAAGAAGAAATTTGGAAGAAATTCAAATATGTAGAGGTTAAAGACCATCCTGCTAAAAGATGAAAGGGTCAACCAGGAAATTAGAGACAAATTGAAAAGATTCGTGGAAACTAATGAGAACAAAGATACAACCATTCAAAATCTTTGGGATGCAGAAAAATCAGTCCTGAGAGGGGAAATACATTGCAATAACAGCATTCCTCAAAAACTGGAAAAAACTCAAATATACAAGCTAACCTTGCACCTAAAGGAACTGGAGAAAGAGCAAATAAGATCCACACCCAGCAGAAGAAGAGAGTTAATAGAGATCCGAGTGGAAATCAATGAAATAGAAACCAGAAGAACTGTAGAATGTATAAACAAAACCAGCAGTTGGTTCCTTGAAAGAATTAATAATATACATAAACCATTAGCCAGCCTTATTAAAAAGAAGAGAGAAAAGACTCAAATTTAAAAAATCATGAATGAGAAAGGAGAGTTCACCACCAAATACCAAGGAAATACAAACGATTTTAAAATTATGAGCAGCTATACACCAATAAATTAGGTAATCTAGAAGAAACGGACGCATTTCTGGAAAACCACAAACTACCAAAACTGGAACAGGAAGAAACAGAAAACATGAACAGGCTGATAACCAGGGAGGATATTGAAGCAGTCATCAGAAACTACCCAAGACAGAAAAGTTCAGGGTGAGATGGCTTCCCAGGAGAATTCTATCAAACGTTTAAAGAAGAAACCATACCTATTCTACTAAAGGTGTTTGGAAATATAGAAAGGGATGGAATAATTCCAGACTCGTTCTATGAGGCCAGCATCACCTTAATTCCAAAACCAAAGACCCCAGCAAAAAGGAGAATTATAGACCAATATCCCTGATGAACACAGATGCAAAAATTCTCAAGATACTAGTCAAAAGGATCTAACAGTACATTAAAAAGATTATTCACCATGACCAAGTAGGATTTATTCCTGGGATGCAAGGCTGGTTCAACCTTCATAAAGCAAACAATGTGATAGATCATATCAACAAGAGAAAAATCAAGAACCATACGATCCTCAATAGATGCAGGGAAAGCATTTGACAAAATACAGCATCCATTCCTGATCAAAACTCTTCAGAGTGTAGGGATACAGGGAACATTCCTCAGCATCTTTAAAGCCATCTATGAAAAGTCCACAGCAAATATCATTCTCAATGGGGAAACACTGGGAGCCTTTCCCCTAAGATCAGGAACACGACAGGAATGTCCACTCTCACTACTGCTATTTAACATAGTACTAGAAGTCCTAGCCTCAGCAACCAGGCAACAAAAAGAAAAAAAAAAAGGCATTCAAATTGGCAAATAAGTCCAATTCTCCCTCTTTGCAGATGACTTGATACTGTACATAGAAAACCCAAAAGACTCCACCCCAATATTACTAGAACTCATACACTAATTCTGCAGTATGGCATGATCCAAAATAAATGCCCAGAAATCAGTGGCATTTCTATACACTAACAATGAGACTGAAGAAAGAGAAATTAAGGAGTCATTCCCATTTACAATTGCACCCAAAAGCATAAATACCTAGAAATAAACCTAACCAAAGAAGTAGAGGATCTATACCCAAAAAACTACAAAATACTTCTGAATGAATTAAGGAAGACACAAAGAGATGGAAAAGAATTCCATGCTCATGGATTGGAAGAATAAATATTGTGAAAATGTTTATGGTATCCAGGGCAATTTACACATTTAATGCAATCCCTATCAAAATACCATGGACTTTCTTCAGAGAGTTGGGACAAATCATCTTAAGACTTGTGTGGAATCAGAAAATACCCTGAATATCCATGGGAATATTAAAAAAAAGCTATAGCCAGGGCATCACAATGATAGATTCAGGTTGTACTACAAAGCTGTGATCATCAAGACAGTATGTTCTGGCACAAAAACAGACACATAGTTCAATGGAACAGAATAGAAAATCTAGAAATGGGCCTTCATCTCTATGGTCAATTAATATTCGACAAGGCAGGAAAGACTCTCCACTGGAAAAAGGATAATCTATTCAATAAATGGTGCTGGGAAAATTGGACAGCCACATGCAGAAGAATGAAACTAGACCACTCTCTTATACCACACACAAAGATACACTCAAAATGTTTGAAAGATCTAAATGTGAGACAAGAATCCATCAAAATCCTAGAGGAGAACACAGGCAACATCCTTTTTGAACTTGGCTACAGTAACTTCTTGCAAGATACATCTATGAAGACAAGAGAAGCAAAAGCAACAATGAACTATTGGGACTCCATCAAGATAAAAAGCTTCTGCACAGCTAAAAAATTAGTCAACAAAACTAGAAGACAACCTACAGAATGGGAGAAGATATTTGCAAATGACCTATCAGATAAAGGGCTAGGATCCAAGATCTATAAAGAGCTTATCAAGCTCAACACCCAAGAAAACTAACAATCCAATCATGAAATGGACACAAGATATGAACAGAAATTTCACCAAAGAGGATGTACACCTGGCCAACAAGCACATGAGAAAATGCTCCACATCGCTTGCCATCAGGGAAATACAAATCAAAACCACAATGAGATACCACCTCACACCAGTGAGAATGGGGAAAATTAACAAGACAGGAAACAACAAATATTGGAGAGGATGTGGAGTAAAAGGAACCCTCTTCCACTGTTGGTGGGAATGTGAACTGGTGCAGCCACTCTGGAAAACTGTGTGGAGGTTCCTCAAAGAGTTAAAAATAGACCTGCCCTTCGACCCAGCAATTGCACTGCTGGGGATTTACCACAAAGATCCAGATGCAGTGAAACACTGGGACACCTGCACCCCGATGTTTATAGCAGCAATGTCCACAATAGGCAAACTGGAAGGAGCCTCGGTGTCCATCAAAAGATGAATGGATAAAGAAGATGTGGTCTATGTATACAATGTATACAATATTACTCAGCTATTAGAAATGACAAATATCCACCATTTGCTTCATGGATGGAACTGGAGGCTATTGTGCTCAGTGAAGTAAGTCAATTGGAGAAGGACAAACAGTGTATGGTCTCATACTTTGGGGAATATAAAAAATAGTGAAGGGGAATAAAGGGGAAAGGAAAGAAAATGAGTGGGGAATATCAGTAAGGGTGACAGATCATGAGAGACTCCTAATTCTGGGAAATGAACAAGGGGTAGTGGAAGGGGAGGTGGGTGGGGGGATGAGGTGACTGTGTGACTGTGGCACCGAGGGGGGCATTTGACAGGATGAGCACTGGGTGATATTCTATATGTTGGCAAATTGAACTCCCATAAAAAAATAATTAAAATAAAAAAATACTGGCTCTGACAGTCTTCTTATATGACAATGAAAAATTATAAAAGCTACCAGAGTTTTGGTATCTTTAGAATAACGATGATATTTTAAAATGGGTCACAGCTCATAGGCTCATAGGTCACACTCACATTTCCTCTGAAGTCTTCATCAGCTCATTACACTTCACAATGCCCTCAAAGATTCTGTTATACTACATTCTCCTATTATCTAGTAAGGAGATCTACCAAGCCACTAGATGCACCATAATTCTGTGTAAATTGATTTAAGTCCATTGCTTCAGCTTTAAGTAAATGTCAGAGACTGACAGAAATTTCCCTGTTAGATTTACCAAGTATGTATGGCCATACTAACTATGATAATCAGCACTTTTCCTTCTTTCTATAGTATCTGGAAGAAAACACAACTTCAAGTATCTGGAGTCTGAACGTGTTAGCAGTCAAGACTTATGAAAGTTTTGCATTTAATCATAAAAGTTCATCTTAGCCTTCACCTTTCCATTGTTCTAGTATAGCAATTAGTACTTCATTAGACTGTTTTAAGAATTAAATGATATATGCTTAAAACATTTTACACACTGCCTGTCATAAATGGCCAACAGTCATTATTAATATAGTAATATTTGACAATGCCTAATAGTAATAAAAAATGATTTTCAACAACGGTGTATTCACTTGGAATAAGCTATTAAAAACATTAATATTAGAGCACCTATTATATTCTATCCATAGTACACAAAATTCCATGAGCATTACTACATTTTAAAGTTGAACAAAAGAGACACAAAAAGGTTAAGTAACTTATTCATAATCACACAAAAAATCAGTAGTAGAATCAGGATTTGAATCCAAGAAGGTGGACAGCAGAGCCCATGCTGTTTATCAATAATGTACTATAGAGTAAGTACTTTAGGTTTATGAGTCATATGGTCTTTGTTACAATTACTCAACATTATTTGCAAAGTATAAATAGCTTTGTACATAAATAGTTGAACATAGCTATTTTCCAATAAGACTTTATTTACAAAAACAGGCAGCACAGCTCATAAGCTGTAGTTTGGTGATATTCCCTATACAAAACAGTTCTCAAGGTTTTATAATATCATTAATATTTTCCGCAAAGTAAAAAGGAGATAATTATTAAAGATCATTTAAAAAATATTATTAAAATTATTATTTAAGATGATATAATTATTCAAGAATTATTAAAATAATTGTTTTTAAAAGTTATTATTTTTAAATTTAATAATTTTAAGATTATTATTAAAAAGGAGATAATTATTAAGGAATTATTCAAGAATTCAAGATGACCCCAGAGTTGTATCCATAGTCTACCTGATATATATCAGCTGGTCCATCTTTTTATTGATCCCAGGGATGCCAAAACATGAATTTTTAAAAAAATTTTTTATTGGAGTTCAATTTGCCAACATATAGCATAACACCTAGTGTTCATCCCGCCAAGTGCCCCCCTCATTGCCCATCACCCAGGCATCCCAACCCCCCTCCATTTCCCCTTTCACTACCACTTGTTCATTTCTGAGAGTTAGGTATCTCTCATGTTTTGTCACCCTCACTGATATTTTCACTCATTTTCTCTCCTTTCCCTTTACTCCCCTTTCACTAATTTTTATATTCCCCAAATGAATAAGTTCTCAGCTATGATTTGTTCAAATACAGTTTCTGGACTTCTGTCCCTTTTGACGCCCTTGGGAACCCCAATTAAACGTAGATTTTTCCTTCTGAGGCTGTCATTTCTTTCCCTTAACCTATCCTCATGATCTTTTAATTGTTTTTCTCTTTTTTTTCCTCAGTTTCCTTCCTTGCCATCAACTTGTCTTTTGTGTCACTCACTTGTTCTTCTACCTCTTTAACTCTTGTTGTTAGGACCTCCAGTTTGGATTGCATCTCATTTAATTGATTTTTAATTTTGGCCTGATTAGATCTAGATTCTGTAGTCATGAAGTCTCTTGAATCCTCTATGCTTTTTTTCTAGATCCACCAGTAGCATTATAATTGTGCTTCTGAATTGGCTTTCTGACATCAAATTGTAATCCAAATTTTGTAACTCTCTGGGAGAGAGGACTGTTTCTGATTCTTTCTTTTGTGGTGAGTTTTTCCTTCTAGTCATTTTGCTCAGTGCAGAGTGGCCAAAAACAAGTTGTACTTGATAGAAGCACAAACTCTTCTCACTGTAGCATTCTAGCTGTTCTCTCTTTAAATCTCAGACCTGAATTCGTAGGTTTTCAGGATGATTTGAAAGTTATTTAAGTAAATTGGTGGGGACAGGTGACTTGGGGACCCTACTCTTCCGCCATCTTGCCCTGCCTCCCCCAAAACATGGATTGGAAAGATCTAGTGTATCTGCTATCTGAAAAACAAAAACAATAAATTTAATAATTATAATATACATATTTAGAATACAGTAAATTCCAAAGGGTAAGAAAGGTGATCTTGGTTGCCACCCCTCCAAGATTTGTTGTCAAAGTTGAATGAATCATTCAATTATATGATCAGCAAGAATAGAGGTCCCTTTTAGACTTTAGGAATTATCTTATGACTCTTAAAGAATCAGGTCTTGGACCTAAAATTCTCATATCAACTGTCCTGTCAAATCTATTTGTAGCGAAGTTTAAACCAGAAAAGTCTTAGTTAGAAAATAAAGAGAAAAAATAGTAAATCACACCCTTCAGGAATTAGAACTCTTAGTTGAGCTTTTAGGAGAGATTCTATAAATAAAAGAGAGATTTAGTCCAGACCAAACTCATGATAATTAAAAGGCTAATGAGAGAACTCTTATTGCTAAAGACACTAAATAATGAAAACTATGGTACAGTGGAAAAATAACTATTCAGTTCTCACCAGTACAAATGGAGCAGTCCAAATTAAGAATAGTCAATACTAACTATTCTTAATTTTGACTCTGCCCCTACAATTACCTTCTGAAGGACTTGGTCTATTCTTGTTTAATGCTATCTTTCAACTCTGTATCTTAGAAAACAGACATATTTTATTATAAATAGAAGCTACGATGTCAACTGCAATTCTCACCAGTTTCTTGTTCTATCTTCCCCTGAGTCAAAAAATATGTTTTCATGATAGGTATTGTTACATCCCTCAACATCTACCTGCCTCAACTGTCTTATTAGGATTTTTGGCATGATATGTTCTCAGTAATTCAGTGCTTTGGATGAAGGAAATATATATATATATTTTTGTGAAAATGAAATCCTCTAATCAGATATAGTTCTGATGGCCTATTTTTAGATTTTCTTTAAGTGGAAAATTAGTTAATTCCTCCTATTGTCATCCTAAAATTATTGTCAGGATGTTTCACCACGTTCCAGATAGAACTTAGGGAAGTTCCAGAAAGCATGTGGGCTAAAAACTGTTAAATACTTGATGTACACTCAAGTGAAGGATCACCGAAGGTTGCCATTGACCCCTCTAGACTACTATATAAACTTCAATACCTTATCCATGAATAGATTACATATGTTAGTTTTCTATTTCTATGTAAAAAAAATTGCTACAGCATAAAATAACACAACTTATTATTACATATTTCTGTAAGTCAACAGTCCATATAACTTCACCTGACTCTACTATTTAGAGCTTACAAGTCTAAAATCAAAGTGTTGGCCACACTGGGCTCTTATCTGGAGGTTCTAGAAAAGAATCTGTTTCTAAGCTGATTCAGGTTATAGGTTGAATTCAGTTTCCTATGGCCTGAAGACAGAGATCCCTGTTTTCCCTCTGGCTGTCAGTGAAAGCTGCTCTCAAAGCTTGAGGTTGTCATGAGCCTTCTCCACCTTAGCAATGGAAAACCTTGTAGTACATCTTTCTTATGCTTCAAATGTCTGAGTTTCTCATCAGCTATTACCTGGAGGAAATGTTTTAACTTTTAAGGGTTGATGTGTTTGGATTAGCACATCCAAATGCTCTCTTTTTTGCCATATCATGTAACATAATGATAGTAATATTTCCTTATATTCATCTAATTTGAATGAGGCTCTGCCTATGTTCAAAGGGGAGGTGTTACACAGGGTGAAAATAATTGTAAACCATTTTTAGAACTCTGCCTATTAGTATCCAAGAAGCCCTTGACTATAGAGCAGGAATTGGCAGTCCAAATCCACCCAAATGCCTGTTAAATAAAGTTTTATTGGAATACAGCCATGGCCATATATTTATATATTGCTTAGGGCTGCTTTCACACTATAATGGCAGAATAGAGTAATTGCAAAAGAGGCCAGCTATATGCTCTGCAAAACCTAAAATATTTACTATCTTGCTCTTTATAGAAAAAGGTTGTCAACCCATGGCTCAGGATGCTTGAGAGGTTAATTTAGAGAGGTTAATTATCCATGTCTTATGTTTTGCTTGCTAAGAACACCACCACTACTAACAGCCTAGGATATTGCTTTGGTCAGTATCTTCAGGCCATTAACTGAATTGTCATTCCTCATTCCCTTATCATTTAATATCCAGTATTATTCTCTTTGCCTCTCCATCTAATGCTGTTTATTTCACTGTAGTTGACTTAAGTTCAGCCTTCTTTAGAAACACTTTCCAGCCTGATAGCCAGTATATTTGTATTCATGTTGGAAAGTCAACAATCATGTCCCAAGGTTTCACTGAAGCTACCACAAGTTTCTTACAAATGTTAAGCCAATATATAAAGAATAAATCCAGAATTACCCAGTATTGGTGTTTTACTCTTTTACTCATACTCAATAGCTGTATGTGATGACTCCCTATTTATACTATGAAACCTGGCACAAAAGGGTTTTAGAAAGTGCTACCAGGCTTACAGTATAGCACGAAAAATGTCCCACAGGTAGATAATACTTTACTCATGTTTGACAAACTTGAAATTATCACAGAAACAGACAAAGAGTTTGGGATTAATGAAATAGATTGACCAATCAAAAAGACTATTAGAATATAGCCTTTTGCTCTTGTGTACCTGTGATGAATGATTTTTAAGAGGCCTGATTTGTTTTTGTTTTTGTTTTTGTTTTGCCTGATTTGTAATCAAGTTCTGTATGCTATGGTTAAAAGAGAATCAACCAGACATACTATGTCCCAGGAACTATAGACTTATACCTCTAGAGGTAGCCATTAAAAAAAAAAAAAGTCAAGTTGAAGTACACAAAAGCAGTAATAGATGATATTCTAGCCTATAGATATGGTGACTGGACAATCCTAAGGAAGTATCTCTGTTTTTATATGCTTTGAGATTTATCCTGGATCTTTAACACCATCAAAATGATCTGGGAACTTAATGCAAAAATTAGAAAGTACTGTTGAAAAAAACTTACCTTACAAAAGGTGTTGGAAAATTTTCTGGCAAGGAACAGGATCACTCCATTCAGCTAAATCTTGGAACTCTTAATATGGTTAAAAGGACTTATATAACGACTACCAATAACTATTTCCTTTGCTTATCTAGCCATCCTCTTAAGGCAATACCCAGAGTCTTATATATGGTTGTTTATTTGCTTAATTGACAGATTTTACGGAAAATAATCTTGTAATTTAAGGTATCATGACCCAGATAGAGACTACTGATACTGTGGTTTGACAAGGTGTCTGAATAATGCAGGCCTGGACATACCCAAGGAAGAGACTTCATTTTGGTAAAAAGGAAGAACTGTAGAAGGTTTCTATTTCTGCAATGCCTCAGTGACTTGGGGTTGCTTTCTTCAGCCATTGCATGTCAAAGAATCACAATCTTGAGCCAAAATTATTTATCTTTCTTCCTGAAACTGAAACAGCAGAATGTACTTTTCCATATTTGCTTACTCCTCAGCCACATATTTCTGCAAACTGAGAATGCTTAATTTTATTTTATTTTTTTGAGAATGCTTAATTTTAGCAGAACATATGTCTCACATCCCTCATCATTTACTGTTTTTATACCCTTTTATTGAAACCAACATATGAAATCTCTACCAAGTTCCACAAGCAGGGCAACCTCACTTGATGATCATATTTAGGATTCTAGAAACTTCTCATGGGCACCTTCCCCCTATATCTTACAAATTCCTGAAACCACTGTACAAATATTAGCCCTTCTGTGAAGTGTTTTCTCACACAGTATGAGGTCATCAACTCTATCATCACACTTAACGTACTACATTTTATATGCTGCTTCCATGTTTCTTTTGTAGGTTGTGGGCTTCTCAAGGAAAGGGAGAATGTCTTTTTATTTATATTTTTAGATTTTATTTATTTATTCATGAGAAACAGAGATAGAGAGGTAGAGACACAGAGGGAGAAGCAGGCTCCATGCAGGGAGCCTGACATGGGACTCAATCCCGGGTTTCCAGGATCATGCCTTGGGCAGAAGGCAGAGCTAAACTGCTGAGCCACCCAGACTCCCTGGGAGAATGTTTTAATTTTTATTTCCCTAATACCTAATACAGTGGCTGATAAAGTGGTTACAAGAATGGGTTTTTGAGTCAGTCTGATTTATATGACAGTTCTGTCTCCAAATACATAATCTATAAAGCCTCGAACAATTCCTTAAACTTTTTAATGTCAGTTTTACTACCTGTAAAAGAGGGAAGATAATTAAACCAACCTAAGTAATGTCATTGAGATTAAAATAATTGATGCATATAAAGCAATTAGCACAGTTTCCTGGCATGTAGCAAATCCTCAATGTATGTTAGCTATTATCATAATATTTTTTAAAAAATCATGAATTACAAAGTCTAGCAAATTTTCTACAGCCTATTCCAAAATTAATTTATGTTCAAACTGTATCATTTTTTGTGTTGCCTGGCTTAATCATATGTGGATGCATAAAATTTTGCCAGCCCATATGTTGAATATTTCTTTGTGATGCATGGGTAGTAGTATCAGCATTTCTGAATTTTAAAGATACATACTGAAACTGTAGAACTGTAGTCCTGCAATGTAAAAGTTAAACTGCAATACAATATCATGCACCAGAGTTTTAGGAGATTTAAATATGGTTCCATGCATTGTACTTTCTATTTTGATTCTGTAGAGTCTTATCTTTTTCACTCTGCCCTTTTGATCTGGCCATTCCAAATGGTGGGTATTATTTCTCTCTCATTTTATATTCCAGTGAGAAATTATGCTGTTGGATTTAATTTATATTTTTGTAAGCATAAAAATGTTTATAATATAAAACTACTTACACGAACATTGTACTTATTTTTTGAAAAGTGGGATAAGATTCATCTTAGTGTTTTCTGACTTCTCTCTGCAAAGAAGACTATCTGCATATGTGAGTAGCAGAATTTAGAGTTAACTCAGTATGTTACACATCAATGAAGACAAACATTAAAATATAAGATCTACTTTTAAAGTCTGTAGGTTCTATGGCTTGCCTCTCCTGTGGTAGTTAAAGGTGAAAATTATCTGGTGTCACTAGTATAATATCTGTAATTGATCATTTCTTTGACCATTTCAATTCTGTCGGCATATGGAGAACAATTGCTATTTCATTTTTGAGTCCTCTTGGCAAAAGATTTTAGTTGTAGTCTTGCATATGTGTTAAGCATATTACAGGCTCATTGATGTATATCTAAGATAATATGAAGACAAGGTGAAATATAAAACTTGGCACTGTGGCCCCAAGTTCTTAAGTGCTTATGATATAAGGGCATTTATACAGTTTGGGTTATAGATCATTGTTGGTCATTACAATTCTAATATGGATTTTTTAAAAATTTTTATTTATTTATGATAGTCACACAGAGAGAGAGAGAGAGAGGCAGAGACACAGGCAGAGGGAGAAGCAGGCTCCATGCACTGGGAGCCCGACGTGGGATTCGATCCTGGGTCTCCAGGATCGCCCCTGGGCCAAAGGCAGGCGCCAAACCGCTAAACCGCTGCGCCACCCAGGGATCCCCGGTCATTACAATTCTAAAGTGAAAAATGTGCTGCAGTTTAAAATATTTGTTTCTCTTTGAATCTCATTTGTAATTCTCCTATTTGTTACATAGAATTTCAATATATATTTATGATCCATGCTACAAATACGCTACAACATTAAAGTAGGATTCTTTGGATAAAGTTTTCTTTTTTTCCTCTTTAATGAGAGTTTTAAAACATTTATGAGGAATAATACATATAATATACTATTTTAAGGGTCTACCAGCTGTTCTTCACACTGAATGTCTATAAATACATATTTTTGGCCTGTTTTCAAACAGTTTATTATATCTAGTAAAAATTAAGATAATTTGGGAAGTTGGTTTAAAGCAAAGAGAGGTAAACTGGTGTGGTATTGAGTTTAATATGTAACATTCAGTGATCTCTAAAATGTATTCTTATGACAATCTACATTAAATAAGAGTTATAAATACTAAAGTTATTTGCAGGTTGATAGCTGTGTTTCTTATTCATGCCTTTTATACTATAGAAGTTTTCAAAATGGTTTCACAGACCTCATATAATCCCCATGATGAGTGCAGAGCAGGGATATCTCTAGAATGTGGCTGAATTGGTACTAGGCCCCTCCATTCTCTCTTTCTCCACCAAGTCTTTTCACTCCTGTTCTTGTATTACTGGAACTACAGTCAGATGTAGTTAGTGTACTGTGTGCTAGGTCCTACCTTAACATTAATTATACAGTCAATTTAAATATACATAATACATAATTATAAATAAAATATAAATATAATTTAGAGGGAGGTTTCCCATAAGTATAGAAATAAAGAGATAAATATAAATGGAGATCTTAAAATAGAATTTTTTAAACCAGAGAAGTAACATTTAAATCATATAGAATATGCACAGGATCTGTGTTCAGAAAATTATAAATCACTGATGAAAGAAATCAAAGATCAAAATAGAGATAGTCCATGTTTATGAATTAGAAGACTCAATATTACAATGATGTCAATTTTTTCTGATTTCATTTATAAATTCAATGTAATTTGAAAAAATCCCAGAGAGCTATATATAGATATAAAATAAACTGTTTCTAAAGTTTATATAAAAATCAATAGATGTAGAATAATCAACACAATACTAAAAAAAAAAAAAGTTGTAAGAGTTACACTACCTGATTTCAAGACCTACTATATAAATCTATAGTAATCAAAGTAATGTGGCACTGTTGAGAGATTATGCAAATAGATTAATAAAACAAAATAGAGAACCCAGAAATAGACTTACACACATATATTTAATGAAATTTGACAAAGGAGCAAAGACTACATATTAAAGCAAATACAGACATTGAAGAAAAGGAACTGAAACAATTGAATGTCATATGAAAACAGTCTAGTCACAGATTTTATAATTTTTCCTCAAATTAACTTAAAATGAGCCATAGACCTAAATGTTAAATTCAAAACTATAAAATTTCTAAATGGAAACATAGGAAACCTACATGTGCTTGTGTTTATTAAAGAGGTTTTAGATGTAACACCATCACAGGATTCATTAAATAAAAAAAATTTGTGTTTGTTTTTATTAAAGTCAAAATTTCCTCTCTGTGAAAGACACCATTAAGGGAATGAAAATAAAAGTGATAAACTGGAACAAAATATTTGCAAAACACCTATATGACAGAGGACTTCTTAAAACTCAACAATTAAAACAAAACAAAACAAAACAACCAATGATTAAATGATGGAAATAGGACCTGGACACCTCACTGCAGCAACTGATGGTTTCCTTGGTCATTTCAATTTACTTAGAATATGGAGAATGATTGTCATTGAATAAAAAAATTCAATTCAATTCAGACCAAAAAAGGTCTCCAGCAGGAATATAGATGGCAAATATGTATAGGTAAAGATAATCATCTTAACCTTCATTAGGGAAATATAAATTAAAACAATCCTATTACTATACACCTCCAAGAATGACTAAACTTCAAATATTGATAATACCAAGCTATTGAAATACAGAGCAACAGAAACTCTTCTTTATTGTTGGTGAAATTGCAAAATGGCACAGATACTTTGGAAGACAGTTTGGCAATTTCTTTTTTTTTAAGATTTTTAAATTTTATTTGTTCATGAGAGACACACACAAAGAGAGACATAGGCAGAGGGAGAAGCAGGCTCCACGCAGGGAGCCTGATGTGGGACTTGATCTCAGGAGTCCAGGATCACACCCTGAGCCAAAGGCACACGCTTAACTGATGAGCCACCCAGGCATCCCAGTTTGGCAATTTCTTAAAAAACCAAATATAATCTTACCATAGGACCCAACAATGCTCTCTCATGTATTTACTCAATCAATTGAAAACATATATCCACACGAAAACCTATACACAGACATTTGCTGAAATTTTATTCATAATAGACCAAAAACCTGAATGGGATGTGCTTCAATAGGTTTTAATAGGTGAAAGAATTGGGGTTCATCCATCAAACGGCACTCCAGCAATAAAAAAGAAATGAATGATCAAGTCAGACGAAGACATGAACTAACCTTAAATATATATTGCTGAATGAAAGAAGCCAGACTACAAAAGCCACTTACTTTGTTTCCAATTATAATATTTTGGAATATGTAAAACTACAAAGACAGTAAAACTACCATTAGTTATCAGGAGTTCAACAGTGACAAGTCATGCGTCTTCTTCTCAAAATTCATGAATCTGACCTAATCATGAGATATATATTACACAAATTCCAGTTAAAAGACATTTTATAAGCTACTTGATCTTATTTGTCAAAACTGTCAAAATTGTCAAAAACAGGAAAAGTCTGAGAAATTCTCACAGCCAAGAAGAACCTAAGGGAGCATAATCCAGATGCCAAAGAGACACATTTTGGGGTGGCAAATTTTGCTCCCCTACAGGTGGACAGTGATAGGATGTTGATGCTTGCTGTTTTGAATATGTTAGTTAGGGCCTTATTGAGAAGGTGGTATTTGTATAACAGCATGAGTCTTTGGAATATCTTGCATGAGCATCCAAACAGAGAAAATGAATTGCAAAGATCTTGGGGCTAGAAGGTGGGTGGTACACTTGAGAAACAGTATGGCTGAAGTTGAGGAAGAAATTGGGATAAGTGGGAGATGAGATCAGGAAGACAAAAGTGGTCACAGTATGAGGAAGGGTACAGATCAAATGGAACTTGTAGACTTTATAAAGATTTTCAGTTTTATTATTGGTAAGATAAAAGAGCTTCAAACACAGAAGCACTAGGGAAAGATATGAAACCAAAACCAGTGAGAAAGGTGTTGTAATAATCTAGGTAAAAGATAAAGGTGGCTTGGATCAAGATGTGGCAGTGGAGGTGCTGAAACTGATCAGATATAGTCTCTGTTTTGATGGCAAAATTAATATGGTTCTCTAATGAATTGGATATAGACTGCTAGAGAAATAATAATTCACAAACTTGGGAGTTTGATACCCAGCAGAATAGAGTTTCCACTACCTAAGGTTGAGAAGACTGTAGGTAGAACTAATGGAAGTGGGGTGGGGGTAGAGCAGAAGTTTACTTTTGAATATACTAAATTTGTGGTTCATTTTAAATATCCAAATTGAGATACCTAATGGATAGGTTTATGAATCTCCATTCAGGGGAGATGATTGGGTTGAAAATAAAGCTTTAGAAATTTCAAAAATTCAGATGGAATTTAAAGTCATAAGTTTTAATGAGACCTTTCAAAAATTTCAACTGAGTGAATTTGAAGATCTAAGTGGCTTTATTCAATAACTCATAAATCAGGCAGCATCCCATCTAGCAAATAGAAAGGAGTTCCAAGAAGCTATGAGATAGAAATCTTTTATAGGCAGAAGGGAGCACAAATTTGAAGTTTCTAACAAAGAATGGGCCATTTCAGCCAAGGTCACTTTCCTTTTTGGAAGGTGGGGGTCTATAAGGCAAATGACCTCATTAGTGCTGATCATGCAATTCTGGATTGAATAGTTGAAGGCCACATTCCTGGGAGAGACTGAAACTGCAGTTAGGTTAGATGCTCCGTCTTGGTTTGTTGACATGGGGCATAGCACAAGTAACTCCATTTTGGACGTTTTCTTTTTACTGTTTAATCACTGAGAGGACAAAAGATGTAAGAACTGACTCCAGCTTTAAGAAGTTAGGGGTATAAGGACATAAAAGCAAGAGTAACTGAATAACTAAGCGGGTAGGGAGAAAAACGAAAGTGTTCTAAAGAGGAGGAGATAATTAGCTATGTCAAATGCTGTAAAAAGAGCAAGGAAGGGAAAAATTGGAATTTGATAGCATTAATAATAGTAGAACTTAAATTAATTGCATCTTTTATGTTATACATTACAGTTCACAAGTCACTTCAAAATAATTTTCCTGATTTTACTTTGTAATAATCTTGGCTTGTACACATTTTGAAGCTTTTTTTTTTTTTTAAGTTAAGGAAACTGATAGAAAATTAAAATTACTTTCCAAACACCATTCTGTTCCAAAGTGGCATAGTCCAGGTTTAAACAAGACTACATGGTTTTATTTTTTTATTTATATTTTATTTTTTATTTATGATAGTCACACACACACACACACACACACACACACACAGAGGCAGAGACACAGGCAGAGGGAGAAGCAGGCTCCATGCAGGGAGCCTGACGTGGGACTCGATCCCGGGTTTCCAGGATCGCGCCCTGGGCCAAAAGCAGGCACCAAACTGCTGCGCCACCCAGGGATCCCCAACTACATGGTTTTAAATCTAGGGAGATAATATCTTTTCTAATATTATTTATGCAACATGATTAGTACTCAATAGATTGTTTTTCTAGTTTCTTTTTTTTCTTTTAAAGAATATTATTATTCTAGCTGTATCTATACCAAATAGTGATAAAACTCAAAATTATATCCATTACTTTTTTTTTTAATTTTTATTTATTTATGATAGTCACAGAGAGAGAGAGAGAGAGGCAGAGACTTAGGCAGAGGGAGAAGCAGGCTCCATGCACCTGGAGCCCGATGTGGGATTCGATCCCGAGTCTCCAGGATCATGCCCTGAGCCAAAGGCGGGCGCTAAACCGCTGTGCCACCCAGGGACCCAATTATATCCATTACTAATCAATTTTTATTTAACAGTCAGTAGGCTTGCTCAAGGGAAACAAAGCTTAAGTAAGATATAATCCAATCTTTTGAAGAGATTACATTAAAACAGGAGAAACATACAAGCATTCATAATACAGTGTACTAAGGATTATAATAGGGATAATTGGAAGGGACTACGGGAACACCAAGAAGAAATAATTAGCTTGAGTGGTTGTGTTGAAGTGGCACATTGTAGGAGAATGTCATGATGATTGAAAACATAAGGATAAATATGATGTTTTTCTCACTTTCAGCACACTGGGTTGTTCAAGCCTTGAGGTAGTTATGACTGCTAACATATCCATCAAAGGCTTTACCTCAGCACCAGACATACCAAGGTCAAGACAACAAGGAAACCACACATCCGAGCAACCATCAGCATTGATGGATGACTTAATTATTTTGGTCTCCTGATTAATGAATAGTGTAGCTATTTCCAGGAGATATTTTACAGTTTCCAAGTTGAAATGACTTAGTTAAGTGGATATTGCAACCATGATTTGATAAGATAAAAACATTTCATACACTACAGAGCTTCAATGGTTTGCCCTTAGTAGGCTGTACTATGGGCTTGACAATGTACTAGTGACATGCCACTAGTACAGCCCACTTATAAATGGATGTCACTGGTATCCATGTGGATAGGCTCAAAGAAAGACATATTTGTCATTCACTACAGCAGATATTTTGTCAGATAAAACAAAGGAAAGTTCAGTAGAGAGGATTGGCTAATTGAATGCCTTGTTTAAAACACACACACACACACACACACACAACTGTAGTTAAACAAAGGAAAATAAAGAAACACTTCTGTTGGGACTGGGGAATCTAAAAATAACAAATTCCGATTAGCTTTCAATAAAAGAACAAACACATTGTCTAGAAATTGAGAAATACTGTGCAATGACTCAGGGAAGTAGTAGATATATGGAATATCTAGGAGAGAGTTTTATGTTTAATTTCAATCATAACATTGAAAATACTCACACAGTTGTAATAACTATCTCTAGGTCTTTTTTGTTTTTTTCTTAGTCTTTTTATATATAAGATGGATGAAAACAGGGCTGTGAAATTTCCAAATAAGTACATTTCAAGTATTCAAGACTTAGAAATATTATTTTTTTGATAAGCTTGTAAATGTTTATGATGGACATTATGAAATTATATGGTCAATGAATTTAGAAAAGCCCACATGTCCAAAATATACTTAACCCCAAACAAATCTCCTGTCATATACATTGTAAGCCCTCGTGAATTTGGAAATCTTCCTGCAGGTGGATCCTGGCCATGAGCCTAGATATCAGCATCTAGAGTGGAGTTCATTAAGTTAGCTTCAGCTTCACACTGGTTCCCTTATTTACATGTCAGTTTTTTTACCTTACCACAAATCCTAATTGAATTCTATAAATATAATTTATTTTGTAATGATCTTAATCCTGCAGGCAAACTGGTAAAGTACAGATCTTCGTTCAGACAGTTATTAGCTATGATTTTCAGTACCATACTTAAGCCTCTGAGCTTGTTTGCTTTTGTTACTGAAATATATTTGACATGTAACACTAAAAATTTAAGGTGTACACCATGTTAATTTGATACATTTATATATTGTAATATTTCCATCGTACTGAAAATTAGTACCACCATCATGTTACATAATTCTTTGTAATAGAATAAATTAAGCCCTAGTCTCCTAGCAAATTTGATAGTTATAATACAGTATTATTGTCTATCTTCATTATACCATATATTGGATAGGTAGGACTTAATTACTACTCATAGCAAGTTTGTACCCTTGTACAATGTCTGTATTATCCTCCCACTTCCCATCCCATGGTAACCACCATTTTACTTTGTTTTTATGAGGTTAGCTTTCTTAGCTTCCACATATAAGTGATATCATTCAGTATTTGTTTTTCTTTGTCTGATTTACATCACTTATAATGTGCTGAAGATCCATTGATGCCACATATGGCAGGATTTCTTTTTTTCCTCCTGAATGATTATACCACATCTTCTTCTTTAAAAAAAAAAAGAAAAGAAAAGAAAAGAAAGAAGGAAAGGTTTTAAATTTATTTATTTGACAGAGAGAGAGAGAGAGAGAGAGAGAGCAAGCAGGGGGAGCAGCTGAGGGAAAGAGAGAAGCAGGCTCCCTGCTGAGCAGAGCAGCAGGGCGCTCCTCTCTGAACTAACCGCCCTTTCCTTCGGGGGTGCCCGTGCCCGTGTCTCCGCCGCGGCCCCGTCGCCGGATGGTCCCTGGGCTCCTGGGGATTTTTTTTTTTTTTTTTTTTTTTTTTTTGCACTTAACCACTAAATCTTTATTAATTGAATTTTTATTATAACATCAATACAATATTAGTAAATAGAAATACAGCAATAAAATGGGGAAGGGTAGGGAGGTGGTTGGGGTAGGGAGAAGAGGCAGGGGTTAAGTAGGAGGCCCACAGACAGGGTTCTTCTTCATCACTTTTCTGTAACTTCTATGAATATTTACCATCCATCATTACCAATTTTATTCCGGCAAGAATTTCTCAAAGAGTATCTACTTGTCCTGATTCTTCAAAGGCTTTGCTCACAATCTGGATCCCTGGAGTTAACACCCAGGGCAAAGAGCCTCTTTTAAACTATTCATCCAATCACTTTTGAACTTTTTCCCCACTAGAGTTTTATCCATGTCCAATTTGCTCTAAATAGGTTCATCTCCCTGTAGTTCCCTCTGAGTTTATTTGCAAGCTTTAAGGGTAACAATCATAGGGTAAAGGATCACAAGTAAGTACACATGTCCACTTAGAGTTATCTAATACATAATATCATGCTAACTTTTAAACTAACCCCACCCACCTAAGATTACTTAGTCCCTCCCACCCTAAAATAATTATATATATCCCCTATTACTTAAAATGATTACATAAAGAAATAAAAACAATGCAATGTCCACAGACTAATTCCATCAATCGCATTCTACAATCTGAAACAACAAAGAACTTTCAAGTCCCAGTAGATGCTCATTCTTCAGATGAAAACATAGCACGGTTCCCACCCAGCGCTTCATCTCAGCAGGTGGTCCTTCGTGTTTGCCCAGGTCTTTCCAGCAGAATGTTCTCTGTTGCCAATCTTGGAATCGTAGCTGACCTTCGATGTCAGATACAGACCTCAACCCCCTGCTAAGCAGAGACCTACTGAGATACAGGTCTCAATCTCAGTGCCAACTGAGCCACTTGGCACCCCTATAGCACATTTTCTTATCCATTTATTCATTGATGAGAGGTTAAGTTACTTTCTTATCTTTACTATTGTGAATAATGTTGCAATGAACTTGGGAATGCATGTTTCTCTTTGATATCCTGTTTTCATTTTTTGTTATCCAGAATTGCTGGATATATATGTGGTAGATCCATTTTTTAAATTTTTTTGAGAAGCCTCCATATTGTATTCTTTGTTGGCTGAACTAATCTACATTTCTAACAACGATATACTAGGATTAACTCTTCTCCATGTCCTTACCAACATTTGTTTTCTTGTCTTTTAGATGATAGACATTCTAATAGGTGTGAGGTGATAGCTCATTGTGGTTTAGATTTTCATTCCAAATGATGATGTTGTGATGTTGAACATCTTTTCATATACCTATCTGCTATTTGGATGTCTTATGAGGAAAATGTGTATTTAGTTCCTCTGCCTATTTTTTAATTAAATTGTTTTTTGTTATTGAGCTGTGCGATTTTTTTAAAATGTATTTTAGTTTGCTAATTCACTATACGGTTTGCAAAATTTTGTTCTCATTCAGTACATTACCTTTTTATTTTGTTGATTATTTCTTTTGCTATGTAGAAGCTTGTAAGTTTGATATAGTCCCACTTGTTAATTTCTGCTTTTGTTGTTTGAGCTTCTGGTGTCATATCCAAAAACTCATTGCTAAAACAAATGTCAAAAAGTTTATTTTCTATGTTTACTTTTAAGAATATTATGATATCTGGTCTTATGTTTAAGTCTGATCCATTTTGACATAACTTTTGTGAATGGTGTAAGGTAATCGTCCAATTACATTGTTCTACAAGTGTATTTTCAGGTTTTTCACACCTTTCATTGAAGAGACTAACCTTTCCTCACTGGGTGTTCTTGGCTTACTTGTCAATTTTTAGCTGGCATTATATGCAGAAGGTTAATTGTGGGCTCTCCAATTTGTTTTATTGGTATATGTGTCTGTTTTTATGTCAATCCTGTGCTGTGTTCATTATAGCTTTCTTGTTTAGTTAAAATTAGGAAGTGTGATTCCTCTGGCTTTGCTCTTGTTTCTCAGGATTGCTTTGGTTATTTGGGTCTTTCATGACTCCACACACATTTTAGGATTTTTAAAAAATTACTTTAAAAATGGTTTTGGAGTTTTGATAGGACTTTGACTTTTACTGAATCTGTAGGTGACTTTGTGAAATATGGACATTTTGCCAGTATTAATTCTTCTCACTCATAAACACAAAATGTTTTTCTATTTGTGTTGTCTTGATTTCTTTCAACAAAGTCATATAGTTTTTTATTGTACAGATCTTTCTCTTGTTTGATTGCATTTATTCCTAAATATTTTGTTGTTTTTGATGTATTTGAATAGGATAGCTTTCTTTTTTTTCAGATGTTTTATTATTAGTGCATAGAAATGTAACTGATTGTTGTATGTTGATTTTATATCCTGCAACTTTATTGAATTCATTGATTAATGTTTTGGTTGAGTCTGTGAAATTTTCTGCATACAAAATCACATCATCTGCTAATACCAATTTAAATTTTTCCTTTCTGATTTGGATGCTTTTTGTTTCTTTGTCTTTTCTAATTGCTTTACCTAGGACCTCCAGTAGTACATTGAAGAAGAAAGGTGAGGATGGGCATATTTGTCTTGTTCTTGATTAGAAGAAAAGCTTTCAATTTTTCAGTATTGAATATAATGTTAGCTGTGGATTTGTTATATATGTTGTCAACATATTATGTTGAAGTATGTTCCTTTTATGCATGATATGTTGAAAGTTTTTTTTTATCAGAAATATATGTTGTAATTTTTCAAATCCTTTCTTGTATCTATTGAAATATCATGTGATTGTTATCTTTGTTCTAATGTATGACATTTATTGATTTTTTTAAAAAGATTTTATTTATTTATTTATGAGAGAGAGAGAGAGAGAGAGAGAGGCAGAGACACAGGCAGAGGGAGGAGGCTCCATGCAGGGAGCCCAATGTGGAACTTGATCACCAGGACTTCAGGATCACACCCTGGGCCAAAGGCAGGCGCTAAATTTCTGAGCTACCCAGACGACCTGACATTCATTGATTTGTGGTTGTCGACCATCCTTGCATCCTAGTGGTAAATCCCACTTGGTCATGGTGTAGTATAATACTTTTAATGTTTTCTTGAATTTGGTTTGCTAATATTCCACTAAGAATTTTTTATGTATATTCATCTAAAATATTGGTCTAGCAGCCCCCGTAGCTCAGTAGCTTAGTGCCACCTTCGACCTGTGTTGTGATCCTGGAGACCCGGGATCAATCCCTGCATGGAACCTGCTTCTCCCTCTGCCTGTGTCTCTGCCTCTCTCTAGCTCTGTGTCTCTCATGAATACGTAGAGCATTTTAAATATTGGTCTATAGTTTTCTTCAGTGTCCTCACTTGTCTTTGACCGCATAGAATTTGGTACTATTCTCTTCTGTTCAACTTCTTGCAAGATACATCCACAAAGGCAAAAGAAACAAAAGCAAAAATGAACTATTGGGACTTCATCAAGATAAGAAGCTTTTGCACAGCAAAGGATACAGTCAACAAAACTAAAAGACAACCTACAGAATGGGAGAAGATATTTGCAAACGACATATCAGATAAAGGGCTAGTTTCCAAAATCTATATAGAACTTATTAAACTCAACACCAAAGAAACAAACAATCCAATCATGAAATGGGCAAAAGACATGAAGAGAAACCTCACAGAGGAAGACATGGACATGGCCAACATGCACATGAGAAAATGCTCCGCAGCACTTGCCATCAGGGAAATACAAATCAAAACCACAATGAGATCCCACCTCACACCAGTGAGAATGGGGAAAATTAACAAGGCAGGAAACAACAAATGTTGGAGAGGATGCGGAGAAAAGGGAACCCTCTTACACTGTTGGTGGGAATGTGAACTGGTGCAGCCACTCTGGAAAACTGTGTGGAGGTTCCTCAAAGAGTTAAAAATAGACCTGCCCTACGACCTAGCAATTGCACTGTTGGGGATTTACCCCAAAGATTCAGATGCAATGAAACGTCGGGACACCTGCACCCCGATGTTTCTATCAGCAATGGCCACAATAGCCAAACTGTGGAAGGAGCCTCGGTGTCCATCGAAAGATGAATGGATAAAGAAGATGTGGTCTATGTATACAATGGAATATTCCTCAGCCATTAGAAACGACAAATACCCACCATTTGCTTCAACGTGGATGGAACTGGAGGGTATTATGCTGAGTGAAATAAGTCAATCGGAGAAGGACAAACAGTGTATGTTCTCATTCATTTGGGGAATATGAATAATAGTGAAAGGGAATATAAAGGAAGGGAAAAGAAATGTTGGGAAATATCAGGAAGGGAGACAGAACATAAAGACTCCTAACTCGGGGAAACGAACTAGGGGTGGTGGAAGGGGAGGAGGGCGGGTGTTGGAGGGGAATGGGTGACGGGCACTGAGGTGGACACTTGATGGGATGAGCACTGGGTGTTTTTCTGTATGTTGGTAAATTGAACACCAATAAAAATTAATTTAAAAAAAATAAAATAAAAGATACAAGGATGTTTAAGGGAAAAAAAAACAAATTTTTTTGAAAGTTTAAGGAGGATTGGTTCTGTTTATTCAAATGTTTGGTAGAATTCTCTAGTAAACTCTTTTCTGTGTTGGAATATTTTTTATTACTAATTCAATCTCTTTACTCATTAGTGGCCTGAGTTTCTATTTGCTCTTTTTTTTTAAGATTTTATTTATTTATTCATAAGAAATGGAGAGAAAGAGAAGCAGAGACAGAAGCAGGCTCCTTGCAGAGAGCCCGACATGGGACTCGATCCCGGGTCTCCAGGATCATGCTCTGGGCTGAAGGTGGCACTGAGCCACTCCGGCTGCCCCTTTTTGCTCTTAATTTGATCTTGGTAGTTGTGTGTTTCTAAGGATTTATCCATTTAGGTCATCTAATGTGTGGTATACAATTGTTTAGAAGAGTCTATTTTGATCCTATAAATTTTATTTATCAGTTGTAATGTCTCTGCTTTTATTTCTAATTTTATTTGCATCTTTTTCCTCTTTTAATAGTTTGAATAGCTAAAGGTTGGTCATTTTTTTAAACCAGCTCTCAGTTTCAAAAATAATTTCTATTGTTTTACCAGTCTCAGTCTCAATATCACTTACTTCTCAATATCACTTCTTTCTTTCTTTCTTTCTTTCTTTCTTTCTTTCTTTCTTTCTTTCTTTCTTTCTTTCTTTCTTTCTTTTTTTATTCATGAGAGAGAGAGAGAGAGAGGCAGAGACATAGGCAGAGGGAGAAGCAGGCTCCTCACAGGGAGTCTGGTGCAGGACTCAATCCCAGATCTCAGGATCATGACCTGGGCCAAAGGCAGGTACCCAACTGCTGAGCCACCCAGGTGTTCCTCTTCTCTGATCTTTATTATTCCCTTCTTTCTGCTACCTTTGGGCTTAATTTGTTCTTTTTCTAGTTCCTTGAGGTACAATGTTAGGTTGTTTGAGATCTAATTTCTTAATATATATTTATTACTGTAATTGTCTATCACTTCAGATCTGTTATTGTTTGCTTAATACAATACCTTGATGCACCAAGGTTTGGGTGCATATATATTTGTGATATATATTCTTGATATATTGACCCCTTTATCATTATATAATGACATTCTTTGTATCTTGGTAATGTTTTTAAAGTATATTTTGTCTGATACACATATGGCTAACTTCCCCTTTTGGGGGAGAGGTTCCAATAAAATAGAATGTTTTCTTCCATCCTTTCAATTTGAGCCTGTGTGTGACTTTTGAACTAAAATGAGTTTCTTATAGGCAGCATATAGTCAAGGCCTTTTTTAAATCCATCTATTCACTCTGTGTCTTTCTATTGGTGAGTCACTTCATTTGCATTTAGTGTGATTATTCATATGTAAGAACCTACCACTGCTATCTTATTGTTTGCTTTCTCATTGTTTTCTATACCCATTATGTTTTTTTCCCTTCTCTTTCTGCCCTTTACAAATTGGTAGTTTTTCATGATGGTATGCTCTGTTTCTCCCCCACTCACCCACCCCTTTTTTTGTTTGTTTCATAAGTTTACTAGATTTTTCCTTTATGATTACCATGAGGCTTACATAAAACCTCTCATAAATAAAATAGTCCATTTGATCCTTTTTTTATTCATCTATAAAGGCTCTACTCTTTCATTTCCTTTTTTATTTTTGATGGTATAATTTACATATATTTATGCTGTGCATTTGTTAACAAGTTATGGTAAGTATAGTTACTTTCATTATTCTTAGTCTTTAATTTTTACACTATACGTAAGCAGTTACCACACCATTCTAATGTAATTGCAGTTTTCTACTTCTATTTTTTATTTTTACTAGTGTGTTGGATACTTTTTTAAAAAGTGTTTATTTATTTATTCATGAGAGACACAGAGAGACAAAGGCAGACACATAGGCAGAGGGAGGTGCAGGCTCCACACAGGGAGCCTAATGTGGTACTTGATCCTGGGACTTCAGGATCATCCTGAAGGCAGGCCCAGAGAGCCCACAGACGTGCCCCAATGTTGGATACTTTCATATGTTTTCATGTTGCTGATATGTATCTTTTCATTTCAGTGTAAAGAACTTTCATCATTTCTTATAAGGCAGGTCTAGTGATGGTGAACTCCCTCAGCTTCTTTTATCTGGGAATACCTTTATTTCTCCTTCTCTGAACACTCACTTTGCCAGATGAAATATTATTGGCTGGCAGTTTTTATCTTTCTACACTTAGAATATGTCATTTGACTCTCCTGGCCTATAGAATTTTTGCTGAGAAAATTTTTGCTGATAGCCTAATGGGGATTTCTTTGTATGTTATTTTTCTTTTCTTTTCTTTTCTTTTCTTTTCTTTCTTTTCTTTTCTTTTCTTTTCTTTCTTTTTTTCTTTTCTTTCTTTTCTTTTCTTTTCTTTCTTTTCTTTTCTTTTCTTTTCTTTTCTCTTTTCTTTTCTTTTCTTTTCTTTTTTTCTTTTCTTTTCTTTTCTTCTTTTTTCTTTTCTTTTCTCTTTCTTTCTTTCTTTCTTTCTTTCTTTTTCTTGGTTATCTTTAAGATGATTTCTTTATCAATGATTTTTTGACAGTTTGATTGTAATATATTTGGGAAAATGTCTTTATCCATTGAGAAGACAGGATATTCTATTAGCTTCATGGACTTATATAATGCCAAGTCTTTTTCTAGGTTTGGGAAGTTATCAGCTATTATAAATTTAAATAAACACTCTGCTTCTCATTATAAATTTAAATAAGCTCTGCTTCTTTTTCTCTCTCTTCTTTTTCTAGAACACTGATTATTCTAATATTTCTGAGCAAATCCAAAGTTCTTACAGTTACTTTTTGTTAATATCTTTGTCTTTCTCCTTTTTAGGCAGAATACATCTATTTTCCTCTCCTCCAAGTTCCTTATTGTTTCTTCTATCTAGTCTGCCTGTTATTGATGCTTTCTATTACATTCTTCATCTCCTTTATCAAATTCTTTAGCTCTAGAATTTTTGTTTGGTTCTTTGAAAGAATTTCAATCACTTTGGCAAAGAATTCCTTCTGTTTATCAATTTATTCCTGATTTCATTAATTTTTTTTGAGATTTCTTATAGCTCATCGAATGTCTTCATTATAGCTATTTTGAATCTTTATCGATGAGATTGTAATATTCCATGCTTTTGCATTTGATTGCTGGAGCATTATCATTTTCTTTTTGTGATTCCATATTGATTTTTCATTGTGTTTATAGGTATGCTCTCCTGCTTTTGCACTTGAAGTAGCAGATATGCCCTTAACTAAGCTTTTATATTTTATTTGGTTCTTACAATTGAACCATGGTCCAGAAAGCTTTTAGGTCCTTTTCTGCAAAGTGCAGAAGCACTTTTGTTTGGTTACAGATGTCTAACTTGTTTACAAAAAGGGGGAAAAAAGAACATGGACTTACTGTTCCATGGTACTGATATCACCCTTTGAGCTACTTTTTTTTTTTTTAAGATTTTATTTATTTCTTCATGAGAGACACATAGAGAGAGAGGCAGAGATACAGGCAGAGGGAGAAGCAGGCTTCATGCAGGAAGCTCGATGTGGGACTCGATCCTGGGAACCCCGGGATCACACCCTGAGCCAAAGGCAGACAGTCAACCATTGAGCCACTCAGGTATCCCTCTTTAAGCCCCTTTTTAATCTTTAAAATGGGACTAGGGATCCCTGGGTGGTGCAGCGGTTTAGCGCCTGCCTTTGGCCCAGGGCGCGATCCTGGAGAACCGGGATCGAATTCCCACGTCAGGCTCCCGGTGCATGGAGCCTGCTTCTCCCTCTGCCTGTGTCTCTGCCTCTCTCTCTCTCTCTCTGTGACTATCATAAATAAATAAAATAAAAAAAAATAAAAAAATAAAATGGGACTAAAAGTACTACCTTTCTCTCAGACTTCTTGAAAAAATTAAAGAAAATAATAATAATTATTGCATGCAAACAATTTAGCTGTGTGATTTGTATATAACTTTCAATAGCTATTTTTGTTATTTGCTTCTGTATCTCGAGTCTCAATCTTATTTCATTCAAGTTTATGTTCTCTTCTCCACTGCCTACTACTTTTTACTGTTCTCTGGGATTATGGTTTAAGAATTTAATCATAGTTTCAAGAACTATATATTTGATTAAGGTTACAAACTCCCACTATAAAGTGAATAAGTTCTAGAGATCTCGTATTCAGCATGTAGACTGTAGTTATCAACACTGTCTAATATACCTAAAAATTGCACATGACACCTGCATCATGGCTACGTAAGACATTCCTCATTTTTACCCCACCCAACAAATAAATTCAGCATCCAGCCATGAATAAAAGTGCCTTTGTGGGAACTGAGGAGTTCAATACCATATGCCAGGGGACACAGGCAGAGAATGTGTATCAGTAATAGGTAAACAGATATTGATACCAGCTGTGGAAACTGCTATAGTCTGTGAATATGTTCCAGCTCCTTTTTGGCTATGGTCTGGAAATACCTGGAGGATATGGACTTAAGCAGGTACCAATGGACAAGCCTTTGTCAAAGTCCAGATTTCTAGAGAAGTTCTAGGTTACACTAGAGCTGTGTGTGCATGTGTGTGTGTGTGTGTGTGTGTGTGTAAAAACATATGTAAAATTTGACTTTGCCTGCATTACCCTTTCCCCAAGGCAGCACAGTTTAGAGATAAGCAAGACTTTCTGGGCCTTTGATTTCTCCTGCAGGGGAAAAGGAGAGTGAGTTGGGTATATATCTGGTATCCTCATCTGTACTGAATACTGCCAAAGAGACTAATTTCTACACTACTAAGTTGAAAGCTTCATGACTGGGAGGGAAGAAATAGGAAGAATAGCAGATAAGATTCTCAAAGGATTTTAAAGGGGATGGTTCTTGAGGGCTGCATTGTAGATTCTAATATGAAGCCTGACAATAAATCTCTGAAAGCCTCACACCTGGATCCCAGAAGTGGCCTATGGGCCCACCCAATGCATTTTGTACCACATCCACATCTCCTTGTACTATGAACTGACTCAGATTCCCAGACAGAAGATAAATAAGTTCTGGGGATCTAATGCGTAGCATGGTGACTATAGTTAACAATATTGTATTATATACCTGAAAGTTGCTTAAAGAGTAAATCTTAAATGTTCTTACCACAAAAAAGAAATGGTAAATATGTGAAGGGGATGTTAGCTAATGCTATGGTGATAATCGTTTTGCAATATGTACGTATCAAATCAACACATCGTATGTCATAAACTTAAATGATAGTATATGTAAATTATACTAATAAAGTTGGAAAAGTGAAGTGACTAAAAGAATAGATCTTAAATTATCTCAACACACAAAATTATGTGAGATGACAGATGTGTTAACTAACCTTATTGTGGTAATCATTTTGCAACATATATATGTATCAAATCATCATTTTGTTCACCTTTAGCTTCCTTCATGTTATTCAATTATATCTCAATGAAGCTGGAAAAAATATACATTTGAAAATAAATCTCATTAAGCAGATATAATCATTATGAAAAAATCTGAAACATGTTTTTGAAGAACTTTTCTGATGCAATTAAATAAATAAAAATACAAACTATAAAATGTTATTAAAATGAGATAAAACTATATTTAACATTTTAATGTATTTTTTCTTTTTAGTTAATAAATATAGATTCCTCTTCATTATTCTAAATCTCTTCATAGCATCCCTTTGTAGAGACAGGTCATTATTCATTTAACTAGTTCTCTATTTTTGATTATTTAAATAGTTACCTGTAGTGGAAATCATAAACAATTTTTCAGTGGGCATCTGATCTCTATCATGTACTTTTGCTTATTAATTTCTTAGGATGAATTTCTAAATGTTAAATTTCTGAAAGTTTGTAGAGTCTGTGATACATGTTGCCAAAGATGGATGAAAGTGCCTCTTTCTCAAGGTGCTTGCCAACACTAGGTATTATTCGTTTAATCTTTATCTCAGGAAAGGTGCTGATATCTAATTTTGTTTTTATTTTCACTCCCTTAAGTTCTAGTGCAATTTAATGTTTGTTGGGCTTTCATCTTCCTTTGTTTAGAAATCCCTAAGGATGACTCTTTAAATACTAAGATTTATTATTTTATCATTGTAAAGGTGGAAAGATTGACACCAATCTTACTGAAGTAATATCACAATGTTGGCAGAACTCCCTTCCTTTCTGGATGCTCTAACAGAGAATCCATTTCCACTATTCCCAGCTTCTAAAGCCTGCTTGCATTCCTTTTCATGTGGCCTTCTCTATCTTTAAAACCAGAAACAATGACTCAAGTCTTCCTGTGGCACCTCTCTCACACACTCTTTGCCTCCCTGTTTTACTTTTAAAGTTTTTTTTAATCGAGTTTTTAATTTTAATTCTAGTATAGTTAACACAGTACTATATTAATTTCAGATATATGATGTAATGATCCAACAGCTCTATGCATTACTTAGTGCTCATCATGGTAAGTGTACTCTTTAATTCTCATCACCAATTTCACCCAACCCCTCTGTTAACCATCAGTTTGTTTTATTCAGTTAAGAGTCTATTTCTTGGTTTGTCTCTCTCTTTTTAAAATTTTCCTTTGCTCATCTGTTTCTTAAATTCCACATCTGAGTGAAATCATATGGTATTTGTCTTTCTCTGACTTATTTCACATAGCATCATATACTGTAGTTCCATCTGTATTGTCGCAAATGGCAAGATTCCATTCCTTTTAATAGCTGAAAAATATCCCACCATACATATATACACACCATATTTTCTTTATCCATTCATCTATTGATGGGGACACTTCAGCTGCTTCCATAATTTGTCTATAGTAAATAATGCTGCTATAACATAGGAATGTAATTATCACTTGGGATTAGTGCTTTTCCATTTTGAGGGTAAATACCCAATAGTGTGGTTACTGGATCATAGGGTAGTTCTACTTTTGACTTTTTGAGGAACTTCCATACTGTTATCCACAGTGGCTGCACCATTTTACTTTCCCACCAACAGTGCAAGAGGGTTCCTTTTACTTCCATTTCCTCACCAGCACTTGCTATTTCTTGTGTTTTTGAGTTTAGCAATTCTGATAGGTGTGAGGTGGTATCTCATTGTAGTTTTGACCTGCATTCCTGTAATGATGAGTGATTTTGAGCATCTTTTCATGTCTGTTGGCCATCTGTGCGTCTTATTTGGAGAAACGTCTGTTCATATCTTCTGCCCATTTTTTAAATTGGATGATTTGTTTTGGGAGGGATTGAAATTTCACTATTTGCAGATAATGTGATACTATGTATAGACCCTAAAGACCCTACAAAAAAACCCTACTAGAACTGATAAATGAATTTAGTAAAGTCATAGGATACAAAAATCAGTGTATAGAAATCTGTTTATAGATTAATGACTAATTATGAATAAACTGAAAATGAGATAATCCCATTTGCAATTGCACCAAAAATAATAAAATACATAGGAATATACCTAACCAAAGAGGTGAAAGACCTGTACTCTGAAAACTATAAAACATTGATGAAAGAAATTGAAGACTACACAAAGAGATGGAAAGACACTGGGTTAGAAGAACAAATATTGTTAAAAATGCCTATACTACAAAGCAATCTACAGATTTAAGGTAATCATTATTAAAATACCAAGAGCACTTTTATAGAACTAGAACAATCCTAAAATTTGTATGGAACCACAAAAGGCCTCAAATAGCCAAAATAATCTTGAAAGAAAAACAAAACTGGAAGTATCACAATTCCAGACTTTCAGTCTTATTACAAGCTGTAGTAATCAAAAGAGTGTGGTATTAGCACAAAAGCAGACACTAGATCAATAGAACAGAATAGAAAATCCAGAAATAAACCCATAATAATATGGTCAATTAATTGTCAACAAAGGAGGAAAGAATATATAATTGGGGGAAAAAACAGTCTCTTCAACAGATGGTGTTGGAAAAAATGGATAGCTATATGCAAAAGAATTAAACTTGTTCCACTTTTTAGAACTCATATAATTAGGTTGGGCCCACCTAATTCGGGATGATTTTCCCATCTCAAGGATATATCCTTAATTACATCTGAAAAATTCCTTTCTCCATGTATGCAACATATTTACAGGTTCTAGGGTTATGGCATGAACATCTTTGGGGAACTATTATCTTGCCTATCACAACCCCTTTTTTTTAATAGATATCTCATTTTATATCAATAAAACTTTATATCAGTATATTTATCACTCTCCTCCCTCTCTACCACCAATCAAAAATCACTACTATATCTGCACAGACATCACAGCACAGAGTTTAAGCATGATGACATGTAGCCAAATATCCAGACTCAACTCCAGCTTCAGTTTTTGTGAGCTGTGGTGCATCAATGAGCATGATGACATATAGCTTAAAATGGAAATATCCTAGAACCTACATCCTATTTTTTGATAGTTAACTCATGCAAAATACTTGGTATGTCATAGGGCCTCAAATAATTTATGTCATAAGGAATATTTATACAACATGTAGAAATGTTCTGTAATTAGTAAGATTGGTTGCTATTCTCAGTAACTGAAATATATCCTTGAACAAAACATGGAAAAATACTGTCTGAGAGACTATATGCTAGTGATGAGTGTGGGCATGGAGAGCCAATAAATACCCTAACAGGAAAGTTATATAGTGTTATGGACTAAATTGTGTCTCCAAAATTTGTATGTTGAAGTCCTAACCCCTGTACCTCATCTATCTAAATATAGTAACTGTATTTAGAGATAGGATCATCAAATTGATTTTATTTTTTTTTAAATTTTTATTTATTTATGTATGATAGTCACAGAGAGAGAGAGAGAGAGGCTGAGACACAGGCAGAGGGAGAAGCAGGCTCCTTGCACCAGGAGCCCGACATGGGATTTGATCCCGGGTCTCCAGGATCGCGCCCTGGGCCAAAGGCAGGCGCCAAACCGCTGCGCCACCCAGGGATCCCCAGGATCATCAAATTGAAATGAGATCATTAATGTAGGCCCTATTCAAAACAGATGTTCTTATTTAAAAAAAGGTAATTTACAGAGGGAAGACTAGATAAAGACACAGAGAAAAGATGGCCATCTATGAGCCATGGTGAGAGGCTTACCCTACATTCTTTAGAAGCAACCAAGCCTGCTGACAACTTAATCTTGGACTTCTAACCTCTGGAACTGTAGGACAATAAATTTCTGTTGTATAAGCCACACATCCTGTGGTATTTTATTATGGCTGCTCTAGCAAACTAATACATATATGTTAGAAATTGATAATTGCTATGGAAAAAAATAGAACCAGGTAAGAAAGTTGATGAGTATGTAGGAGTACACATTTTAGTTTAGAGAAGGAACCTTTGCCTGGTTATTGCTCCTGCTCACAAGTAGGGTAAAATGCCACCACAGAAGAATTCTACCAGTGTGTCATCCCTTTGATTACTTTTTCCAAGTGGGTCCAGCCTGACCAATAAGGATTGCAGCTATTTCTGTATTTTTCTTATCTAATTTAGTAAATAGGTATCCACAATAGGCATTATATTGCCTATAACAATTACAAGTTATGAATGGCTGTTTTTAATAAAAGTTTCCTAAAGTTTGGAATACAAGATAATTTCCCCTTAGAAACACTATTTCTGGCTAACCACTCCCTCAACAATCAGTACCACAATTGAGTACATTTGTTTTCCTAATTTTATATTAATCCCTGTGTACATCTTAATGTGGCTAGTTGACTAATGGAAAATCACTACCCTGTAGTTAGGATACAATCTTTAGTTCTTTATTCCATATTTATCTATAATTATTTAGGGTGACAGCGTTGTGGTGAATACAGATGCAACTGAATCCCACCTTCTTTCTGTGTTAATTTATATCAGCTGTCTATCACAAGTATTATGCCAACAGTTTCCAATCTAAAATCTCTGGCTTTTTTTTTGTTTGTAAGGTGACTGAAATACTAAATTTTCACTTGGAATCAAAACTGTAAATATCAGATTCTTAGGCTACTTTGAGAAAATAATTTTTACCCAAATGAAGCCTGAGATACATTGACAATATTAACTAGATCAAATATTCTGGAACTTTGTGAGGATCAGTTGAAATCCTATGTGGAACAAACTTCATAAAAATGATTATTCATATGCATGCCCCGAGTTCAGTCCCTGGAAACCTGGACTATGTGCTTTAGTACAGAGTTAATTTTCTCCTACCTACATAATTCTTGGAGTAATGCAAAATGGTAGAAATATTTAGTCACAGGATGTCTGGGTTGAATGAGATAAATTACCATAACAAAGTTTCAACTCCTTTTTTAATGGTTTTCGAGTGGTCACCTGTGATGGTGAATCTATAGGGAATCCTAATATATAATCCAAACTTGGATTTTAAAAAGTCAGTGAAAATAGCTCCCTTTATTCTCAGGTAGCACATTGCATCTTTGAAGAGCTCTTCCCACCTCCCAGTTTTCTTTTGATAGGTTTGCATTTTTAGAACAAGTTTACATTTACAGAAAACTTGAGAATGTTTCCTTAATCCCATACCCAGTTATTAACATTAACATTTTACATTAATATGATACACTTGTTAAATTAAACTGATACAGGGCAGCCCATGTGACTCAGCGGTTGAGCCCAGAGTGTGATCCTGGAGACCTGGGATTGAGTCCCACCTCAGGCTCCTTGTATGGAGCCTGCTACTCCCTCTGCCTGTGTCTCTGCCTCTTTCTCTCATGTCTCTCATGAATAAATAAATAAAATCTTAAAAAAAAACTGATACAGATATATTTTATTAACTAAAGTTCATAATTTATTCAGATCTCCTTAATTTTTACCTCAAGTGTTCTTTTCTGCTCCATGATCTCACCTAGGATATCATGAGATATACAGTTCATGTATATCCTTAGGCTTCTATTGGTTATGGCATTTTTTCAGATCTTCCTCATTTTTAATGACCTTGAGAATTTTGACAAGTATTAGCCAGGTATTTTACTGGAAGATAAGATTGGAATAATGAGTTATTGGAAAGAAGACCACAGAATGAAAGTGTTATTTTTATTACATTTTATCAAGGATAAAAAATGTCAATATGGTTTATGGTTGTTGATGTTGACCTTGATCACATTCCTGGCTGAAGGTAGTGTTTGCCAGGTAAATGTGCACCATAACCATAAACCTTTTCATTTTTGGGTGTGTTTTTTTCTGTTGTTGTTTTTTCCTTGTTGTTTTGGTTTTTTTTGAAGGAGGTACTCTGCTCAATCCATACCTGAGAAGTGACTAGTCATGCTAACTTCATAGAAAGTGGATATCCATATAAATTATTTAGAACAATATGGGAAATTTGTTTGTCTCAGCCAATCAATAACATGTTCTATTATTGTACTCATGTATATGAGTATGGATCACGGGTGTTTATTTTATACTTTGGGCTATGGCCCAGTGATCCTTTATTTATTATTTAAATTGGTTGCTTAAATTGTTCCAGCTTTGGCCACAGGACTTCTTTCAACAATGTGGTTTCTCTTATTCTTTTCTTCTCTTTTCTCCTTTTTTTCTTTTTCTTTCCTTTGCCCCCCCTTTTTTTCTACCCTCCCTTTCTTAGCACTTTATTATGTTCTGGCCCTAGAGAAAGCTCTCCAGGCTCATCTTCTATTTAGTGTCTGTAAATGTGGCTGATTTTGTGCACAAAATTAATTATTGCTGAAACATCAGTGTTTTCTACATAGAAGATTATATCCTTTGTGAACAGAGGTTATTTTATTTCTTCCTTTCCAACTTGGATGCTTTCATTGCTTTTTCTTACCTAATTATTCTGACTAGAACTTCAAACAGTAAAAGTGGCATTTTTGTCTTGTTTCTGATCTTAGAGGAAAATCTTTGTCTTTACCACTAAGTGCAATGTTTGTTGTTTGGGATTTTCTTATATGGATTTTTATGTTAAGATAGTTTCCTTTTATTCCTAGTTTTTGTTTGTTCTTATTTCTTAGTGTTTTTATCATGAAAAGTTTTTGAATTTTGTCAAATGCTTTTCCTATATCAAATGCAATTATATGTGTATTTTCCCTTTATTATGTTAATGTGACATATTGCATTGATTGATTTTCATATGCAGAACCATCCTTGCATTCCAGAAATAACTGTTACTTGATCATGGTATATAATTCTTTTAATATGTTGCTAAATTCAGTTTGCTAGTATTATTGAGAATTTTAACACCAATGTTCATGAGGGATATTGGTCTGTAGTTTTCTCATAGTATCTTTGTCTGGCTTTGGTATCAAGATAATGCTAACTCCATAGAATGAATTAAGACATGTTCCCATTGTTTTCTTTCTTTCTTTTTTTCTTTTCCTTTCATTCTTTCTCTTTCTTCTTCTTTTTTTTTTTTTTTGGCAAAGTTTGAGAAGGATTGGTATTAATTTCTCTTCAAATGTTTGGTAGAGTTCACCAGTGAAAGCCATCATGTCCAGCATTTTTCTCTGTCAGAATAAATCTGGTTACTGATTCAATCTTCTTACTAGTTATAGGTCTATTCAGATTTTTAAATTTCTTTATAATAAGTCTTGGTAGGTTTTCCATTTCTAGAAATTTGTTTATTTTATATAGGTTATCCAGTTTTTTGGTATACAATTATTTTTAGAACTGTCTTATAATCCTTTTATCTCTATAGAGTTAGTAATGTCCTCATTTTCATTTCTGATTTTAATAATTTGAGTCTTTTTTTTTTTTAGCTAATCAAGTAAATGTTAATTTTCTTTATCTTTTCAAGCACAGACTTTTGGTCCCATTGATTTTCTTCATTGTTTTTCAATTTATTATTTTATTTATCTCTGCTCTAATCTTTACTTTTTAGCTTTTGGTAGCTTTGGAATTAGTTTATTCTTTTTCTGGTACCTTAAATTGTGAAGTTAGGTTGTGAACATGAGATCTTTCTTGTTTTTTAATTTAAGTGTGTACATGTATAAATTTCCCTTTTTGCACTGCTTTTGCTTCACCCATCAATTTTGGTATGTTGTGTTTCTATATTTCTTTCTTTCAAGACTTTTTAAATTTCATTTTTGGGTTCTTCTTTGACCCATTGGTTGTTTCAGAGTGTGTTAATTTCTAGTAATTTGTGAACTTCTCAGGGTATTTTTTTTTCTGTTATTGATTCTTTTTTTAAATATTTTATTTATTTATTCATGAGAGAGGCAGAGACACAGGCAGAGGGAGAAGCAGGCGCCATGCAAGGAGCCCAATGTGGGACTCGATCCAGGGTCTCTAGAATCACGCCCTGGGCTGAAGGTGGCGCTAAACTGCGGAGCCACCTGGGCTGCCCTCTGTTATTGATTCTAACAGTGTTCCACTGTGGCTGGAGAAGATCCTTTGTAAGATATCTATCTTAAAATATCTGTTGAGTCTTAATTGGTGGCCTAGCATGTGGTTTATCCTAGAAGATTCCTCATGTGCACTTGAGAATGTTTATGCTTTTGTGTGGGGTAAAGCGTTCTGTATAGATCTGTTAGATCAAACTGATTTATTATATTGTGTGAGTCTTCTATTGCCATACTTATGTCTTGCTCTATCCATTATTGAGAGTGGGGTATTGAAGTTTCCAACTATTATTGTAGACATGCCTATTTTCCCCCTCAATTCTATCAATTTTTACTTCATTTTTTTTTCAAACTGCTCCATTCCCATGGTGAGGCTTGACTTATGACCTAGAGATAAAGGGCTGCATGCTGTACCAGCTGATCTAGCCAGGCACCTTTTTATATCATATTTTTATGGTTTTTCATCATATGTGTAAATGATTATGGTTATTTATAGCTATTACATATTTTTGCTATGTTAAACTTTTTATAAATATATAATGTCTTTTTCTATTGTAACATATTCTGATTTAAAATCTATTTTGTCCATGATTGTACAGCCACTCCTGCAGTTTTTGGTTATGATTTCATTGAATATATTTTTTCATTCCTTCACTTTCAATCTATTTGTATCATGGATCTAAAAGCAAGTCTCTTGTAGATATAACATTTAGTTGGATCTTATTTTTTTTTTAATCCACATTGCTATACTCTGTTTTTCAATTGTGGAATGTAATTCATTTACATTTAAAATAATTAATGATAAAAAGAGACTTCCTTCTGTCATTTTGCTATTTGTTTTATATATGGCTTATAATATCTCTTGCCCTTCATTTTCTGCATTTCTCTTGCCTTTTGTGTGTAGTTGATATTTTTTCAGTGAAATGTTAAATTCTCTTCTCATTTCTTTTTGTATATATTTTAAAAGAATTTTCTTTGAAGTTATCATGAGGATTACATTTAACATCCTAAAATAATAACATTCTAGTTTGACTCTTTATCAGGCTAACCTCAGAACTATATAAAACTTATACTCCTTTGCAGCTTTATCCCTTTTCCTTTTGATCATTGGTGTCACAAAAATTATATATTTATATGTTGTGTGCCCTAAAATATAAATTAATAATTATTTTAAATTCATTAGTCCCTTAAAGTAAGTAGAAAACAAAATATTGAGTTACAAATCAAAGTAAAAAAAGACTTACATTTGGACGACTTAAAATGTATCTAATTTAAAAATATATATATACAGAATTAACAGTGCACTTATCTTGAAGAACACTAAGAAATGTATAGAATTGTTTAATCATTATACTGTGCACCAGAAACTAAAAGAATGCTGTATGTCAATTATACTTCATTAAAATAAATAAATAACTACATGAAAAATCATTAAAATGTAGTAGTCCCTTAATCACGTAGACAAATATTTTTTAAAAGATTTTATTTATTTATTTATTTATTTATTTATTTATTTATTTATTTATTTATTCATGAGAGACGCAGAGACATAGGCAGAGGGAGAAGCAGACTCTCAACAGGAAGTCTGATGTGGGACTCGATCCCAGAATGCCAGGATCATGACCTGAGACAAAGGCATAGATGCTCAATCACTGAGCCACCCAGGTGCCCCAATCATAGAAAATTAATAGTAAAATTACACACTATTATTACAATAATGCCCATGTATTCACCATTATTGAGATATTTATGGCTTCATATTGGTTTCAATTGCTGTCTAGTGTCCTTTCATCTCACCCTACAGGAATTCCTTGAGCATTTCTTGCAGGGCAGGTCTAGTGGTTATGAGCTCTCTGTTTTTATTTAACTAGGTATCTTTAAGTTCTTTCTTATTTTTGAAGAGTATTTTCTAGATGTAAGATTCTTGGTTCACAGTGTTTTTCCTTTAATGCTTTGACTTTAACAGCAGACTGCCTTCTGGTCTCTAAAATTTCTTTTATTTATTTTTTTAAGATTTTATTT
The DNA here is from genome assembly GCF_018345385.1 of Vulpes lagopus. NCBI lineage: Eukaryota > Metazoa > Chordata > Mammalia > Carnivora > Canidae > Vulpes > Vulpes lagopus. Next base: position 45,639,865 of record NC_054838.1, read on the forward strand.
ATTTATTCATGAGGGACACACAGAGAGGGAAAGACATAGGCAGAGGGAGAAGCAGGCTCCCTGTGAGGAGCCCAATGTGGGACTTGATCCCAGGATCCTGGGATCATGACCTGAGCCGAAGGCAGACACTCAACCACTGAGCCATCCAGGTGCCCTGCCTCTGAGGTTTCTCATAAGAAAATCTGAAGATAATCTTACTTAGGATCCCTTATACATGACTAGTCACTTCTCTTCTATTGCTTTAAAAACTCTTTGTCTTTCAAAATTTTAGTATAATGTTCTCAGAGTGGGTCTTTGTAGTCATTTTATCTGAAGTCTGTTGAGCTTTCCAGATGTCTATATGCCTTTATATCATCACATTTTGGAAGTTTTAGAGCTTTATTTCTTCATTTATTCTCTTTGTCTCTCCCTCTTTTTACAGGACTCCTAAAATAACTATGTGGATCTGCCTGGTGTTACTTCACAGGTCACTCAGGCTATGTTCATTTTTTTTTAAATCCTTTTTCTTTCTTTTCCAAATTTATATTGAATATGTTGAATATTCAATATAATTTTATTGAACTATCTTCATATTCAGTATTATTTTCTTTTTCCTTCTCCAGTCTGTTTTTATATTCCTATAGTTAATTGTTTATTTCAGTTTTAATGATTTTCAGGCCTACAATTTATTTTTGGTTTCATTTTAGATTTCATTCTCCTTTTGATATTTTCATTTTGTTGATGCATCATTTTGTTGACTCTCACCACATCCTCCTTTAGTTTTGAGCATCTTTAAATTTGTTTTATTTTTAAATATTTTCAAATATTATTTATTTATTTATTTATTTGAGAGTGAGAGAGAATGGGAGGGAGGGGCAGAGGAAGAGAATTCTTGAGTGGACTCCCCACTGAGTATAGAACTTGATCTGAGGCTCTGTCCCAGGACCACAAGATCATAATCTGAGCAGAAATTAAGAGTTGGTTGCTTACCTGATAGAGCCATCGAGGCACCTAAGTCAGTTGTTCTAAAGTCATTTTCTAGTATAACTTCCTTCAGTCTTTTTCAGCAGTAGTTTATTTCCCCCCCCCTTTGAGTTGTCCAAACTCTCCTGTTTCTTTGTATGCTTTGTCATGTTTTGTTTTTGAAAACTGGGCATTTGAATTTAATACTAGTAGTATTACTGTGGAAATTAGATTCTCCCCCTTCCTATAGATTTGCTATTTCTTGTTATTGTTTTGTTTTTTGTTGGCTGTTTCTGTGGCAAAGATCCTCCGAGTGCAAAATTTAGGTTCTCTCCTGTCTTTCTAGCTTTTTCTTGGATGTGCATCACTTTCTAATTTTTTTCTATATAGGCAGAAGTTTTTGAATGCCCTGCACTTTAATGTATGACTCCTTAAAAGGAAAAGAAGAGAAACATGAAAGGAGGAAAAGGGAAAGACACCAGATCTATACAACACATGAAGTCACTTCAACTTGAGGGGGAACTGCTTGCAATGATGTCCACCTGCCTCTTTTTCTGCACCTCTATAATCAGAAGCAGCAATCAGCTCAGAGCATGGATCCCTGCTGCTTGGAGGACAGGGTTCTATTTTTGTTCATCCTTACTCTTGCAAGCTGTGAAAGCTGCACAAGGAACACACACATAGCTTCTTGCCATGCAGCTGAGAGATTGGGGAATGAGTAGCCGCTCCTGTGCTGAAAGCTGAGGTTGACTGAAAATTAACTGCAGTTTACTAGAAGTTGTATGCCTTCAACAGACTCCAGAGTTCCATAGTGATTACATAAGATGATTCTGTCAGTATAATTGTTATATAGGTAGAGAAATAGATTTCTGATGCTTCCTATTTCACCATCTTCCTGAAAATTTTCTGCTTTACTTTTTTTTTTAGAGGTTTTATTTATTTATTAATGAGACACAGAGAGGGAGAGAGGGAGGCAGGGGGAGAGGCAGGCAGGGAATCCAGTGCAAGACTCCATTTTGGGACCCTGGGATCCTGACATGGGTAGAAGGCAGACAACTGACTGAGCAACTCAAGTGCCCTTCTTTACTTTTGAAGGATTTTTTTGGGGGGGGCTAAAATATAAAATTCTAGGGTTGTAGTTTTCTTTTTTTTCTTCTTCTTTTTAAAAATACTTAACATTTTTTACTTCAGTCTCTTTTAGCTTGCAAATTTTCTGAACAAAAGTCCAATGTAATTCTTATTTCTCTAGGCAAGGTTTTATTTTTTTTCTACCTGCTTCCCTGATTGTCTCTTGTCTTTGTTTTTGTTTGTTTGTTTGTTTTTTTGCAGTTTGCATATGACATGCCTAATTGTTGAATTTTTAGTATTTTTCCTCTTTTGCATTCTTTGAGTCCCTGGATATGTAGTTTGGAGTCTGTCATTTCTTGTTAAAAAAAAAAAAATCTCAAACATGTATTTAAATTTTGTGTGTGTTTGCAGTTCATTTTCTTTCCATCTGCTTTTGGCATTTCATTATATGTATGTTACACCTTTTGAAAATTTCCCACTGTTTTAGGATATTCTTTGACATTTTAAATTATGTCTTGTTTTTCAGTTACAGAAGTTTCTGTTGATATAGCTCGAATCTCATGTACTCTTTCCTCATCTGAGTTCAGTTGTTTACTGATGAGTTCATCCATGCATTTATTAAAAAAATTTTTTAAAGATTTGATTTATTTATTCATGAGAGACACACCAGAGAGAGGCAGAAACATACGTAGAGGGAGAATCAGGCTCCATGCAGGGAGCCCAATGTGGGACTTGATCCCAGGACTCCAGGATCATGCCCTGGGGCGAAGGCAGGCGCTCAAGTGCTGAGCCACCTGGCATTCCTCATCCATGCATTTTATTTTATTTTATTTTTTTTTTTTTTTTTTTTTATGATAGTCACAGAGAGAGAGAGAGAGGCAGAGACACAGGCAGAGGGAGAAGCAGGCTCCATGCACCGGGAGCCCGACGTGGGATTCGATCCCCGGTCTCCAGGATCGCGCCCCGGGCCAAAGACAGGCGCCAAACCGCTGCGCCACCCAGGGATCCCTCATCCATGCATTTTAAAATTTGTGTTAATAGTCTTTTTGATTTCTAGCATTTATTTTTACTATTGGTTAGAACTCCCATCTCTGTGCTTACATTATCCATTTGTTGTTGCATGTTGTTCACATTTTTCCCATTAGAGTCTTTAACCTGTCAATTGTGGTTATTTTTAATACCTTATCTGATATTTTAAAAATCTGTCTCACATCTGTGTCTGATTCTTTTTTAAAAAGATTTATTTATTTAATTTCCTAGAGAGAAAGAGAATGTATGTGAGTGAGAGTAGGGACAGAGGGAGAGAAACTCAAGCAGACTCTGTGCTGAGTGTGGAGCCTGACTTTGGGCTCAAAACAGGGCTCCATGTGGGGCTGAACTCAGGACTTGATCTCACAACCTGCAGATCATGATACAAGCTGAAATCGAGTCAGAGGCTCAACCGACTGAGCCACCTCCACACTGCTTACATCTGTGTGTGGTTCTGATGCTTGCTTTGCCTCTTCATAGTCTGTTTTTAAATTGTCTTTGGTATGCCTTTTAATTTTTGTTGAACTCCAGACATGATGTATTGACTAATAATAACTCAGGCAACTAGATCTTTAATGTGTGGTTTAATGATGGACTAGTAGATGATCTGTGTTTAATACTTGCTATAATCATGGGGTCAAAATGTCTTTCTCTTAATCTCTTTTTAAAATAGAGTCAATTCCTTAAGGTCTTTTAAGTATAATCCAATGTTATTTCATTGGGGGTCTTTTGATGTGGTAAATTGAAGTGTAATGGGAAGCATTTTGTAATCCTATGATTAAATCTTAATCTTTTGGTGGGTCTGTAACCCTGATTGCAACCTTCACAAATGTTTATTTGTTCTTTTTTTCCCCTTCCTTTAGTAATCTAGTGGTTCAAATGAGCTAAAATTGAGTAATTTCTCCTTTCCATGATCAGATAAATTATGAGTAAAGATTTTTCCCTTGCTGAGTACACTTTTGTTATGAAGAACACTCTAGAAACTCCGGGCGTATTTCTAGTGTTTGCTACTTCTGCCTCCCTACTAGAAACAGAAGGATTTTTTTCTTAGCTTTTCATTCTGAGAAACTAGTGATGTTTCAATAGGTAAAACCCGTGAAAGTGTCCCCTCACTTAAAACTGTGTCCTCCAGGAGATTCTTACTATAATGCTAGCCTACATTACACCTCCAGCATTTGCCATTTAGGTACATATTGTTATTTAAGTGTTCCTACCAATTTATGCCTTTCAGCAGCTTTTGCTCTGAGTAAATTGATCTCAACTATGATTCTCTGTATTTACCTTTCTCTCCAGATTCTGGAGTGATGCTTGTCATCTGACCTAAATTCTCTAATGGGCCTAAGAAAATTCATTGATTTTTAGTTTGGTCAGCAATTTATTGTAAGTATGGGTTGGAAACTCCCAAAGTCTTTACCTGTTGAAGCTGGAATCAGAAATTCCCTTTTTCTATTGAGGCAAAAGCTGTCTTTTTATAGCTTCTAGGCATTAGCTTAACATTAACCTTTAGATATAACACTTAGACTATTTTTATTCATAAGTTTTACTGGAATACTGGAAGAAAGATAAATTAGTGTTGCACTGTAATTACTGGGTCCCTGGTTGTCTGTTAGAAATTAACTTATTTCATCATACAACTTTCCAGGTCAATAGTAGTATGCCCTTTTTATAAATGTGGAAATGGACATTGGAGAGGTGAAATAACTTACTTAATGTAACAATTAGAAAATGGAAGAAATAGGATTAGAATCTGGGCTACAAGACCTAGAACTCAAACTCCATGTTCTTTCTCCTGCAACACGCTGCAGCCACATCAGTGTTAGTAGTGTAGTGGGAGTAGTGGTCAGAGGATATGATACAGAATTTCTTTCCTGATACATTTGAGATTTGAGAATGATCCTTTGACTTAAAATGTACCTGACAAATAAAATAAAATAAAATAAAATAAAATATTCTTGATATTTTGCTTTTATTCAGGTATGATGAAGCCAGTGGATCAGGAGAACATTACCATGGTATACAATAACAAAGATATTTTGTTACTCACAGTTCCCAAGAGGAGAGGCACTCCATGCCACAACATTCAGGACTATACAAAGAACTACAACAACGTTTGATCAGGAGACAGAAAAAGTGATAAGAAAGAATGGCCGGAGTCTTTATTGTTGGTGTTCATGATAAAGAATATGCAAAGCAAAGTAGAAAGATGAGTAGGTTTAGGATTGTATAGTTGGAATAATTTTGGCAGGATCTAGGCTATATGGTAGTCCCTCATTGCCCAGCACCTGGCCCCAGGTGAGTTAGGACAAAAAGATAGTGTCCTGGACTACAGGAGCCTGATAAAAGAAGATAGAAGGAGGATATGGGTGTAGGATTGTTTCATTTGCATAGTTGTTTGCTATCTCTGGGAATTAGCTAATCTTGGAGAAGGCAGTCCATCCCTGGGTATGCAAGGCCCTCACAATGTCAAAACATCATAAAATCAAAAGAGAAATGATTAATACACTCTTCCATCTAACTCCATGAAAATAGGGATGTATTTTAAATTTTCACCATTACTTTGCCTTTCCTGTAACCAGCCTATACCTTATTTTCTCTGATGTAGCTGTCAGCTATATTTGGTTCATGGGTCTCATCCATTGGCATGTTCAACATTGTCCTAGATTGGGAGACTCTACTGACATCAGTGTACCTATGGCTCCCATCAATCAATGAGAATTAAAATTAATTACCTATAGTGAGTTTGAAGATTTTGGAGTTTATCAAAGAAAAATGCATGACTGCAACATGGCAATAGCACAAATGAGCTGTATAGGGTAGTGCTTTGATAGGGAATGCCAGGGAAAGCAAGGTCCCCTAGACCTGGAGACATGAAGCCACCAACCAGAAGGGGATGAGAGTAAGGAAATTCCTAGGGAAGGGGCTTACATGTGTAGGTAATATTGCTCAACAAAAGCCTATGCATCAGGGAGCTCTGAAAGAAACTGCTTGGGGTCTTTTATAGCTCAGGTCTTGTTTTATCTATGACTAGCAAATGTGTGCAGTTTTACAAATTACAGGCTCTAAATGGCTTAAAAATACGCTTAATTTGGCTGTATTTAAAATAAGTAGATGTAAAAATAATAAATAAATAAATAAAATAATTTGATGTATAAAATTTGCCTTTTATACCTGTGAGTTTTGAGCTAATGGTCCCAGCCTGCTGTGAAGAAACAAGCAAAATGCCAATATATAAGACCATCTTTGTCTCATTTACATAGCATTAGCATATCTATTCTATCAAAGTTTTACATGTTGAAAGTCACATACAGATTATCTTCTCAAAAGACTACACCAGATTCATAGTGCCATGTATAAACTCTTTACCATGGTGTGCTTATTCTCTCCCTTACTCTGTGCTTGGCTGTTTCTGATTTTTACCTGTGCATGAAGACAGTATATTCCTCTTTAGTCCCTGTTCTGAAATCCAAACCAGTGACTGAGTCCCTCAAACCTATTAACTCCTGCTTTCTAATTTTTCTGCATTCTTCTTTTGTCTTCTTGCTTCCTCCCTCCATCCTTTGTCAGAAGTATTGATAACAATTAATTGAGCATTTAATGATGTTGCCTATCCAGTTCTTCCATGTTAGGGTGGGGAAATGTTGTTTATCTTTTAGAATCTTCAAAAATGTTTATTTCTATTCATGTGGTTCAGAAAAATACAGTATTTTGGTTGTCTACATGCTACTAAATGATGTGATGATAGAAATAGCATGGAAAAGTTGAGAGAATCAATATATAGGTTAATAATACAACATTTGGAAACCCAGGCATTTATACACAAGGTAGGCTTTGATAATTTACATAAGGGAAATAGAAGTGAAATATTATAAGACTCCATAGAAGGAGTAAATACTAGTAAATACGTTTTAGAAAGTATGTGGTTCTAAAGAAGAATGTTACTATAGGTAATATATGAATTTGGCTTAAAGGATTGACTATAGGGAAATAAGAAAAGATCATACTAAGCAAAAGTCAGAAATGAGAAATTATAGGTAAAATACATATTTTTGGAGAAATAGATACAATTGGAAAAGTAGCATTAAGTAATTATGAAGAGATCTCTACCTGTATAGTTATTTATGAACATGGCTTATCCCTACTAGTTAGTTTATAAGCATTCATATCTCAGTCATTATTATAACCAAAGCACCCATGTTAAAGACATTCAGAGCTGGAGGTCTTTTAAAATTTTGGGGAAATTTGGAAATGTGGAATTGTATATAATAACATAAATCTGAAGTCAAGAAAAGTTAATGGTATTCTAATTACGTTACTTGCTCATCTATAAAATGAGTATAAGAGTTTACCAATTTTTAAAATTACTTTGGGATTTAAGTTAATTAGATGACTCAATTTTTATCATGGGGTATGTCAAAATTGAAACAGAATGAATGGAGACTATTAAACCTGTTTTGTATACAGTTGTCCTATTTTAAGCTCATATTTCTTTTTCATTCATACTTATATAATAAAAATCCTGTGGTCTATAAAAGCTACCTCTACTTAACACCTGCCTAGAGAGTCAGAATATGAAGTAAGAAGAGTTAATGTTAGCTGTATAAGGTTCAGCTCTTGGCTTTGCCATCTTTTCATTATCTAAAATTAGAGAAACTAATTAAGGACTGAACTTCAGTTTACTCATATGTTAGAATGGGCACTGCCTAGATAATTGTTTTGCAGAATTAACATAGCTATAATGTCAAGAATAGTTTATTTGGTATATAATAGGTTTTCCTTGAATTTTGTTTACTAACACACGTTTATGTATTTTCACAATGTTGAAAATAACATGAAGAGCCTAAGAGAAATCTGGATGTGTTGAGTCACTTGGGTCTTAAAGTACTCTCAAGTTATAACAAAATAGATACCTGCCAAGTACTCTGGAGAGGCAAATGGGCAGTTTTTATCTCACCCATGTTGCTGCCCGTACTTCTCTCCCAGACTGAAGAATAGTAGAAGCACATGCAAGAGAGGCAAAAGACCATGAGAAGACCTTAGTTTGACCTTTGCATTTGTTCTTTCAACTACTGTCACACAATGTTTATATGAAAAATATTTTTAAAATCTTTATTCTTTGAAGTAATAGCAGTCAAGAGTAGGTCTACCCAGTACCTTTGATGGAGTTTATTATCTTATTATTCAACATTTGTTTCAAATATGTATCAGGATATGTTTACAACTAAAGACTAATATAACAATATCTGAGGTCATAAAGGATTATGTACTAGGAGGAATTGGAGAACAGAAATAAGTTAATTTTGTATTCCTTTTATAAGGGAAATACTGTTTTTAAAATAGGCCAGTTTGCTATGGGTTCTACTGTTGTGGTTTTCAAAATGAGTCATAGAAAAATATTTAAAAGTTTGAACATAATGCATGAGCATTATGAGACTTATTGCCTGTTATTGCCTGTGCACCTACCACCTGAAGTTATGGCTGGACAGTACATATCAGGGCATACCTGGTGAATAAACCAGAGAGATAAACCAGCTCTCAGACCAGATTCGGATCAGTAGAGGAAAGATGTTCATAAGTTTCAGTTCTCTCAAAATTTTTGCATTCAGTGTATATTCTTTTGACATAAAGTCTTTCTCTTTCTTGCTTGAAAGAGAATATTTCACTTATTCTTTAAAATTTAGTTCTCTCCTGAAATACTACTAAAATGACAGAAAGATAGAAATCCACAAGATCAAGGAAAACTAGAGCATGTGCAAGAGATTTCCACAGAAGTTTGGAAGCCAGATTTAATAATATTTCTAATACTTGTGTTTTGGGAGCTGATTCTCTCATCCTAAAATTGGTGATAATTTTTACCTCATAGGGTAAATATATGTAAATGATATGAGAAAATGAATATAAGGAGTATAACATAGTGCTTGGCATGAAAAAAATAGAAGGTGACAACAAGGAGTCATTACATTCTTTTTCAGGTGATTCTCACAGCATTTTCCTTTTTGCACATTCTTTCCAACATGATTCATACTACTTACCAAGCTATCCTTCTCATCCATTATCCTTCTCTGTCTTTATTTATCATTGGATTTATCTAGAAAATTCTCTACATTTTACTTCATCTATATATTTTAATTCAATAAATCTTTTCCAGTAGGGTGTACTTCTTCACAGTTCTCAAACTCTGTGGCTGAAATAATTTTCCTACAATTCAATCTGATCATAACTGTTACCAGCTTAAAGATCTTTCTGGGTCTCTAGTATTGACACTGTTCTGGCTATGTTCTTTCATAAAAGCTTTACATAATTGCCCTTATCTTCTCCTTCCTTCTTACCTTCTCCTCCCCTCAGTTCTAGCCTACCAGACCCCAGTGAAAATCCATCTCCACCAACCACCTCACCTGTATATCTTGTTTGTCTTCAATAGATCTCCTCATTTCAAATACCTCTTAAATTTTCTTTCAAGATAGGCAAATAAAGTGTTATTTTAACTGAATTTCAAGTGGAGTTGGTAACTTCCTCTGTGATTATGCAGAACTTCTTTATATTTCTCTGTGGCATTTGTCATTATGCTGTAATTAGACCTATAAGGAAAGTAAAGTTCAAATTGTGCTGCCAACAAGAGTAGCTGAAAACAATCCTCTCCCCACAGGAGACCATTTACAACAATCAGTATCTATGCACCTCTTTCAGAGCTTAGTCACATTTCTCCTTCTGACATCTCTTGAATTTTTTAAGGGCTTTGTTATTATTTAACATTTTGTGTCTCTTTCTTATTGCTCTAACAAGGCCTTTATCATTGCTTCTAAATCTCTATTCTGGTTACCAGCTTAAAATTCTGCTCCCACCTAGAAATAAACCCTACCATGATTTTCCCAATTCTAGTCACAGATGTTGAGGTCTGTCCCTGAACATCATTGGAACCCTACCACTGCTTAGACCACCTCCCAGTCTTCCTGAGCATTTAATGTTATATGCATGCTGGGTTCCCATCCACTATTATTACATAAAATAGAATTTCATTCTAAACTGCCGGTTGATAACATTTTGTCTGGACAACAGAGAATACAATAATCCTAAACACATTGTGCCTATCAATCAGACTCAGTAAATATCAGTCTCCATACCTATAGCTAGACCAGCACCCAAAAGATGTCTGCCTCTTGGGTATATTTTATTCAGCTTTTGATCTTTGCTTCTTTGCTTTATTTATATCCTAATATATCCTATATTTATATCCCCACATCTGACAGGTATAAGTGATCACTCCCATGGGAAGGAATAAAAGAGTCTATTAAAAAAATCTATTCAGTATTGTTTAAATAATGGTTGTGAAAATGTGATTATTTAGGAAAAATAGAATTTGTAGAGGCTTTTGTTATTTCTCTATAGATACACACTTAGATAATAAAGGCACATAAAGGACGGAGTGAAGGAATATGAAGTTACTTTTTCTAGTCTTTTTAACTTTGGGAAATTGTGTGTGAAGAAGAACAATAAGGGAAACAAGCTTTCAGATCAAACCTCTCACATTTAAAAGCTCTGATTTCTTTCATTTGGTAATTTCTATGGAGTTTCATCATGAACTCCAGCAGAGCTTGCCCCTCTTAGCACAAGGTTACTAACAGGATGAGCCATTTCCCCTTTATTACTTTCCTCATTCCATCTAATTTAATGCCTTTAATTTAACCACTCCCTCTTTTTCAAGAGTTCATGCTTCCTCCTTGCCCATTGCAGAATATCTATGGCTCTCCTTTGAAAAAGACCCCAGGAAGTGGACTTGTAAAGGTTTAATAGACTCATCAGATATGGTTCTCAAATGTTAAATGCCACACTGACATTCAAAAATTCATCTTGGGTTCCACATATGGTGGGGAAAAAAAGCCATGAAACTCAGAGTTCAGAAAAGCGTATCATCTACTGAGTGAGGTTGTGAAATCCACCTAGTTCTTAGCAGCATTTTCATATATTGGTCAAGGAATAAAGAATTCAGCACATTCTGTGGCAAAATTTATATTGAATTTTCTTTTGAAGGAATTCTAGAGAAATCGTTTTTCATCGATCTCTGCATATGACCACAATTAAATTTATAATTATGTTTAATTATCAAGTCTGTTTGCCTTTGATACATATTTATCATGGATTATAGGATTACAGAACTAGGTAGAAATACAAAAGTAACAGTGTCTCCATCCAGTAATGAGATAATTAAATAATAGAGAACAGCTATTCTAATTTTAAAATTACTCTACCACACTCTGTCTTATGCCTTTACAGAAAAGGAGTTCCTGTACTCAATACTTCTCTGTTTACGTGACAATTCTTCTCAAGGGAATGTGAATTCTTAAAGACAAAACTATCATTTATCTTTGTATTGATGATTCTAGAACATGTTGCAGTTAATTTTAGGTCCTTGATAAATATTTATTGGAAGAATGAATGGAAATAATCTTGAACACAAAGGTTTCAAAATGTAGGAGTCTTTCTTCCTTGAAATATGTATTTATACTGAAATAGCTTCTCTACTTTAATATACCTCTTGCCTCAGCTTACCTACAAACCCACAATCTTTGAAGGTATTGATATTTTGATGTAGTTTGTGACATCCTAGACATCCATCCACTCACTGACACAATAAGCATTCACAAAGTCTCTTCCATATATCATGCAGGTGGTACTCAGCCACTGTTCTTCCACACATAGTATTGAAGATTTATTATGTGAGGTCAAGATAAAGACATTTCATCCTCAGTTTAAAAATAGCCCATAGTTCCCTTATTTAAGCGAGTGTATAACCTAAGTCTGCTGTGGTCTCTCAAGCTTGTGCATGTTACTGTTATATATGTTATAGCAGAAATAAGATTGGGAAAAACTGTGCTAGAGACCTCAGATAATCTCAATAAATACACTTAACTGATTGATATGCTGTGCTTAAAATGTTTAATTTTTTTTTAAAAAAATAGTTACCATTTTAGTATATTTTCCCTCCTCCTCCACACTCACTGCACACATTTTCACATTAATAATTCAAACACAATTGTCCCATTCTACCCTTTTTGAACTTACTACAAATAGCAAGTAGAGTCACGATCCCCTCTTGGGCTTAGGGTATTTAGGTTGGGCCAATACAGAGCCAAAATTCATCCCCTGAGAAGTCTTTTTCTTCCACAGTTCAATTTAAATCCTATAAATGTTATTGCAGTTGAACCCTATCTTGAGTGGGAAGCAGACTTTCCTGAAAGATTTATCCTTGTCGTATAAGATGGCTTTATAGCTATGCATACCATTTATTGAGCTGATACTGAGGTTGTAATTTTTCTTTGGGGAAAAATTAAAAAGCTTTTTAGGGAATGTGATGAGTTAAGGTGATGCTGTGTGTAGTTGCATCCACTGTAAAGGGGATAATTAAGAAAGGTTTTCTGACAGGGAAACCCAGATAGGATGACCCTTGCCCATTGCTCTCCTTTCCTGATTATTTTACTCTTGCTTTGTCTTTTGGGGCTCCTGATTTTTATGTAACTCCATATAAAAACCTATTATCAAAAACAGTCAAGCTAAAGCCACACTTCTGTCACAAGGAATTATATTTTTGGAGAAATTAAAGTCTCCAGCTGAAGGAATCAACTACTTGGTAGAATTTCAACCATGTCAAATATACTAATTAGCTTCTTAGGGAAGTTTTGTTAAAGAAACCTTTTCCTTTGCATATACTGTAGAAGAAAGTAAGTAAAAAAACAATAATAACACTAACATTTTGTCTCTCTTTAAGGCTAAGAACTTTTAATGTAGTATTCAAGGCATAGACCAACTTCAGCTATTAAAAGTAATGGTACAGGGACACCTGGGTGGCTCAATGGTTGAGCGTCTGCTTTTGGCCCAGGGTGTGATCCTGGGGTCCCAGAATCGAGTCCCACATTGGGTTCCCTGCGTGGAGCCCGCTTCTCTCTCTGCCTCTCTCTCTCTCTGTGTCTCTCATGAATAAATAAAGTATAAAATCTTTTTAAAAAATTAACAGTGCAGAAGTGGACAAAAGGAATTTATGCTTCTAAGATATCCTTTTTCCATTTTCCTCTGTTCTACCTAGAGACTCTTCCTCTACTCTGCTAATTCTTTAACTGTATCCTAAACCAGGTTTTGGCATGTATTTGAAGTGGATAAACTCTAATCCAGCCAATGATTAAAATACTCTTTGGAATAATTCTTTTTTGATCCCTTTCTTATCTTTTTTTTTTTTCTAAGTTACTACTAGCTTTCTAATTATTCTAGGATACTTATAGTTCAGGAGGAGAAACAAAAAGTATTTACTTCAAAGAGTTTAAGTTTAGGTTCATAATATATTAGAGCTAGAGGCTGCTACTCCTCTGCTAACCTATACATCTGGTAACACAGATGAAGAAACTGACTTCTGGAGCCGTTAAGTGGTTGGCAAAAGTTCGAATGACTGCTTATGAGAATTGGTTCGAATGACTGCTTATGAGAATTGGTTCGTTTTATTTTATGAGATTATGTGCATGAATAAAACTGAGTTCTAGTTTGGTTCTTACCACCTTTCCTACTCAGACGTTCTACTCTTTCCAAGCCAGGGCCACAATTCACCCATTTTCTATGGGAATTCTCAATGCTCTTGAGTGATGATTACTTGTAAGAATACAGGAAACTATAATTAATTAATTCTGCAGAAAGCCAAACCAGATATCAAAATGTGGTTATGCCCACAAGATAATTATGCATGTGAACATACGTGAGATAAAATAAAGCTTAGAAATGAATGAATTGAGTACATCTCCCTCCAGCATCAGACTTAGCAGAATGTTGTTAATAGCAGGGAAGGTAGTGAGTGAGATTATAAATTATGAGAGTGCAGAGTTATTAGATGGTATCAAGCTCAGAAATACATAAATCCGACCTTGACTCAACTACCCTTTGCTTTATGCTTCATCCAGGATATAAATGCATAAGAGACATGATAACACACAAAAAACTCCATTATTTTACCTAAGCTTGTACCCCAGCTTTTAATTTAGTTTTCAAGGTTACAAAGGTTACTTAAGCCCAAGAGATCTCCTTTCATTCCTTAAAGCCTACACCTGAATTCAAGGATTTAGCTACCCTCTGACTGCCAATGAAAAGACATAAAGAAGTGCTAGAACTAGCTGGGTCAGCTTACTATTTATGCAGAATTCATAGTTCTTTACTCTTCTCAGTGAGAGAGAAACTAAATGATGACAGAGTCAACTTTTGCAAATGCAAAATAAAAGGTACTATATGAAAGGAAGAAAAGAGCATCTCTGCTTTAAGGATTAATATTATGGCCTTTAAGGATACTTCAGAAGATATGAGATTTAAATAATGTACAGTTGTCAAGATAGTTTCTGTTGCCATAATTAATAGGACAAGTCAGCATCACAGAATCAAGCCAGTCAGAATAATTTCAGAAGTGGGGTGAGAGCATTTAGGAGACGAGGAAAAGACTAGTACTATTCTCATTGTCTATAAACGTGTACTTATTTCCAGATAACAGGAATTATATTTTTAATACTCAATCTGTTAGTGTTAATGGAAAGGAAAATTTTACCTAGATTAACTATTGAGATTCAATATAAAATAGATAATTCAGTGCAAACTTCATTTGTAATATAAAATTAGTTGTACAGTATAATATCCTTGTCACGGATATGTGTGTTCTATACATACTTAGTTTACAATTTACAAGGCTAGTTCTACTACATAAAGACTAGAACTAGAAATTCAAACTCTAACACTAAGGCCATTTCCCCCACAGAAGAGAAGTTTCCAGGCAATAAACTGAGGTCAACCAGTGTCTGTGGTTTTTATTTTTAGCACAGGTCAAACAGTGACCTCAAATATCCTATAATGGCAAACATATTATGAAAGAGTTCGGAGTTCAAACATTTACATTTCATCAAGAAATATGTTTTACTCTGATATGTTGGCAGTGGTTCAGTGCAAGTGACCTGCTTTCACACACTGACGTTTTGCAAGACTTTAGAGCAATTGGCTTGAAATTTGGAACACTTATCTCTGAGTTTCATGCCTCTGGTATATGAAGGAGTGCTTTTGTGGAATTTTGTTCAGTTATTTTTATTAAATTCCCACCTCTGTAGGTCCTAAGAAATGAGAACACTGTTTAACTGTCAAGTACAGTTTTTACTTTAAACAAAGGCAATTTATTTTTAGCCTATTATATAGGATCAGATTTGGAATGGAAACATGGTTTATGTATTGCCCTCATTAAATCATTTTAATCAACAAACAACACCTTTAAAGCAGCATATTCTATTAAAATGCTACAACTAGGAAAGAGAGGACATTAATGTGAAATTAAAATGGAAACCAAGCATTGTAATTGTTTATTAAACTCTTGCAATTACAAGTTCTACCATTTTTAATTTTCCCTCCATTACATTGAATGTCACAGATCAATCTAAATTCATGTTAAGCTTTTTCCTATTTCGAAAGTTTCCCAAATTGGTGAAAGTTAATCTACAGGGACGCTGTTGAATTTTGATTGTACCATGTACAATGTGGATAACTGAGAAATCTCCTTAAATTCCCTGTCTTAAGTTTTCTCATTTTAAGAAAAACGGGAAAAAGACAACTTCTAATACACAAGGTTGTTAAAAAGATTAGATATGATAATGTATTTAAAAATACATATTTAGAGGGATCCTGGGTGGCTCAGTCAGTTAAGCAGCTGACCCTTGATTTCAGCTCAGGTCTTGATCTCAGGGTCATGAGACTGAGGGGGTCCCATTCAGTGTAGTCTGCTTGTCCTTCTCCCATTCTCTCTGCCCCTCCTCCCATTCATGTGCACACATACTCTCCCTCTTTCTCTCTCTCTCAAAAAAAAAATCTTTAAAAAATAATTTTTTATTCTAAAATTATATTTTTATCCTAAAAATTAAAATGATTTTATCAATAATTTTATTGAGTCATAAGTGCCCAATGACATTTCAGAATTAAAGTATAATAATAGATGAAGAGATCATTTCTCCAGTATTTTTTTAATCCTATGAAGTATATGTGATTTAGCTTTTAGGAAATTATTTTAGAAAACTTAAGACTGTCATCAAAAGTCAACATGAGTAGTACAGAACATGCTCTGGGCTTTTAAGAAAAATAAAGATCACTGTAGACTAGAATCTGAGCCTAGCTTCTCAACTTAGCAATTGAATGCTTTTTAGGTGAAATTAGTCTTAAGTTTCCTGAAAATTTCTCATCTTTAAATTGAGTGTAATTATCTGTATCTTCCTTACGGTATTATTATAAAAGTGTCTTCAGCTGGAAAGTTTTATTGCAACTTAATATTACTGCCTTTAAGGATACTTCAGAAGATGTGAGATTTAAACAACTTTGAAAAATAGAGGGATTGAAGAATCTTTACTATGTAATGCATCTTCAGAGTATTAGTATGTATCTTCACTATTACATATCAAAATTGTATTTTGAGAGTTAAAATATTGAAACCAGGGTAAGAGCTTAACAGTCCCATGGGCTTTGATGTTAGTTAGGTATGTATAAATCTGCATAAATGCTCTTATCAGATGGAAGACTTAATCAAATTAAATTTTGTAATTACAATGCAGATCTTTCATCCACAAATTAAAATAAATTATGTAAAAAAACTCCAAATTAGATATCAGGTTTATTATAATAATTCACTCATGGCTAATGAGACAATATGACATTATATTTGCATATTGTATTAGTTTTGTGCAACACTTACACAATTATCAAATTCTGTGCAAGGTTTCATAATTTAAGTAAACATACTCTGAAAAAGTACAATCAATGCAAAAGCTTGATGTCCACCTAACTTTAAAATGTTACCCTATTTAGCTAAAACTGACACTTGCTTGTATTTATCCTAACTGCTCTGATATTTAATTTAGATGGTGTGTGACACTGCATGAAGATGGTTCTGAGCTCCAGTTCATTTTGTTCATATTTTCCTGTCTGCCATCCATGTTTGATGAGGGGTACACACATCGTTCTCTAGCTTTTTGTATTTATGAAAAAAAGAAATTACTGTCTTCCCTTAATCATTAACTTGAGATTTATGCACAGAATGCAACCCCTGTAAGAAGGAAAGTGGGGCCTATTGGGATCAAATATAATCAAAATCAGCAATGAAAATAAACCTCTTTCTAACATATTCCAATTACACTGTGAGAAATCACACCCACTGTTCTGAAATACCATGGTTTTCCTCTGAGCTCCAAAACATTTTAATCAAAAAGAACTCCATTTATAATGGTCAATTTTATACATCAGTTTGATTCAGATTAAACATTTTTGTCTCTGTCTGTGATGGTTTTCTCAGAAGAGATTAGTATTTGAATTGGCATATTCAGTAAAGTAGATTGCCCTCCCAAGATGTGGGTAGGCATCATCCAATACATTGAGGGACTATGTAGAACAGAAAGCAGAGGAAGTAAGAAATGACCTTTTATTTCCCTGTCTGCTTACTTGAATTCAGACATTGGTCTTCCTTTGCCCTTTGACAGGCATTTGTGCCATTGACTTCCCTGGTTCTCCGGTCCTCATGCTTAGACTAAATGATATTACTGGTTTTAGGTTTCTAGCTTGTCAACGGCAGATTCTGGTACTTGTAAGCCTCTATAATCACTTAAGGCAATTATTCATGATTATTTATCTATTTATCTAATTAGTACATATGCACATATCAATAGGACATAGAT
Organism: Vulpes lagopus; assembly: GCF_018345385.1. Classification (NCBI taxonomy): domain Eukaryota; kingdom Metazoa; phylum Chordata; class Mammalia; order Carnivora; family Canidae; genus Vulpes; species Vulpes lagopus. Next base: position 45,657,618 of record NC_054838.1, read on the forward strand.
CAATACATAGATACATACAGAATAATATAATATTAGTTTCTGCATGAAATTCACAGACCGATATGGATTAAATACATTCTGATCACTAGAATTTGCTCTTAGCTTTCATTTTGAACAAATAACTTTTCTCCCTTATGTGTTTCTTCCACTATTTCTTGCTTTCACTACAACATAACGTTTTTCATCATTCCAAGCCTCAGCTGTCCACAGGTTCTCTGTGTTCAGCAAATATCCAGTGCAATCCTGGGTGAAATAAAACTGTGAAATTCATGCAGAAATCAAATTGAAGTTATGAGTTGGATGACTTCTATAGATTAATTTTAAGAATGGATGTATTGGTCAGGGTTCTTCCAATAAACTACATATCATCTATCTATCTATCTATCTATCTATCATCTATCATCTCCATATATATAAAATATACATATTTTATTCTGTATGTATCAATGTATTGATCTATCTCCTCTTGATGTGTGTTAATGAAAAATCAAGTTAATGAATAATCATTAAGCATATTCTTGTTTATGATTTCCAAATTTCTAGAATGTTTACACTGTAAAATAAATCTGGAATGTTGACAGTCTCTTGGTATTCACTTGGGTGGTTTAATGCTGGAGTACATGTGCTTAACTATTACATTATGATCCATATTCATGCTGGTCTAACGGAGGTGAGGAATATTGGAATCTAGACTTGAGAGAGTCTTTTTTTTTTTTTTAATGTGCTCTTTGTTGCTCTTTTATATCATTATTCTGTAATTTATTTTCCGGAAATCTATGTTAGGTTCCAACTGAACACTTTTCATTAACTTGATTAACATGATTTTTCCATTGAAAGAGATTCTAAAAGACAAAAATTGAATAAAAATGAAAGCAAAGCATTTTTAGTTTTCTTCCTCCCTACCCTAAACTCTTCATCTTTATTTATCCATTTATTTTGAACAAGCAATATATACATGGCATTATATTTACAATTTTATTTAATTCTAACAATAACTATGACAGAGTTAATACTATCTACATTAGCTAGATTAAGAAAGGTAAAGAAATTAACCAATGTCACCATAGAATCAAGCGACCAACATGGTAATCTAATCTAGATAGATCTAGCTCTAAAGCTTCATTTTTAATAGTTTTATTGCTTTCTTCTTTATTTTTTTATACCTTCTCTGTTTTTAAGTTGAATTGTCTATTATCTTTTCATTTGAGTTGCCTAACCACAATTGTGCCTTCTGAAGACATGGGAGAGCTATTAAAACAATTCAGTTTATCCTCTTATCAATGGGTGAATTATACTAATTAAACCATGTGTTTTCCATTCCCTGCACATGTAGCTCTTTTTCCTTTGATCCTCTCTTCAACATCACTAGTCTAGACAATACCTATTGGCAGTAATACATATCACTATCTGTTCTTATCAATGGTGCAGCAGGAACAGGGGCAACATTTTAAAGGCATAATTATTAGTGCCATTGCTTAGCTCTAAGTATCCCTTCTTTATTTTATTTTTGGTCTTATCACATCTATGAATAAACTATTAGGGCCTAAAATAGGTCCTTCTCAAAATGATGAAAAATAAAAATACAATCCCAAGCACACAACTGTAGTGTTTAATTGCTGTTGCTATAACTATTATTGCTGTTACCAAATATCTCAGAACAAAGTCAGATACAGCATCTACAGTGTCCTCCCACTCACTGTGCTGGATGCTTTCCACCGCTTACATGGAGGCGTTGCAAAATTTTTAAGTAGTCATTGGTTACCTCATATAAAATATGTGCTAAAATAAAATGAAGAAATTATTTTCTATGACAAAATGCTAATAAGAGTCTTTGCTAATTAAGTTTTTGTCATATTAATGAAAACAAATGCCAATATGATATAGAACTATTATGAATAAAAATTGCTAATGTGACAGTTCTTGTAACGTGGGGAAGATGCTAAAATACAAATAAAAGGAATATGTGTGTGCACATATGCATGCACGTGCTCAAGAGAAAGAGGCTGAAAGTGAGAGATTATTTCAATAAACATCAACAGTATAAAATTAAAAGCAATGAAGAAAGGAAAATGATATTAAATATAAAAGAAATGCAAAAGAGATCCAATGGAAAAGGATCTCTTCATATCATGATCATAAAATATGTCGGGGTAAAAATTAATTTATAATTTATATTTCTTTATAGAAAGGGAGTAAAATAAAGAATACATAAAGCACTTGGCCAAGAAAGTATATTGTCAATGTTAATATTATTCATAAGAAGATATTCCTATGAGCTGATGTATCATGTCTTTGAACATATCAGTGGTTTTTTATCATGATGAACATAATTTTCCTTTCTATGAATTCATTTGCATCAATTTAATTATTTTGAGAACCTGAAAGCTGGAGTGTCCCAGAATGGCTTATATTCATGTTGTACATCCTTTCTTTGATTTAGCATCTACTTTAATGTTGCTGTAACAACATTCCCTATCAAGAAAAATACTTATTTTGCACCTGTCAATAAATTGCATGTTATAAATATATGTAAAGATCATGTATCAAAAAAGTTTTGACTACTGACTAATAACCATTTGAAAAGGCATGTAATACTTCTGAAAAATAAAACATAACAATTTCTCAATGATAAAAGTGGGGCGTTACAGCTTGCTATTGATAAATAAGAATTAGGTAATATTGAACTTGGATGGGACTGTGGAGATAATATGAGCATCATAAGAATCAGCCAACGGCATCTCCCATACATGGTTTACAACTTTACAATCATCTCCATTCTTGCTTCTTAGCAAAATCTATCCTTAGATACAGTCCATTTCCAGTAGTTTCATAAGAAAAAGTAAAAGATGGATGGATTCTTAAAATACTCAACAATATTTTTATATTTCTTCCTAAATTGATTGGTAGTTTCAAAAGGCATAAGATACTGGTATGTTAATAATTTTCTCTTGAATTTTGAGATAATTTTCTCTTGCTTCTATTGTTGTTGTTGAGAAGCCTGTGGCATTTTGGTTTTTCTTTTTTTTATAAGTTATTTTGTTTTTCTTGAAGTTTTTAGGGCCTTTCATTATCAGTTTATCCTCAGTGTTCAGAAATTTTACAATTATGGACCTTATGGCCATATATGTTTGTGTGTGTGTATGTGTGTGTGTGGATGCCTATGTATACTTTCTCCATATTGAATGGGTCCAATCAATTCCCTTGCCAATCTTGAGATTCATATCCTTCACTATGGAAAGTGAATTCTTTTTTTTTTTAAGATTTTAAAATTCTATTTGAGTGAGAGAGCAAGAAAGAGAGAGTGGTGTATGTGTGAGCAGGGGGAAGAGCAGAAGGGGAGGAAGAGTAAAGGGTAAAGAATCTCTAGCAGACTCCATGCTGAGTGTGGAGCCCCATGCTGGGTTTGATCTCACAACCCTGAGATCATGACCTGAGCTGAAACAAAGAGTCGGATGTTCAACCAACTGAGCCACCTAGGGTGCCCCAATCTGGGAAACATATTTGTTGATAACTTTATTTCTTCCATTTTCTTTGGTTTCATCCTGTAACTACTAATGATAAGATATTGGTCCATCTGTAATAATACTTCAATATTTTATCCTCTCTTATTGATTCTCTTTTTAAAATTTACTTTCTAGAGATTTCTTTCATAGGAACACTGTGCTTTACCTTCTTCTTCCACAGTACTGAGTGCCTCCAAGTACTGAGCCTTCCATATTTCTCTGGGTTAATCATTTTTCTTTGTATCAGTCTTCTACTCCATGGCCATTGCACCCATAGATTGTAGCTTCTTTGACATTCTTAAGACAGCCATAATTCCTTCCTTCTAAATCTGCTTCAAATTTTCATTTCTACTACAGTGATAGTAACCACTAAACTATTATTATTTTCATGGAATTGGAATCTCATTGTAGAGGTAGTATATGTTTTCACAAATAGGATTAGAAACATAACAAGGCAGGAGATGAGGAGATGGTGTGAACCATGCAATTATAGAGATCTCTGTTAAAAGCATTAATTTGACACTCAATTTACTGAGAAAGAAAAAATAATTGTGCCCTTTAAAAAGCCTCTTTCTGATGTAAGGCTGTGACATCTGTCGCCCCATTGATCGCCAGGGTTGACTCAGCTGATCTGGCCAGGCGGGTATCCCTTTCCTCCCTTACCACTCCATGTGCATTCCTCCCGAAACTGTACACTAGGTCAAAGAGGACGACCATCCCTGATAGAGGAGGACCGTTCTTACTTCTTCAGAGGTATACGCTGCACTCCCCTGCTAGAAACTCCAAACAAGCTCTCAAAAAGCCTCTTTCACAGATGGAGTTATAAGTTCTAGACCCTTTTTTCTTCTGAGAAAGAAGAATCTGAGAGAATGATCAGATGACTTCAGGTGATAGAGTTTTATGTCTTTGTTTAGAAAGAAAAAAAGCCAAGCGTTAAGTTTGGGCCGATTGTAAAGTTATGGAACAGGTGGATCAAAAGGGAAAGGAATAAGGTAATAGGAAGTTAAATCACTATTAAGATCATATAATTAAACTCATCTCTTTTTTTTAAGATTTTATTTATTTATTCATGAAAGACATGGAGAGAGAGGCAGAGATATAGGTAGAGGGAGAAGCAGGCTCCCTGCAGGGAGCCTGATTCAGAACTCAATCCCAGGACCCGGGGATTATGCCCTGAACCAAGGAAAGATGCTTAAGCACTGAGCTACTCAGGCATATATATATATATATTTATTTATTTATGAGAGAGAGAGAGCTCACAGGCAGGGGTAGCAGGGAGAGGAAGAAGGAGAAGCAGACTCCCTGCTGAGCTGGGAGCCTGACCTGGGGCTTGATCCCAGTAACCTGGGACCATGACCTGAGCAGAAGGCAGAGACTTAACCACTTAACCAACAAAGCCACCCAGGCACCCCTTAAACTCATCTTCTTAGTGATATTTATGAGAATGAGACCTAGGTTTGTGAGGCTGGTAAAAATGTTAAGTAAAAGTACTATGTTTTTCTGCATAATATTTCTGAATGTAACTTTGAATGGAGCCTAGGGGTGTAGATTGGGGGTTTTCTGGGACTAATTCCACTATATAGGTCAATTTAGGTTTTTAACTTAGACACACCTCTAGATAATTAAGAGTCTTCTGAAATTGGTAGATGCTTGATAAATATTTGCCCTAATATCTCAAAGTATCCAAACGTGGTCTCATTTTCGTTTACAAAGAATGGCTTTCATTGGGGCACCTGGGTGGCTCAGTGGTTGAGCATCTGCCTTCAGCTTGAGTCATGGTCCTGGGGTCCTGGGAACAAGTCCTGCACTGGGCTCCCCACAGGAAGCCTGCTTCTCCCTCTGTCTATATCTCTGCCTCTCTCTCATGAGAAATCTTTAAAAAAAGAGAATGGATTACATTATAATATATACCTCTTTTAATTGCCAACCTCAAGCTAGAAATCTGGGAGTCAATCACCATAATCTATTGAATGTACTCCCAATGTATACCTAATGGATAACCTTTTTTTCCCCGTTTTATCCTCTTTGTCACTGCCCTGTATATTTATAGTATTGCCTTTTAAGTAGTAAAGCATAGTATTTAAGAGTACATATTTAACAGCCAAAATGCCTAGGTTTCTAACCTACCTCTACCATGTTACTTAACCTGTTTACCTCAGTTTCCTCATCTGTGCAAAGGTGTACTAATATTAGTGATTTCAGGATTATTTTATTAATATTTTATTAAATAAAAGTTACTTAAAAATGTAAAATAGTCTTACACCAGACACAAAGGTAAACTCAAAATGGCTGAAAGATCTAAATGTGAGATAAGAATCCATCAAAATCCTAGAGGAGAACACAGGCAACACCCTTTTTGAACTTGGCCACAGTAACTTCTTGCAAGATACATCCATGAAGGCAAGGAAAACAAAAGGAAAAATGAACTATTGGCACTTCATCAAGATAAAAAGCTTCTGCACAGCAAAGGAAACAGTCAACAAAACTAAAAGACAACCTACAGAATGGGAGAAGATATTTGCAAATGACCTATCAGATCAAGGGCTAGTATCCAAGTTCTACAAAGAGCTTATCAAGCTCAACACCCAAGAAACAAATAATCCAGTCATGAAATGGACACAAAACATGAACCAAAGACGTACACCTCGCCAACAAGCACATAAGAAAACACTCTGCATCACTTGCCATCAGGGAAATACAAATCAAAACCAGAATGAGATACCACCTCATACCAGTGAGAATGGGGAAAATTAACAAGACAGTAAACAACAAATGTTGGAGAGGATGTGGGAAAAGGGAACTATCTTGCACTGTTTGTGGTAATGTGAACTGGTACAGCCACTCTGGAAAACAGTGTGGAGGTTCTTCAAAGAGAAGGAACCTCAAAGAGTTAAAAATAGAGCTCCCCTATGACCCAGCATTTGTACTACTGGGTATTTACCTCAAAGATACAGATGTAGTGAAAAGCCAGGACTCTTACACCCCAGTGTTCACAGCAGCAATGTCCACAATAGTCAAACTGGAAAGAGCCTTAGTGTCCATCGAAAAATGAATGGATAGAGAAGATGTGGTCTGTATATACAATGGAATACTACTCAGCCATCAGAAAGGACGAATATCCACCATTTGCTTCAACGTGGATGGAACTGGAGGGTATTATGATGAGTGAAATAAGTCAATTGGAGGACAATCATCATATGGTTTCACTCATATGGGGAGTATAAGAAATAGTGAAAGGAATTATAAGGCAAAGGAGGGGAACTGAGTGGGAAAAATTAGAGAGGGAGACAAACCACGAGAGACTCATAACTCTGGGAAACGAACAAAGGGTTGCAGAAAGGGAAGACGGTTGGGGGATGAGGTAACTGGGCCATGGGCATTGAGTGGAGCACTTGATGGAATGAGCACTGAGTGTTATGCTATATGTTGGCAAATCAAATTTAAACAAATAAATAAAAATGAAAAATACATAAAAATATAAAAAATGCAAAATACTAAATAATAAATACTAAAAAATAATTAGCTCTTACAAGTTAGCCCCTTGTCTTTTCTCAAGTTTCTCTAAGCTTTGAGTCGCATTACTCTCTAACATATTTCCTATGTCAAAGAAATTCTTAGCATTTGCAAATCTGATTGTATTTCTACCTCAAAATTCTTCAAGACTTCCTTTGTTTAAATAAATTACTTGAACACTGAACATTTTAGAAGATAGATTAGGCTCTTCTGTCCCTCTTTACTATGTGGCATTACTTTCTGGTGCTGCTCAGAATTCATCCTTTCTCACTAGAATTTTCCAAAATTTAACCAGCTTTTTAAGCTTTCAATGTATTTGTGCACCAAGTTCTCTCTAGAAGTGAGAACTTTTTCTTTGTCCCTCCCTGTTTATCTCTTTTCTCCTATTTCCTTTAATTTTTTGTTTGCTTGGCAAATAATTCATCCTCAGACCATACTGAAATGCTTTCTCAACAACTCTCCTTTGCCCCTACAGACCTTTTAACTTGCCTGACTTTTAGTTGTCATTTTATTAAATTAAACCAATTTGCTTGCATATCTGTCTTTGTACAAATCCCAAGCACTAATATCTTCTATTCTCAGCTAGCACATTGTTTGGCATTTAATAGCTACTAAATAAATATTTGTTGATTGAATCAACAAATTCTTCTACTCAATATTTCTCTAATTCTAGATGAGAACACTGAAGTCTAGAGATTAGGTAAAGGCAATTTAGTGGAATTTCTTGGGCTATTACCATCTCCAGATGTAGGATCTTAATGTGGTACTTGTTAGTTGTCAAAAGCTCTCAGATAACAGCAGATTCTGAAATGCTGAAAAATTATCCATGACATTCATTTGTTTTGTATTGCTTGAACTAACTTAGAGTGAAGTCTTAAGGCTTAGTCATAGGCACCAGATTATGTGTTCAGACTATTAATTATGACATTTTAAGATAAAGTAGTACAGTATAATCAGTGGTTTAGTAATTAAGATCCATCAAACAGCAACATTTTCATTAAGCAAATCATTAAGGACCAAGTCAATTTTACCAAATCTGTTTATTGGACAGTGCCTAAATGCTGGCTTTCTTTCTCTGTGTTTTATTTCAATTTCATGGGAGATATTTGACAAAATAAACGTTGGTTATCTGAACTAAGTCTGAATATTCACAGCACTTGGGGGATTTTCTTTTCACTTTAATTGGGAAAGCATTTATAATTATTTTACAATTGTCTTTAAATACCCACTGAATGAAATGAATCACCTTAGCTCCTCTCCTACATGGCCAGAGCAGTCAGTGCATCAGCAGAGGGAACACTTACACAGTGCTCTTGATTCCCTTAGGCTCTGTGCTAAGGGTTTTACATCTCTTCACTCATTAACAGTTTCTAAACATTCTCAGAGCTCAGCCCATCACTATCTCCAATTCATCCTATTTGTAACATATATTATTCTGATCACTATATGTTCACTTACATCCAAATAATACTCTTTGCTGCTATAAAAATTAATGCAGGGAAAAGATAAATGCCTTAGATGAAAATACTTAAATAAGTTGCTCTACATAAATAAAACCTAGAAATGCAAACAATCCTTAAACTAAAATAAACATAGAAAAGTGAGAATGATGTTTTCAAAAGTAGATACTATAGAAACTAAATCTTTAATATGTGGCTATAGGTTGTATTAGGAACAAAATTTAAATAGATTTTTATTTAAATATGTAAATTTAAAAATATATACATATATATCCACAAATAATTAGATATTCAGATATTCAGCTTTAACTCAAATCTATGTTTCTGACATCAGGCCATAGCTTGGTGGGGGAGAGGTGAAATTCATATTTTAAAAAAATTAGATTTCCATTGGTATAGAAAAATTAAATGTAAGCTAAAGCTTGAATATCTAAGGATATGTGTTTTCTAATGTTGTCATTTGATTCTGAGATTTCCATGATGTAAACACAAATAATTAGAAAGACAAATATTTTGACTTTTGGAGTCTCTGTGCACTTACAGTTTGAGAATTTGTATAACTGCCAAAAGCCATTCCAAATTTGTTTTTGCAAAGCAAATAGTCAACCCATTTTAAGAAAATTCATCCTAGAAATTGACACTGGTAACAAATTTGAATTAAATATTGTCATTTATTTCCATTTTCAAGGTGTGAAATCTGTGAGAATAGATGCCAAATCATGAGGCAAAAATGCTAGAAAAGTGTAATACCTACTAAGCTATAAATTATCTGTTTTGGATTTTTTCTTCCAGTGCTTAGTAAGACAAATTCTTTATGTGAAATAGATACAGTAATTCATCAATTCTATATATATCCTATTTTTCTGATATGTGGAATCCCACATAAAACCACACAGTGCCTAACTGGAGTAAAGGAGCTAAATTCTTTCTCAAGTAATTTAAAGAAACTGGAGAGTTAATGGGTCTTGACTATTAGGGGAAATTAGGATGAGAATCCATTTTGATTCCAAGTGACATTATATCCATTATTCTTCTTTTACTGGGCTTTATCTCCCTCACAGCATTATGAGCTAAACAAGTCTGTATTGTGACTCATTTTATTCTAACTCTTTACCTGAACACCATTCCTTTATTCCATTTGAAAGGTTTTTTTTTCTGACTTATTAAGAGTCGTATGAAGAAACTACCATATAAAGACTGTTTTTGCATTTTCTGTAGGCATGGTGTTAAAATTGGAAACTCCTTTCATCAGGTAAAAGTTTAAACTCTGGGACACCACAGAAAACAAAACAGAAAAAGACCCCTGTCTTCTTTAAGCTTACATTCTAGTAATAGGAGATCAATGAAAAATAAGATAAGTAAAACGTATCATAAATTAGATGGTAAGACTAACACTTAGATGTTAAGTGTTGTGGAAGGAAGGGCTTTCTTAAAGGGTTTGTATATGATCATGTGGTTGGTGAAGGCTACACTAAAAAAGGAATATTTAAGTAAAGACTAGAAAGAAATGAGAGAACAAGCTGTTAGATATTTGAAAGAAGAGTATTCCAGGAAGTAAGGACAACAAATATAAAGGATCTGGAACAGAAATGTGTCTTGAGTGTTAATGAAGTTTAGTTAGATTGGAGTAAAGAAAGGGAAGGTAGTTGAGAGTGGTAGGAGGTCGAAGAGAGAGCAGGGGCTGCTCTATGTAGGGAATACAGATTACTGTAGGACCTATGACTTGTTTTAAGTGAAATGAGAAGACTTCGGTTTTGAGCACTAAGGGTGATATGATACTAGTTTCTTTTAGCAGAATTACTCCCACTACTGCACTGAGAATAGCATATAGAAGGGCAACTGTGTCTGGAAAGGAGGATGCTCATCTCTAGGAATGAGGAAATTCCAGAGACGGGCAGAGTAGAGACTGCAGGGATAGAAGTTTGTAATATAATTTGAAAATAAAAAGATATGCTGAGAAATTACATGTGAAATGTTAAAAACATCTTTTTCTAGGCAACTAGAAGATTAGAGTTAGCTTTTACTGCAATAATCTGAGGGAAGGGACAGTTTTGGGGCAACTGTAAGAGTAGAGATCAAGTTCAGCTGGTACAGTGTTACCTTTGAGAGAGATTCTTGATAGAAATCTATAGGGGGAGTCTTCTTTTTTTAAGATTTTATTTATTTCATGAGAAACACACTGGGAGAGGCAGAGACATAGGCAGAGGGAGAAGCAGTCTCCCTGCACGGAGCCCGATGTGGGGCTCAATCCCAGGATCCTGGGATCACAACCTGAGCCAAAGGCAGATGCTCAACCACTGAGCTGCCCAGGCGTCCCCTATAGGGGAGGTCTTGAGTGAGCCACTGGATGGTCAGTTCTGGAGTTCAGGGGAGTGGGCTAGGCTGGAAATAGAAATTTAAGTCTGGTCCATCTTTTGTAAGCATTGATGGTCTTCTTTGTCCTCTATTGTTTAAAGTCTATCTTCTCTTTCATCAGACTGTAGAAAGACTACAGGAATTTCTCCTGGAAAATGTTTTGATAAAGTTCATTTGCAAATTATCTTAATTTTGTTCCTTCTACTAAATTTAATTGAATTAACAGAGTGAATTCTGATTTAGGAAGGACCAAAACAGGATTTGAGCAATGATCTAGGGAAAACCATTTTGGGACTTTTATAGGCCACATTGGGAAATTACACATGCCAGTGAATGGAGTGATGCCTGACTTAACTATCTTTTAGTTAATGAGAACTTCCAGATTATGTAAATAAATAAACAAGAGGAAACAAACTGAATACTCCTCCACTTGACCTTTATTTTTCAAATACTAATTTGGTTATTACTTCAAATTCAGTTGATCTTTTCCAGAAAAGAAGCAGCTCCAGAGGTATCTCATGCCATACATAGCTGCCACTAGTTTGTGGGTCTCTTACAATATTAGTGTGTTGCAAGCTCTATTGTCACTATGTCCACTAACCTGCTGCTCCCTATTCTCAGCCTTTAAGTGAAACTCTTTTATTTCTATCCAATCTATTAATAGATTCTTCTAATTTTATACTCACATGTACATATATTCATATACCCCCATGCATGTGCTACACATTTACTTGTATGTTACAGAAACACTGCCTTCTGTGACTGGAAAATTTTCAAGATTTCAGTAGAAACATGGACTGCTCTATAAATCTGTGACATCCTTTGGATAGTATTTTTGGGAACGAGTGAAGAGAAGGTTAACTTTGGAAAGAAGTATAGTATTATAAAAGATGTTTTATCTATGAACAGGGAAATAAAATAACACTTTCTTAAAAAAAGACAATCCAATCTAAATCAATAAAGAGAAGTACATGTTTTTGAATAGACAAACCATAGAATAATTAATAGGTATGACAAGCAAAGGGGTAACTTGGGATGACAAGATGCTTTAAAAAAAAAAAAAAAAAAAAACAGGAGTGCCTGGTTGGCTTAGTTGATTAAGTGGCAGCCTTCAGCTCAGGTCATGGTTCCAGGGTCCTGGGATCAAGTCCTGTGTCTGGCTTCCTGCTCAGTGGGGAGGTTGCTTCTCCCTCTGCCCTCCTCCTTCACTGCTCCTCATGTTCACTCTCTCTCTCTATCTCTCTCTTTCTCATAAATAAATAAATAAATAAATAAATAAATAAATAAATAAATAAATAAAAATATAAATAAACAAAGAAAATCTTTAAAAAACACTTACAGAAAGTAGATATTTAGGAGTAAACTGAACAAAAATAAGCTCAAAATTTGAATCTTTTATAGACATGACTGCAAAAATATATATTTATAGCAATAAAGCCTTTAATATTAGCAGGTACATTATGCTTTGCACTAATATCACATATTTTATTTAATCTATTATATATATAAACTCTCAGAGGGGTGGAATTATAATCATTTTATGAACATGAGGCACCTGAAGTCAAAGAACAGTTAGAACTGGTACATGATTCTTCTGAGTACCTAGTGTGTTTTTACTGACATCTAACTTATAACCATTAAAAAAATCAATTTAAATGTTTCCAATGACACACATATACGAAAGTGCTTTCCAAAGTTGTTTATTATAAATACATAAAGAGCATTATGTTCACTGTTTTGTTACTTTTGGTTTTGCACTGCATTTTTGCTTTAGGTACATCTATTATTAACTGCATACAACAGCCTACATATCTCTGTAATTTCTTTTATTTATGTAGTTTCCCCTTCACAATTTCTCAAAGTCAAAACAAGAAAAGCTTTGCAAAATATCTCTTAAGCTAAAGAACTTAGTGAAAGACTATTATTCAGTGAATTAACCCTTGAATCGTTTCTAGAAATATTGGCTATTTTTGTTAAATAAAATCAGAACTGATGCAAGATTGAAGTAAGAGATGTGTGATTCTAACTCTTATTGAAATGAATACTGTGTTATTTAAAGAACTACACCAAATGGCCAAGTAATCATAGCTTAGAAGACCAGGGGCTGGATTCCAAATCAAACACTGAGTTCAGAGCAGAAGTAATTCTATACTTGAGTTATTTCCAAAGTCACTTTATCTTGTATGGATAAGATAATGATTCTTGGAAAACAGAGCTTAAATAAACATATCCTAAGGCATACATTTTTTAAAATTTGTATTTATTTATGGTAGTCACAGAGAGAGAGAGAGAGAAGCAGAGACACAGGCAGAGGCAGAAGCAGGCTCCATGCACCGGGAGCCCGACGTGGGATTCAATCCCGGGTCTCCAGGATCGCGCCCTGGGCCAAAGGCAGGCGCCAAACCGCTGCACCACCCAGGGATCCCATAAGGCTTACATTGATACTGTGATATAATATGCCGTGAGAAACTTGAAACTACTCAGAAGACCTTCTTTTCTCTTTTAAAGTACCAGTAATGATCAATACCCCCAGCTTCTGTACCCATGAAAAGTGCATGGTTATGTAACTGTACACATGAGATTCTTGCTACAGATGTGAATATATTTACAAAGAAGAGATTGGATGCACTTGATGAACTAATCAATTGTGCAAATTATTCAAAGGTGAGGAAGCTGAATAAGTTCATTTCATAAATTCCAAATGTAAAGGTAAAAAGAGAACATTGAAATGCTGATTTAATGAAGTTTTCTGCTTAATGCATAACCATGACTAACCACAGCATGGGGGAGCCTGCTGTTAATGAGGCAAACTTTCGTTGATACAAGCGAGCAACTAATAATGTCTACCTTTAGGGCAGATGAATCTATTATTTTAGTCCTGGTGAACAACAAAGAGGAGGGATAGAGCAGGGAATGTGATATAATTGCCTCTCTTAAAGGAAAATTTGCTCTCCTTTGGAATATAGAATTTCTTCTTTGCCTTCACAGCAATCCTTTTTTTATGCAGCAGGAAACCAGGTGTGCCATAAAATAGAACCAGCTTGTTCTCTTCTTTTGGGGTTATATTAACTGAATTAATATGCTCAGTAAGTCCTCTAACTACATCTCATTCTTAATACTAATTATTTCAATTTACAAGATAAAATGTCCATTACCCGGAGTTCGCTTTTCATGTGTGATCTAATAGGAACACAGCAAGGATATAAGATTCAATTCTGTTTTCACTGAATTTCAAAAGGTGCAACAGAACAAAACTCAGGAAAACAAAGAGATAACAAAGTGATGATTCAAAAGACTCGTACAAGGGGAGGGTGTTTGGAAGAGATAACACCTTGAAACATGAGGTACAGTGGGACACAGAGACATAAAATAGGATGATTTGGGTTTAGATTCTCCCATTCTGTTGTTTAATTTGTAAGTGGTGTTAGTGCTGTTTCTTAAGCTCAGTGAGCCTGATTTCTCTTTATTATAACACTGATAGTAATACTCACTTTACAGTGTAGTTTTAAAGATTAATAGATAATATCTACAAAAAGCTTCCTTTTCTCTTTTTTTGTTTGTTTTCATTTTATTACCTAATTTTGTTTTGTGCCTTTATTGTGTGTGTTTGGCAGTTCTCATCTTGTGTCCTTGGGAAGAGAATGCAGTCTCACATTTTTAAAGTTGATGTCCTCCCACTAATTTTGTTGAGCTCTGTAACAGGCTGTCATTGCTATGCACGTTATTTACAAGCACGAGAGAAAATTGACCCAGTTTTCAAGCTATTTTGAATTCCTTTGGACTCATTTATTTACATTCATTTGAACTGAAGTGATGAGGGGAATTGATGTACCTAAATCTTGGTACCAGAATCCTCTCCCCATAGTCACTGTTTAGTCTTAAAATGTTGTAGCAGTCTATCTGTGATGAGAACAAATGGAAATTGGGTGGTCTCTGATTTCCACTTAATCCTTGTTCCTACTAAGTAGGACCAGATGATGAGTCCTTGTTTAGCAGATGCAATTCTAATATAGGAAAGTACCATACTGGGTTTATTTGGTAATTTTCTGATACTAAATTTTAATTAAAAATAGATGAAAATGTAATAGAGATAGTAAGGCTCAGCTGCTACAGTTAAAATCTAATGTAATTCACATTATTGAGTATGGTAATTTAAAATAACTTGAAAATATTGTGAATACTAATGGGCCATAAAACAAGTTAGAAGAGATAAGACTTAGAGGTATATAGTGACAAGTTTGATGTTAAATCTTGGTGATCTCAAATTTAGTTTCCAAACGTGGTAGACCAAACATGTTGCCTCTTCCTTGAGTGATTACACCTATAAAAAATGATTACTATATCAGTCTTAGGACATCCATGATAGGCAGCATGACATGCATTCATTCAAATTGTGGAATGAAATTTCATTAATGATTGCTTCAAATACTAGCCTCTAGAAACCCTGGTTCTCTTTACATTTCAGGACAAGGAAACTTTGAAACTGTATCTTACTTCACATAAGCATGTGTTGGTCACAAACCTGGATATAACGATCCCCCTGCTGATGACTCCCAAAAAAGACACTCATGAAGATGCAAGTCTCATGCTTGAGTATAATAAATGACTCTACAGAGTCACTTCTAAAGATTTCTCTAGACATCCTGTAAGGAATGCTTATTTATTTCTCAAATACATTCTGATTGTTGCTTGTTAGCCTGGCTAGCTACATGGGGCTCTAGACCATTGCCTATTTTTCTTGCAGGTCTTTTTTTTGCTGACTATAAACTTTTGGCAATTTCTGCTTCTGCTATGCTACTTTGTGCCTTGCAAGGTGTGGGACCCTTCTATATTTTCCCCAAAATGATTGCTAATACCAAGCTTGGTCACTTAAGAAAATTTACTTGAAGAGTTGGGCAAACTAGAGGAGCACACTTTGAATCAGTCATAATTAGTCCAGTCCAAGGTCCTTCCTACAGATTTGCTTCTTGATTAACTTTCTCCTTCTTCCAGTCAGTTTTTGTGATGTAGGAGCCAGTCTGTATAACTTAATTGCTTCAAGGGAATGAGTTTGATACCAGAGCTCTCCTCTTCTCCCCAGAGTGGAAGTTCCAGCCTCTGGGCAGTGGTAGTAGCAGAAGGAGATGGGGGAATGAGCTGTTTTCCCAAAGAAAAAGATAATATGCTGCAAAACAGCTCTATCACTAATAATGCCAAATTTCATTGTTATGGCTGCTTTGACTTCATGGGCATAAAACACTCCTTACAGAATAGAATTTTGCCTTATCATTGTATAACAAAATAATTTTGTACAAATAAAAGATGTTACTCAAAAGGATTGAAAAGTGTTAGGCAAAATTAATTAAGCAGTTTCTGTCCCTTTCTAACCACTAAAACTTCACAAAAGTAGTTATGGTCTAGAACTATCTTGCCCTCTCTGTCATCTACTGGAAAACATTTCACATTAGTTTGTTTCCATAGTGTCCACTTAGCATTTAGACGAAGTTGTCCTTCTTTACCTTTAATAATCAACAGAGTGCCTATTAAACCTTCAGTATTTAGCTGTTATTATCTAGACAGACTAAATGGCTTTGGAGAAAATAATATTTAAACTGTTTACAGAATTAGTTCTGTCTTTTGTAAAGTAGAAATAATGATGCCTGCTTTTTCAAGTTCATTGGTTGGCCAGTTAATTCTAGTGCCCTTTAAACTCATGTGTGCGGTGGTGTGGAGTCTTCTGGGTTTTGCTAAGGGAACCCTTGATCTGATCAGTGCAGCAATTATTCCTCTAATAAGCATTTTAGCTTATTATATTTGCCCCCCTGCATATGTATATCACATATACACACCACACACAACTACCACTACCATCTTCTGTCAAACTGGCAGATTCCAAATATCTGAAATGTCTTACCTTAAGCCATAATTTCCTCCATACTTCATTAAAGATGTTTCCAGCCATGTAGTTATGATGAGACTGTATCTCTTTAAAATAGGGGGAAAATAATGGATACAACATATGCTTAAAATTAGACCTGAAAGTCACAGCCAGCCATCTTTAGTCAATGGGTTTTAGTATAAAATAAGGATAGGTTTTTGCTGGTATGTACTATTTACAAATCTGTAATGTTCTACCTTTGTTTATAAACCTTAAAAGAAAAAGGGACAAAGGGGAATGTTCACAAGGAGCATTTTAAATATACATATGTAGCATACGTAATACATAAATATACAAGGTTAAAAAAAGGAAACTCACCAAAAAAATGTATCTGACAGACTCTGTATGGTAGGAATATAATTCACATTCATAATTATTCTGTTTACAGTACTTTAATAGCTACATTGATTACATTTGGAATAATGAATTGCTTATGTTAATAGTACTTGGAATTCGCTTATTTAAACACCTATCATTGCTAATTTCAGTTACCCAATAATGGCAAATTAAGATAACACAATTAAATGGATTTTATCGAACTTTCTTTGGGGGGAAAACACATTCATTTGACATAAAACCTATTTTAATGCCAGATTTATTTTAAGCTAACAAGTTCATTTTAAATTAAAGGACAGAGCTGTAATTATGAAAAAAAAAAATGTCCCTTTGACAATACATATAGTTTTAGTATAGACCCAGTACTATAGGGACTATTTTGAGTTTTTTCCCCTAGTACTTTGTTCTTCTTAAGTGCTTTTAAATTGTTTTTATAAGCGATTTATCACAATAATCATTAGATGAATTAAAGTAATGTTTCCATTTCACAGATAAATGTATAGCATTATTAATGATTAAGTCAGTTCCTCAAAGTAATGAATGCACAGAGGTAGTTGGTGCTCACATACACATTATAGCTCTTTCTATAGACAGGTTTGCACAGTGTTTAGGATGGAGGTGACCCAAAAGTACTTTTATAGTAAATAAACTCTTGAAATAATGAATTTAACTCCAGTCTGCTACTTAGTTGAGGTCTAGTATTCTGTTTTTTAGGGACTAATATGGGTCCTTCTCTATGACTGATTTGAAATGCTGGATAAAATCTGTATTCTGGTCTAAGCAATGGTCCTCACCTGATGGTATCAAGGACCATATACAGATTTATTATTAGGAATTAAAATATTGTTATTAGAATATTATTCTATCCCTCAGTTTCTTTATCTTAAATATATAAATAAAAACATATCTTACAGATTTGTGTGAATTAGATAAAATAAATAGTATAAAGTGGGTAGACCATTGTCTACTGTATCTGGAATGCATTCAATAAATTATAGGTAAAACTAGTTTCAGATTAAAATTAATGTTATGTGGAGAGGAGTACATTTATTTATTCAACATTTTCATGACAATCCATAAACACTTCTTTATCCTAATCCTTTCACACATATTTATAACAATGTTTTAAAGCCATATGTACTTTTTCTGTTTCTTTTCCTCTCTGTATCTCTTTGTAAGATTTATCACTACTTCACTACTTAACTTCACTACTATTGTTTTCCAATTGATAAATCTATTTATTTATGTCTAAATTTATACATTGTAAATATATATATATGTATATATATATAGTATTTAAATATATAAATACTATGCTTTTTATTTTGGGAAGAAGCCTAAATTTCAAGAACATGAAAGCCTAATTTCAAGAACTATTAACCTAAAATAACTACAGTGCAAGATATTGTTTGATATGTATATAAATGGTTACATAAATGCTATAAGTTTTCAGAGAAGTTGTACTCTATTTATTGCTGTTAGGAAATTGGGTCAGGTGAAAACAGAGTTTTTAAATATGGATAAAAAATTTTTAGAAATATGGTTAGAATTCTCGCAAGAAAGAAATGGTAATTATGTGATAGGAGGGAGGTGTTAGCTATTGCTATGGTGGCAATTGCTAAATGTATTAGGTCAACACATGGAGTACCCTGAACTTACACAATGTTATACCTCACTAAAGCTAAAAAATGTGGACAGGATTTCAGAGATTGGTCAATAGCACCTTGCAAACCTAGGAATTCTTAACATTTATGTTTAAAAATGCTCCCCTAGTGCTTTGGATGATATCCAGGTTTGGATATCACTGCTAGCCAACTAGTTGGCCTTCTTGGCTCTCTGGTTTTGACTGGTGACAATCCCAGGTGCTAGAAGAACTAAAAAGAGAAACAAGGAGAGAGATCTTATAAAAGAAGAAATGTATATTCACACCTTTCTCAAGAAAGGATAGTTTATTATAGTAGCAGTCTATTAAGTTCAGCCTGTTTTATAAACTTATTCCTTGGAACCACTGAAGTTATAAATTCCTGGTTTGGTATTTAGTAGCTATGTGACTTAGAGTAAGTTAATTAGCAACTCTAAAAGTCTCCTTTTCTGTATATTTAAAGTGAGGGTAATCATGCCTTGTTCCCAGCTTCTTCTTGTGACTAAGTGAGATAATGCTATGTAATCATTGCATTGAACATGCAGAACCTGATGGGTCATACATACTCTTCTAACTGTTTTATGCTTTCCTACACTTGCTTGTCCAAATGTGTTTCATGGGGATGATTTCTCTCCACTGCTTGGATTAAAGTGAAGCCTCAAGATTTTTCTTGTAAAACGTAGTGTTCTCCAGAGAAGCAGGACAGGCAGGAGTGGCTGGCACAATCGAAGTTTATTGCCTCACAATTCCAGAGAATAGAAGTCCCAGGTGAAGTGCTGGCAGGGTTTGTTCTTTCTGAGGGCTGTGAAGGAAGAATATATTCCAGGTCTTTCTCCTTGATGTGTAGATGGCCTCTTTTTTCCTGTGTTCACATCATCTTACCTCTACAGATATCTCTATGGACATATTTCCCTTTTCAAAAGGATGCCAGTCATCTTGGATGTGGGCCCACCCTAGTGACCTCACTAATTTAACTATCTCTACAAAGGTGCCATCTCCAGGTAAATTGACATTCTGAGGTCCTGAGGGTTAGGACTTCAACATATGAATTTGCAGGAACACAGTTCCACCCATAATACCTTCCAGTCTCCCAATTCCATTCTAGTCTTTGTTTTCTAGGAGTAACTACCCTGACTTCAATGATTATTATTCCTCTCCTTTTCCTTACTATTTTACCAAATATTAAAGTATGGCAAAAAATATTGTTTGTGCTTAAAAGATTATTTATTTATTTATAAAGATTTTTATCTATTTATTCATGAGAGACACACACAGAGAGAGAGCAAGAGACACAGGCAGAACGAGAAGCAGGCTCTATGCAGGGAGCCTGATGTGGGACTCAATCCCGGGACTTCAGGACCATGTCCTGAGCCAAAGGCAGATACTCAACCACTGAGCCACCCAGGGATCCCAAAAGATAATTTATTTTTATAAACATTATAGAATCTTATCTAACATTTTATGTCAGTATTATGTTTCTTGAGATTTGACCATGTTGATGTGAAAGCTATAATTTACTGATTTGCTTTGTAAGAAAATATATCAACACATTAGTTAATTATTTCATATTTAATGGGTCTGTTCGTTGAATTCACTTTTATTGTTATGAATATGTTGCAGTGGTATTCCTAAATTCAAAAGGATCTTTTTTTTTTTAATTTCTTGGGGTACAGGGACTAGAAGTACTCCAGAATGTGTGCTTAGGAATGGATTTGCAGAATCAGAAATTATGTATGGGTCAGTGTTGGATCAGAGTAGCAGAACTGCTATATAGTTAAAGAATTTATTACAAAAAATAATCTTACAGAATTATAGGAAGTGCTGGAAAGACAAAGATGTTTGAATGGTTCAGAGAAAAGTAAAAATATTTGATATGGTGAGGTTGATAAAGTTGAAGCTTGTGAGAAGCTAGGTATATCTGTTGCGGGAGTGAATCCTACAGGAGTCTAGGATACAAATCCACGGTAGTGTGTTGAGTTTTCATGGATATTTTCTCTGGATCTGCAGCAATTCATCCAGCAGGCTGACAGAGAAGGAAAGCTTGGTTGAATGAGGAGTGAAGCAGGAAGACAAACAGGAGCACATTATCCCCACAGAGCCTGCCCCTTACAGATTCTAACTAAACAATGTGTAAATTTCTCATGTGACAAACCCTAACATGAAAGCATACAAGAAGAATTCTGGAATTCACATTTACAGATTACCTACATTGAAATAGCATAACACCATTACATCAACTGCATGAGGTAATTAATTCCAAATAATTTTCCAAAGTAGTTCCAATTTTTACCCTACTAGCAATGTGTTAATTTCTCTTGCTCTTCATTCTTTTTTTTTTTAAATGTATCTCCCGTGTACTCTTTTTTTTTTTAATTATTTATTTTTGATAGTCACACAGAGAGAGAGAGAGAGAGAGGCAGAGACACAGGCAGAGGGAGAAGCAGGCTCCATGCACCGGGAGCCCGACGTGGGATTCCATCCCGGGTCTCCAGGATCCCGCCCTGGGCCAAAGGCAGGCGCCAAACCGCTGCACCACCCAGGGATCCCTCTTGCTCTTCATTCTTATTAGTCCTTGCTTTGTTAGGCTTTCATTTTGCATATCTAGTATGTATAAAATAGTATTTTATTCAGATTATAATTTGTATTCCCCTTCCCTGCTCTTTAGAGGGATTCAACAGCTTCCCAATATTTACTGTGCATTCATATTTCCTATTCTGTGAAATGCCTATTAAATGGCATTGCTCCCCCTTTTTTCTATGTAATCGATTCTCTTTTTTCCTTATATATTTGAGTTATTTTTATATTCAAAGATACATCACAAACATCATCTCTATTTTTTTTTTAAAGATTTTATTTATTTAGTCATAAGAGACACACACACACACACACACACAGAGAGAGAGAGAGAGAGAGAGAGAGAGAGAGAGAGAGAGGCAGAGACACAGGCAGAGGGAGAAGCAAGCTCCATGCAGGGAGCCCAACATGGAACTTGATTCTGAGTTTCCAGGATCAGGCCCTGGGCTGAAGGTGGCGCTAAACCGCTGAGCCACCTGGACTGCCCCATCTCTATTTTTCTTACTGGTAATATATTAATATTTATCTCTTATTTTTCTTATTTGTGCTTTCTATGACTAATTTCTTTGGTTATTCTGATACTTAAAAGAGTTAGATACTTCTTATAACAAAAATTTAGAGATTATTTTTTTTCTCAAATAATAAAAAACTTTCCTACTTTGAGCTTGCGCTATGCTTGAGGAAGTTATACTGGAAAAGGGTGATGTCTGGCTATGTTCTCTTCTTGCTTTTCTTTACCTACTGCAAGTCAACTAACCATGGCTTCTGACCATCCAGTATTTGAATACTTTGAAGTTGGAGTGAGCTAGAGATAATTAAGGATAAACCACTTTACTTGACAGATCTTATCCTGCTTTAACATTGGGCTTTCTGAGGTTTGTGACTATTCAGTTCTCTCTCTTGGTGGTGTTTTTCTGGACTGTCCTTCCCAAGATGCAGGTGGTGTTTTATTATCACTTTTTCATCTGGCTGCTTCAATTTTTCTGGATCCTTGGGCATCTGGCAGTCTATTTTTTTCTGTCGGTGTCATTTCATTCCCACATCCTACCTTGAACAGGACTTAAGAGGACTGCAGTCAGTTTAAACCGGTGCCCACTTTAACTCATGACTAAGATTCTTGCTTTTGTTGCCCTACTGTTGGTAGAAGTAAAACTCAGTCCTATTGCCATCCTATTTCTCACCTTTTCATTCCTCAGACTGATTTATTTATCCTTTCAACTTTAGATCACTCAAAAGCTGTTGTCAAACAGTATTCCCATGGAATATCTCATCCAAATGCCAGGACACTCACAGAAGCCCTTTATCAAGCTTCATTTTAAATCCCTCTAACCCAAGTCTGGCAGAGGAGCGTAAATAGGCACCAGCACTTTCTATAGTAATCTCCTCTCCCTACTTGTTCAGATTTAATCTATTTACACTCCTGATAAGATATGGGGCCTACAGGGTTTGAAAACATTGAGGAAACTTTCTTTTTTGCAAATGCTCACTTTGGAATTTAGGAGGACATGTCACAAATTGGTTTCTTCATGGTCTTTTGCATCCTCAATTTAATCTGAGACAGAAAATGTCCTATATTAACCTCCCAATATGTTATTTTATTATAAAGAGTGCCTCACATCTGATAGATAAATAGAAGTCTTAGATTAGTAATTATAATTTCATAGAAAAAATAACTATTATATGTACCAGCTAGATGATTCAAGATCAATTCTCAGTTTTTAAAGTTCCTAAAAGATACTTAATTACAACCTGTACCATGTGGATGCTTCAATATCATTTTCAAAAGCCTTGTCAATGTGGTGACTTATATAGACTGAGTTTTTTCCATCAATGTCTGAATAAGCTTTCTGGAAGTAGAAAGCAATTGCTTTTTTTCTTTTCCTATCATTGGATCCTACTGAAATCTCTCCCAACTACTCCACGCCATTTTAAAAGTCAAAGATGGAAAGGCTCAGTTTCTAAGCCTAAAATGTATTTTCTCTTTGCATATTCACTGAGAAGCTAAACTTCCAACAAGAGGCTTTTCATCTCTGAATCATTGTTTTAATTTGAGCTTGAGTCAAAAGTTTGTCTTAAGAAATTGGTGGTTGCATATACAGGCATTGTATTAAAGAGCTAGAACAGTATAGGAGAGAATACCGCGCACTTATATCAGAATTAGGTTTGAGTCTTGGCTGGGTCAATTATGCAGAAATTTGAGTCAAATCCTATACCTCATTAATATGGTTATTCTCTATGTGATCACTCTCCTACTCCTAAATCCATTCACTACTAATCTTTGCTTTGCTCTAAATTCTAAATCTCCTGTGTACTGCATCCCCCAGGTTCCATGGTGATTAGCTTTTGTTTAGGTTCATCCAGTGGTATGTGGGAGCCAACTCATACCAGCTTGCAAGAGCCAATTGTATGCACCTCTTTCCACCTCCAGTTCAATGTCATAACATTGGTAGATCAAACCCAACCATGGTGGGAGTGATTACACCACAGATACTGGCAAATTCTAAAATCAAGATTTTGTTTTTGTTTTGAAAGCCATTTTTTAAACACTTCATTTATCAGTGTTAACTCCCTGGGTTAGCCATCGGAGGTATGGACAGATCAGAATGCAGGAAAAAAGATTGAGATATTTCATCCTTTCCCCTCCTTGCTTCAGAGCTTCATTTTGAAAAGCATCCCTTAATTTCTCTTCCACTATTCCTATCAAGGAGGCCCACCAAAAAAAAAAAAAAAAAAAAGAAAAAAAAAAAAAAGGATGCCCACCTTCCAGGATCCCCTCTCATAAAGGAATTGGTAACATTATTTCATCTCCACCTTTTCAGCCAGGGGTTTTCTCTGTTGCTTATCTCTGGTTATCTCTTCACCCTTTACCAGTTCTCTTTATACTGCCCACTACTCTTTAAGTAGTAGTACCTTCATTAAATTTCATTTGAACTAGCTGGTATCTATTCTGTTTCCAAGATCATAAATGATGTATCAATTAAGACAGTTTTTCTGAAATTACCCAAATGCATTCTCAGAATTTCACTAAATATGGTACCTCCCTGCAGCTCCTACCTTGTATTAAGTTTGGCATGCAAGATGAGGCTTCTTTAGAATCAAAATCCTGGAATATAAAATGATGGCAGCCAGCCTGATCATTAAAAATAAAATGCCTTTTTAAAGTTAAGAATTTTCTTATTTTCACATTGACTAATTGAAAGTTAAAAAGCCAAATATTTAGCTTTGGGCTGCTCTTGCTCTTCCTAGCCCAAACACATGTAACATTGCTTTTTCTTTTCCTCAAATCACCATGGTTTTCACTTTACTTGAGAATTTGAGAAATTTCATCGTCATTACTCTTCTTAATGTGCTGCCAAATAGTTCACCTACTGACATTATTTCACTTAGGGGTAGGAAAATAAGTGGTTTATTTTTACTTTTAAAAAATCTAACTGTGGTGAGGAACATCTAAGGAATGTTACTGTTTGTTCTCCCTTCTACAACCAATTAGTTATTAAAAACCACTTAGGGCCAAATAAAATGGAAGATCTAACCCCAGTTCTCCTCCTCCCCTTTACTAATTTTTATCAAGACAGAGGTTTAAAAAAAAAAAAAAAGACAGAGGTTTAGACAGTGGAAATGGCATCCTTTAGCACATTTCCTTTTTTTTTTTTTTTTTAAAGATTTTATTTATTTATTCATGAGAGACACACACACACACACACAGAGGCAGAGACACACGCAGAGGGAGAAGCAGGCTCCATGCAGGGAACCCGACATGGGATTCGATCATAGGCCTCCAGGATCATGCCTTGGGCCAAAGGTGGTGCTAAACCGCTGAGCCACCCGGGCTGCCCACATTTCCTTTTTAAAATCTGGTTAACTTGGCAGATGTTAAACTGTACATATTTTATTTCTGAAATTATAAAAGAAAGAAGTAGTACTTCTCTTTACGCAAAGACCATATGTCAAGGAAAAATATTTTATACACAGATTCTTTCAAGGAAACTTATTTTCTTTATATTTTTACTGCCAGATTTATTTGGTTGATTCTCATATCAACATACTTCTGTTTGAAATGCTATCTATAGAAATAGCTCTGTGTCCCATTATCTTCATAGCAAGTAAACACTCTCTGAAATCATAGTAATAATTATTTCTAAGATGGGGATGGAAAAACTATTTTTCTCAGTTGAGGTGCCATGGTCATGTTTAGATCACCCTACTAGTTTCTTCTATTTTATGCTTAGTTACGTTAAAAAAGATAAATGCAAACTGATTCTATGGGATTCAAACTCAGGGCCAAAGGTATGATTATAACATTGACTCTAGTATGTGCTTTGCAAATGCATAACACTGATCATAAGATGAATGTTTCCTCTTGTCATTGTTAGGGATAAATATTATTTTTAAAAGACTCTGTATCATTTAGTTTAAATTCTCCATCTTCAAAATATAAGAGCAGCCATTTTATCTCTGTTATACATTCTCTTAACTACTCCTGAATTCATGGGCATATAGGGTATCCACTTTAATAAGTATACACCTATTAGACATTAATCCATTTGGCCCTCTTAGATATTTCAACATAACACATTTGGGGATTTTGAAAATCTATATCTAAATACTTATATTAATATTTACAAATATTATAGTTTACTCAGTATTCTACATGTTTATATTATATTATACTTTCTTAAAACTTTTCATTAAATTAATACTTTTAAAATGTTAACCCTGGTTAGTTAGTTCCATTTTAAGGAATACTATGGCCAACCAGTCTGTATGCCAAAGCCCATTTAGAATTCCAAACAGATTTCCTATTCCTAAACTACTGGATTCCAAAGAAAGTCATTCAGGAAGCATTAACAGCCTCAAAAGCTACAATATACCTTTTTCTCTTCTTTTCTTTCCATTTTTTGGGGGGAAGGGGGATTGTTTTGATTTTTTTCTGAACATTCCACATGTTTACCCACCCATAATTTTATGAATCTTATTTTTATCTTTTGGAAATTTCTTCCCCTCTTACAGCCTTTTATTTTCTACTCATCCTAAAAATTTGTCTTTATTTCTTTAAATATTTTATTTATTTATTCATGAGAGACACGAGAAAGAGGCAGAGATATAGGCAGAGGAGGTTGCAGGCTCCCTGCTGGGAGCCCAATGAGGAACTCAGTCCCAGGACCCAGGGATCACAACCTCAGCAGAAGACAGATGCTCAACCACTGAGCCACCCAGATGCTCCTAACTGTGTACCTTTAAATAAAAATCTCCTTTAACTTTCTTTAATCCTTCAGAATGAGTTTTTTTTCCTTTGAGCTCTCATAATGCTTTGAAAATAGTACTATTATATTAACACATAATGTGGTTTTTCACATATGTTTCCATAAACAAATCTAGTACTTCTAGAGGACAGTGTCTTACGGTATTCTTTTTGGCCTTTCTGAAAGCTAAGGCAAAGCCAGGATATAGTCTGTGCTGAGTGAATATTTGTTTAATAAATTATTGGATGCGTAAACTACTTTTTTCTAGTTATTGGGATTTATACTGATTATATTCCTTCAGGAAAACAGACAATGATTTCTCTTTAAATATTCCTAAAGAAAGGATTATGGGCATTTAACCCAATGGGGCCCAACAAAAATAATTCTCTGAGATTGCAGAGCATATAGATTAAACGAGTGTAAGTTATACCAAGTCAATGCGCTTTTTCTGCAGTTTTAATTTTATTAAATTATTAATTAGATCCACAACTCATTAAAAATTTTTCACAGGGATTTAGAAACAAAGGGCTTCAGATAGAATATATTAGTGTGTAGTTCATCTAAAATGTGTTTCTCTGAACAGAAAAGTTAGAAAAAATGTAATTAAATATTAGACCCTAAGAGAATATTATTAAAATAGTGACTGTTTCTATTATATTATCTCTTTTATAAAAGGTAGAACCTATGATTTCCTTAATATTATAATTCTTATTTGAACAATTTTTGTCACTCTTTTAATTTTTTTAAATTTTTAATAATAAATTTATTTTTTATTGGTGTTCAATTTGCCAACATACAGAATAACACCCAGTGCTCATCCTGTCAAGTGCCCACCTCAGTGCCCACCACCCAGTCACCCCCACCCCTGCCCCCCTCCCCTTCCACCACCCCTAGTTCGTTTCCCAGAGTTAGGAGTCTTTATGTTCTGTCTCCCTTTCTGATATTTCCCACTTATTTTTTCTCCTTTCCCTTTTATTCGCTTTCACTATTTTTTTTATATTCC